>NC_034603.1:66069754-66082394 GCF_900095145.1 Mus pahari
CTTCTTCTTCTTCTTCTTCTTCTTCTTCTTCTTCTTCTTCTTCTTCTTCTTCTTCTTCTTCTTCTTCTTCTTCTTCTTGCTACAGCCCTGCTCACCAAGGGCTCACAGATTTATTTATTATATGTAACTATACTTTAACTATCTTCAGAGACACCAGAAGAGGGCTTCTAATCACATTATAGGAGGTTGTGAGACATCCTGTGGTTGCTGGGATTAGAACTCAGGACCTCCAGAAGAGCAGTCAATTCTCTTAACCACTCCAGCCCTTGAGTTGAGTCTTAAAAGATGAATACAAATTCTTTTTATTTGAAAGGGGATTTATCTTAAACAGAACCAACAAAGATAAAAAAGTGAGCGAGAGAAAGGAACTGGGAAACTGACCCATTTATAGCCATGTTGCTAGGAGGTGGGTGGGAGGGAAGTGGAGGGTACAAGCAAGTGTAGCCTTGCCAAGGAAAGGGCAACTGGGGAGGCTGCTCTGCTCTGACTGCCCAGGCTCCTGGGTTCAGTGCAATTGCTTCCTTTCCCTACTGTCCCCAGGTCCTAGTTTCAACTGTCCCTTAGTGTGGGAGGACACTTCACTTCCCCTGCTGATGACATAATCTAGCTGGGCTCTGTTCTGTGAAGAAATGAACATGGAATGAGAAAAGAGCCCTTGGCTAAGAGGAAGGCTGGCATTTTGTGTCAGCCATGTGAACTCCAGAGATTGGGAATGTCTATCCCCAAAGAAGGAATCCTTGGGCTCCTTACAGATCCAACATCCAAATGGCTCTAATTGTCTCCCCTCAGCTCTAGGAGTGAAGCCTGGTGATAACCTCTTACAAAGTCCAAACCAGGTCTTGACGACCTCAGTGGCCGCCTGGACATTGTCTATCTCTTCCTCCACAGAGACAATGTCTATGTTTGAGGACGTCACCCGTGCCCTGATTAAACAGCTGAACCCTGGAGGGGATCTGACACCCCTAACCAGTCTCATCGACTTCAAACGCTTCCATCTTTTTTGCCTTTTGCTGAGGAAGAGAAAGAGCACAGTGTTCTGGGGAGCCCGCTATGTCCGCACCGACTACACTCTCCTGGATGTGTTGGAGCCGGGCAGCTCCCCCTCAGGTCAGCCTCTCACCCAGAGCTGGGCTCTGAAGGATGCTGGAGGGCTAGGGCCAGCCATCCTGACCACAAGGAAGATCCTCAAGCTCTTTCCCCTGATATGGTTAGATCTCGCCAAGCCCAAAGTTCTCTCTAGGGGTGCTGACAAGTGGGGGTGCCTCCCAGTTTACTGTTTCTGTCTTTTCCTTCCCACAGATCCAACACTCCTTGCCAATTTTAGCTTTAGGAATATGCTGGATGCCAGAGTAGAGGGAGATGTGGAAGTGCCAAAGACAGTGAAGGTAAAGGGGGCTGCAGGCATGTCACAAAGCAGCACACTGGAGGTGCAGACACTCATTGTGGATCCCACAACTCTGGAGAACCTGAACAAAGAGAGGTGAGAGAGGATAGGGCTAAGGGGCTGCCAGTCAAAGAATACTGTCAATAGGACAAAAAGGCAGCATAAAGATTAGGAAAGCATCTTCACCAACCCTATACCTGACAGATAACTAATAAACTGAATTTACATAGAAACCAAGAAGTTAGGCATTAATATCCAAAGCAACATAATTTAGAAATGGGGTACAGAGCTAAACTGAGAATTCCCAGCAGGGGAATCTAGAAGGGCAGAGAAGCACTTAAGGAAATATTTAAGTCTTTAGTCATCAGTGAAAAGTCAATCAAGACATCTCTGAAGTTCCATCTTGTACCTATCAGAATGGCTGAGATCAAAACCTCAAGAGACAGCACATGCTGACAAGGATTTAGAGCAAGGTGGGAGAAAAAATTGTACAACCAATTTGGAAATCTATGTGGCAATTTCTCAAAAAAAAAATGAGAGTAGTTCATGCAATTGGAATCCAAGTTAAGGCAAGAAGGCACAGAAGGACAGAAGGACAGAAGATCCAGGGTGGTCCACATTTAGGGGGATCACGCAGTTTAGTGAGTGGGGGGTCACTGTGATTTCGGAGAGTGAGATTCCGATGGGGTGATGAACACACAGTCAGTATGGTTCACCCTTTGAGACATTTGCAGTAGATGATGCAGAGGAATAGGGCAGTGATTTGAGGGAGTACTCAGAACAAAAGCAGATTCTGTGAGGATGGAGATGTGTTTTCTTATGGAAGCAAAGTGGAGGAGGAAGTGGAGATGCCAGCTGTTTGCAGAGTTTATCTCAGCACCCTGGGAGGTAGTTGGCGTCATCTCTGTTTTATAGATGAGGCAACTCAGACTCAAAGCTGCTGTCCTGCCAGGAAGTCTGATTTTGCGTTGTGGCCAATCTGAGCCCTCATTCCTTCCCTGACAGTGTACTGTCTAGGATTGACAGATTAAAAAAGCAGACACTGAGGGGCATAGTGGCACACACCTTTAGTCCCAGTGCTTGAGAGACAAAGACAGGTGGATCTCTGTAAGCTCAAGGCCAACCTGGTCTACACATGACAGCCACGGCTGTACAGCGGGAAGCCTGTCTCAAAAATAAAATAATACAAAGCACAGAGGTGACCCTGGTGAGGAAACGCTGAGGGTGGTGTCTTCCTGCTTCTCCTGCCTTAGGAAACTGTCAGCAGACCACCCGTTCCTGAAGGAGATGCGGGAATACAAGCAGAACCTGTATGTGGTGATGGAGGTGGTGGAAGCCAAGCAGGAAGTCACTTTGGAGCGAACTAGCAATGCAAATGCCATCTTCTCTCTCCCCAGCTTTGCCCCACTGGGACTACAGGTTTGCTATACACAGACACAGATAGAAAAAGACAGAGACAAAGATGGAGACAAAACACACACACACACACTGTCCTTTGCTCAGTGGTACCCAGCAGGCCAGGTCTCCATAGGCCACAGACAACACAGAGCAAGTTCAGTGATACAGGATTTGTCCCCACCCCTCCCCCACTCTCCAGTCTGGTATGGTGGTGCACACTAGTAATCTCAGCACTCTGAAGGCAGAGGCAGGAGAGTCATGGGTTCAAGGTTAGTCGGGGCTACCTGGTAAGATCCCAGGATGAGTGCATTTTTCTGCTTTCAGAATGTCTTTACTTATAGATGAGTCACACAAGTAAAGCCCAGTAGAAACAAGTGCATCACTTATAATCTATGCATACATCTAGTGAGTATGTTCGAAGGGATGGAAAGGGATTGGGAGCCAGGGGAAGACTTCCCGAATGAGATAAGAATGGGACAGCTGGTGTGAAGGAAGGAGGGACCTGGGATGTGGGGCAGGATGATCCACAGGCAGGTGCTAGAGCAGGTCTGTCCAGTTCCCTCTGCTGTCCAGTCCAGATACAGGCATAGCTTGGTAGGGGGTGATCACTAGAAATGAATGTGAAGGGGGCTGGAGAGATGACTTAGTGGTTAAGAGCACTGACTGCTCTTTCTGAGATCCTGAGTTCAATTCTCAGGAACCGTATGGTGGCTTACAGCCATCTGTCACTGGATCCAATGCCCTCTTCTGGTGGGTCTAAAGACAAAGACAGTGTACTCTTATACATAAAATAAATGAATGTATACATTTTTTAAAAAGAAATGAATGGGAAGGCTTCAAGGGACATAAGTTCAGAGCACAGAGAAAGAGAACTGGAGATCCTACTGAAGGTTTCCAACCGCTTGTGTCCTCAAAGACTATCAGACCTAGCCCTGTATCTGCATCCTGTCCCTCCTCCTAATGGATCTCAGAGAACTCAGACTCTCTTTGTGTAATCCTAGGGATCTATGAACCACAAGGAGGCTGTAACCATCCCCAAGGGCTGCGTCCTGGCCTATCGAGTGAGACAACTGATGGTCTATGGAGAAGATGAATGGGGTGAGCAGAGACCAGCATGTGCTTACTTCAAGTTAAAGGATGACTGTCTGTGCAGTGGCATCCTGGTCCCCTCTTGCAGTGTGAGGGGATCAGGCAAGGGTGGGGGGAGCAGCTTCTTATGTTGCCCATTGCTGGAGACAGAACAAAGGTTGCTCTAGATTAAGGAGGAGACCTGAGTACCAGGTGTCTCTGGTATTGCATAAACTATAGGAAGTGAATCAAAAGCCAAATGAGCACAGCCTCCCACCTCAGGAAGACAAAGGAGGAGACAGATCATAACACCACCACTGGATTGATGAGTGGGGGGTTGCTATTGTAGGGGAGAGCTTACATCCTCCAAACGTGAAGGTCAGGTAAAGAATTAGATGGGGCATTTGAGGAGCTTCGGGTTTGAGGCTGAAGAAAGAAGGGTGTGACAAGCTTGTAATGACCACCTGATACCTTCTCTTGTCCCTTACAGGCATTCCACACATTTACACTGACAACAAGCCTACCTTTATCCCCCTGTGTGTGCCTCAAAGACAAGGCCTTACTGTCTGGAAGTTATCTGGTAAAGTCTCCCACTGTAAAATAGGAGCAGCAGCTCCTNTAATCTACCAACAAGAGCATCTGCTCTTTTTCCTGGGTCCTCAGACAGATAGAGGTATGGGATATAAACAGTGTCCAGAAGGAACAAAGAGACAGGTGTCAAAGCACAACCAGAAACAGAGATTTGGAGACAGGGTGTGTTCCAAAGTTGTATGGGTGGGTGTGCTCGCAGAATCTCCATGTTTTCATAATGCTACCTTGAGGCTGTCCTGGCAATGGCTTTAGTGAAAGGCAGCAAACAGTTTGTCCTGACAGATGTTCTTTTTGTTCTGGCTGTCCTGGAACTCACTCTGTAGACCAGGCTGGCCTCGAACTCAGAAATCTGCCTGCCTCTGCCTCCCAAGTGCTGGGATTAAAGGCTTGCAACCCCACGGCCCGGCTAGGATTGTGTTCTTGTCTATTTGTCTCTTTTTTTTCTCAGTGATCCAGGTAAGGAGCTTTGTGAATTTTTTCAAGGATTTTCTACACATGTAGGGAGAAAAGCATTAGAGTAGAAGGAAAAGGGAGGGAAAAGTCAGAGAGAGACATAGACAGAGACAGAGAGAGACAGAGAGAGGCAGAGAGAGGCAGAGACAGAGAGAGACAGAGAGAGGCAGACACGCACAGAGAGAGAAGAGAATAGAGAAGCCCTGTGTCCTGGGATCACAGCCTCTTCCAGGAAGCCATTCCCCCCTATGCAGAGTAGATGTACTTTTAGGATTCAGGGCACTAAACAGACAGGCTGCAGCTCACAGCCAATGTCCCTGGATACAGACCAACTGCTCTCTGAAACAGTCCAGTGTCCACTCCATGAAGTTGTCAAAGCCATCATTTGTCCACAAACAAGAAAAGGGGAAACAGGCTTCCCCTAAATGTCTCGGTGTAGTATTTTAAACTAGAAGTCAACTGTGCACAGGTAAAGGATGAATCCTGGGATGCGGGGTGGTAGTGGTGACTGTAGTGTGATTAACTGTCATGTTAGTTGAAGGCAGGGGGTCTAATTCACCTATTAATCTTTCACAACAAGGCTTTAGTATAAATTCATGACCACACCCCTTCATAAAGAGGACAAGTCAGATAAAAAGTCACAGGGTCCTGAGAAGGGGTGACGAACCTACTGAACATATATGTACAGCCTGCCACATTAACTGTGTCCCTAGGGGAGATGCACGAAGACTTTAAGACATTAAAGGAAGAGGTTCAGCGAGAGACTCAAGCAGTGGAGAAGCTGAGTCCAGTGGGGCGAAGCTCCCTACTCACTTCCCTCAGCCATCTCTTAGGAAAGAAAGAAGAGCTCCAGGACCTTGAGCAGACGGTGAGATTCCGGAAGTATGGAGAAAGGGAAGTATGGGTGGTGGCAGTCGTTGCAGACGGGGAGAACTGTGGATGGCACTGTGACCCAAAGCTGCAGAATAAATAGCAGATATCCTTCCCAAGGCTGCCCAAGTGCACCTTGGCTCTGGGCTACCACTGGCCTCTTTGCCCCTGAAAGAAGAGCATCAGTTCCTGGAAGTGGTGCCCTCCCTCTGATGGCCAGAGGTTACCCATAAGCCTATGGCGCCCCCTGCTGGATAGCAGCTTGTATTTTCCAGCACTCAAAACCCAGGGACCAAGGAGCCTACTACCTACCAGTCCAGCACTTTCTAGGACCTGACCACACACAGAAGAAACAGGGAGTGGGAGAGAGTCAGCCTCGGCTCACAGATTACTGTGTGCCAAGTGCTAGGTTAGACCTTTACCACAAGTATTAGTGACCCAGTTTTCCTCACAGCTTGAAGGGGCTCTAGACAAGGGACAGGAAGTGACCCTGGAAACACTCCCCAAAGATGTCCTGCTGTCAAAGGAAGCTATGGACGCCATCCTCTACTTCCTTGGGGCTCTGACAGGTGAGTGAGAAGTGAATCAGATGGGGTTTTTTCTCTTCTAAGAGTAAATCGTGTGAATGAATTCCCAAATGAATGAATGAGTGGATGCCAGGTGCCTTATTGTATGTGTGTATATATACATGTTTATGTTTATACATATATGTGTATATATATATATGCGTGTATGTATATATGTATATGTATGTATTCATATGTATGTATATGTATATATACTTATGTGTATGTATATATACCTATGTGTATGTATACATATGTATGTGTACATATATGTGTGTATGTATATACATATATATGTATGTGTATGTATATATACGTGTGTGTGTATATATGTATGTGTATGTATATGTGTATACATATATGTGTGTGTGTGTGTGTGTGTGTGTGTGTGTGTGCTTTTCTGTGTGTGCATGCATACACAAGGACCTGAGTTCAATCCAGGTACTTGAAAGAGAGGAAAAAAATCACCGTCAAATTGGTTTTATTCCTAGTGTTTCAGTTGTTTCATATTTTAAAAAGATTTATTTATCTTTTTTATGTCTATGAGAACACACTGTAGCTGTATAGATAGTTGTGAGCCTCCATCTGGTTGTTGGGAATTGAATTTAGGACCTAGGCTCACTCCGGTCAGCCCAGCTCCCTCAGATCAGCCCTGTTTGCTCAATCCTGCTTGCTGCGGCCCAAAGATTTATTTATTATTATAACTAAGTATCTGTAGCTGTCTTCCGATGCACCACAAGAGGGCATCAGATCTCATTATGGGTCGTTGTGAACCATCATGTGGTTGCTGGGATTTGAACTCAGAACCTTTGGAAGAGCAGTCAGTATTCTTACCTGCTGAGCCATCTCTCCAGCCCCTCTTGGTCCATTTTCATTATTATTATTATTGTTTTACATTTTTCAAACCTTCTGCATGGGGCTAAGTCCTTCACTTCCACATTGCTGCCTGCCTGTTAGCTTTAATTTCAGAGTCTCCACTCTTCTGATCTTGTACCTGTATTTCCTCCTTCCCTCTGGATGACATATTTTCCCACTAAAAAGAAAAACATCTCAGGCCACATTGGGTACAGAGTGCCTAACTTAACCCTGGGCTACAGAATGAGATCCTGTCTCAAAAACAAACAGAAAGCACATGACTTCTCCCAAAACTGACTCAAAAGATTAGAATTTTGGTTGCCTGTTGTTTTTTAGATGAGGTATCACTGTGTAGCCCTGGCTGACCTGGAACTCACTATGTAGAACAATCTGGCCTCGAACTCACAAGGTCCACATGCCTCTGCCTTCCAGAATGCTGAGATTAAAGGTGTGTGCCACTTTACCGAGTCAAAAATCACAACTTCTTTTAAGTTAATGACCAACAAAGGTGTATGTTCTAGAGCAGGTGTTCAGCTATGGATAGATGGAGGGTGGGATGGATGGATGGATGGATGGATGGATGAATGGATGGATGGATGGATAGATGGATGGACATATGGACAGATGGATGGACAGATAAACAGATGGATAGATGCATGGATGCATTGATTAATTGATCAGAGTGTGCTAACACTATTTGGAGTCTGTAGTTCCCTCTGAAACAGCCACACATCTTTTTTTTGTTTGTTTGTATTTTTGTTATTGTTCTTTTAGTTTTTTCTTTTTTCTTTCTCTTCTTTTCCCTCCAGAGCTAAGTGAAGAACAACTGAAGATTCTAGTAAAATCTTTGGAGAAAAAGATACTCGCAGTGCAACTGAAGCTGGTGAGAAAAAGTGACAAATGCCAGGGAGACTTCAGGGCAGGGTATGGGTGGGGGGACACTAGCACCTGTGGGAACATGCAGACCTATGGTGCTCACAGGCCCCAGCCTTATCCCTAGAGGAAAGTCTTCTCCTCTCCCTAGATACTTAGGGTCTCAGCCTGCTCTGGTGGGAGGGAGAAAGGCTTTCAGATTTGTCATTTCCACCCACCTTGGTCCCTTGTAGGTTGAAAGCATCTTGGAGAAGAACTTCCTGCAAGATAAAGAGGGTGTTTTCCCCCTGCAGCCTGATCTGCTCTCCTCCGTCAGGGAGGAGGAATTGATTCTAACAGAAGCACTGGTGGGACTAAGTGGCCTGGAAGTCCAGAGATCAGGTCCCCAGTACACGTGGGATCCAGCCACTCGCCCCCACCTTTGTGCCCTCTATGCTGGTGTCTCCCTCCTTCACCTGCTAAGCAAGGATTCCTAATGCACCTTCTCTGCCTGCTTCCCTAATGCCTTCCTGGCCTTACTATGCTCTGTCTGTAACACTCCAAGACACTACAGAGCATCCAGGCTGAGGACAACTGAACTGTCAGCTCATCCTGCCTCACAAACTTTCTCTCTCCTTCTGTCTTCAAGCTCAGTACCCACTAAGCCCATCTCCTGATGCTTAAATCCTGGAGATACAGAATCATTCAAACCCTTACTACTTTGAGTCACTTCATTAAGGGGGTGGGAAGAAGGTCTGGGGTGGTGGTAATGGTGGTTGTAGTGGTGGTGTGGTGGTGCACAACTTTAATCCCAGCAGAGGCAGGTGAATCTATTAATTTGAGGACAGCCTGGTCTACAGAATGATTTCCAGGACAGCCAAGGCTACACAGGAATTCCCTGTCTTGAAAACAACAATAACAACAACAAGGACATTTATTTCCTAGTCTAATCCTTCCCATGTGTGCCTCCAAAAAAAATTACTGGCTTTACAAGAATAAATGGAAAATACTATGTCAATTCCAAGACAAGCTGTCTTCTGGTTTTGCTGTAAAGGGAATCTGCCTTTGACGCAGGTAAGGAAACAGACATTACCCATACCTACACGTAACTGCTCATGCTGTTCCTCAGGCCTGCTGGAGAATGCTCCCAGAACTCAGAGGGTTAGAATCCAGAACATCTGCTTTACACTGAGAGGATCATCCAAACTGCCTGCCCTCACCAAAGAGCACATGTTCTCCAGCCCTGGTTGAGGGTTTGGGAGAGGGAAAGGAAGGTCTAGGGGACTATCATACAAGCAGAAGACAAAACAATAAATTTCAAGTTGGTTAAGTAGAAAATAAATGTGAGATCCTTTCTCAAAAAAAAAAAAAAAAATTAAGCTGGGCAGTGGTGGCCACGCCTTTAATCCCAGCACTTGGGAGGCAGAGACAGGTGGATTTCTGAGTTTGTGGCCAGCCTGGTCTACAGAGTGAATTCTAGGACAGCCATGGCTATACAGAGAAACCCTGGCTCGAAAAACAAAAACAAATTTTGGTGAATTACTAATCAAGGGGTTAGAGAGATGGCTCAGCAGTTAAGAGCATTTGTTTTTGTGGAAAAACCAGGATTCCGTTTTCCAACACCCACATGTGGCTCACAACCATCCATAACTGTAGTTCCAAGGGATTTGATGCTTTTTGGCCTACATGGGCATGTGTATTTATATGCAGACAAAAAACTCATATACATAAAATAAATAAATACAAAAAAAAATGTTAGAGCCAGGCATGGTGGTGCACACCTTTAATCTCAGCACTCAGGAGGCAGAGGCAGTGAGTTCAAGACCAGCCTGGTCTACAGGCTGGTGCAGGATAACCAGGGCTATGTTGTCTCAAAATACATAAATGAAAATATCAAATAAATAAGTAAATTTTATTGTTATTATTCAAGAGGCCCTTAGTTCAGTGTCACAGCAGGCACAGTGCCTGTTGCCAGGACACAGCTCGCACGCTCAGGAAGCCATCCCTACAACCAAGCCACAGGGAAGACGAAGCAAGGGTCACACTTTGTGGTCTGCTCCTCCAAGGAAAAGACAATGTACACACGCCTTAAATCCCAGCACTTGGGAGGCAGAGGCAGGTAGATTTGTGAGTTCGGATACACAGAGAAACCCTGTCTCGAAAAAAATCAAAAAAATAAAAAAAAAAAAAAAAGAATTTAAAATTTCTTACAAAGCCAGGCATAGCCAATTCAGATATAACCCCAAAACTCAATAGGCTGAGGTAAAAGAATTGTATGTTCAAGGTCACCCTTGGCTACGCAGACAGATTCAAGACACATACACAAAGAATTTTCACATATTAGTCAAATTCATATAAATATTTTTCTTACACTTTAAGCTCTTGCCTATATTGCCCTGAACATAAGAGTGGCTCAGATGACCTGAGTTCACTTTCTGGATCCTACATGAAGGTGGAAGGAGATATTTGACCCCAAAGTTGTCCTCTGACTTTCACAAGTGTGTCATGACTCGTGTAACTATCCACAACACTCACACACTCACATTCTCATAAACACACTCACACTTGCATGTGTGCACACATACATACACACACTTTCTCTCTAGCTCTCTGTCTCACACACATACACACACACTCACACACACACTTACACATGCATGCACACATGCACACACATACACACCAGCTCTGATAATAAGTAAACTCCGCCAAGGAGTTCTGGGATGTAAAAAGGCCAAGGCATCTGCATGTGAAAGGACACGCCTAAAGAGAGTCTCGTTTTCTCCTCCTGTCCTCTTTGAACCCACTAAGCCCAGTTCTTGGAATCCCATTAGTCAGGTGGGGAAATGGGGCAATAAGACAGAAGTGAGGTGGAGCCAGGACAAGCAGAGTGACATCAGGCTGGAGAGAGATCTGCCTGGAGGAAGGACGCCAAGAGACACAGAAGAAGCAGATGCCAGGTCAGAGGAAAGAGCCAATAGGGACGCTTGGGGGCTTTCAGGAAAAACACTGTGTGACTGAGCTCGGCTGCTGCTCCACAGACCTTTCAAAGATGAATGAGACAAGAAACCTTGGTCATCACACACCAGAAGACTCCCAAATGTCTGACCGAGATAATGATTGGTTGGGCCACCTTTGCAGATCTAATTAAGGTGTTTGCACAACCCCTAGACTATATACAAGATTTCAGATGCCCTACAGTGTAGTGGATTAAAGAAACAGAGACAGAGGCAGAAATCTAGGGGGATAGGAAAACAGATTTGTATAACACAAATACCAAAATTCTGCACATGTACGGTCATATAACAAAACCATCCCATACACTTAAGCCCCCAACTCCTCCTTTCTTAAGGGGGATGGGCACCTGAAAACAAGCAGGGGCTAGAGCTGTCTGTCTAAGAGGCTGATAGCTGTGCCAGGTGTGAAGTGGAAGGGAATGGAGGAAAGAAATGGGATGAGGGATGGGGACCAGAGAGGAGGGACAAGGTGTGGGAGGATTCTGAGAAAGTAGAGTAATAAAGTTTCAAGGTGTTTTGTGGAGTGTGAGACGCTTTCCTCACTCCTATCAGCCCCTAGGACATCTCCAGGAAACTGATTCTTCATATGGCCTTGCAGTAAATCACATAAATTGTGTTCTAGTGACCTGTGTAGAATCCTTTTTACATGGCTGCCAAGGAGTGACTAAAGAAAGATAATGGGGGCTGGAGAGATGGATCAGCAGTTAAGAGCACTGACTGCTGCTCTTCCAGAGGTCCTAATTTCAATTCCCAGCAACCACATGGTGACTTGCATCCATATGTAAAGGGATCTGTAGCCCCTTCTGGTGTGTTTGAAGAGATTGACAGTGCACTCACATTCATCAGAGAAAGAGTGCAAGAGAGGGGAAGTTCCTGTATGACCTACAGGGTGACAGCTGAACACCCACAGCATACATCCTGGGCTGTGCATCATCCCATCTCTGGGATCCACCTCTGAGTATGTGTGCACATATATTCCATATCCTTAGAGAAGCAGAGATGCTGCCAAGTTATTGAAGGCTGTGCCTTCCCCGCAGCCTTGACCAGGCTGGCTCAGACCTGGTGTGCCACAGTTGCTAGCCCACCTAGGGCAGAGTCTTCCAACCTAGGTAAAGTCTATTGACCTGCCACATCTGTGGTTTCCTCCAAGATGCCACTACCTGCTGAGAGGCTGAACCCNTTTTCCTGACTTGATCCTGAAAAAGCAACAAGATCCTAGCATGGTGGGGGATGCTTCCCCCTCCCCCTTTATAAGCTCAGACTCTTAAGTAAACATTGGGCCTTGANCACAAACTTGTCCTGGTCCCCTTTTTTTCCTTCCACACCTTTCCAATCCAAACCCCAACTTTCCTTTCAGGAACTCAGTAACCCCTGGCTGCTGGTGGCTANAGGTGGCACCCGATGAGTGGCCTGAAAGAAGAAACAAGGACTTGGGGTGCACTGACTTGGTGGNGCCCCACAGAAAACAGAAGAAGATGTATCTTGCATGGTAAGAAACATACAGCATTAATGTTAGCGCTACAAATTTCATTTTGAAGGCTGTTGATTGCAAGGGTACAAAAAGGATACAGGCTAGACTGAGTCAG
>NC_034603.1:66084099-66090637 GCF_900095145.1 Mus pahari
GTACCCCATTTTTTAATGGGGTTTTTTGAGTTTCTGGAGTCCAGTTTCTTGAGCTCTTTGTATATATTGGATATTAGTCCTCTATCAGATTTAGGATTGTCTACCCAGTATCTTATTACATCATTTTGGTGTGGAAACTCAGGACTCAGGACAGCAGGAATGCCAACAGCCTCTGGATCCCAGCTGCAAGGCAGAAGCAGCAAGCAGTGCTGTGTTCGCACTGGGGAGCATAGCAGCTATGTAAGAATCCTGCTGCCTCAGAGCAGCCTCACCAACTGCCCAGATCTCCACATGGTTGCACTCCCTCCCCCGACCCCAAACCTACCCCTTCTGTCCCTCAGGTCACTTATCTGGGACTAACAATTACCCTGACCCACAAGGCTGTTATTACATTAGATAGAAAGAATCTGATTCAGTCTCTAACTGTCCCTTCTATGAAAGAAGAAATTTTATCATTCCTAGAAATAGCCAGTTTTTTAAGTTCCTGGGTTCCTTCCTTTTCCCTCCATTCTCATCCTCTATATGAAGCAGAGTCAGGTTCCACCAATGAACCTCTTCTCAAACCTATTAAAGCCTTCTCAAAGGCTCCAACAAGCCCTCCTTAAGGCCCCAGCCTTACATCTCCCTGACCTGACTCGTGTTTTTCCCTCTATGTAACTGAAAAGAGGGATTTGCCCTTGGAGTCTTAGGGCACCAACTGGGATCTCCTTTTTCACGTGTAGCATACTTGTCAAGGAATGGGATGGGCACCTTGTATTCATACCCTAGTAGCCAATGGTCTCCTTATTTGAGAGTCAAAAAAACTAACCTTTGGGTAGCCTATCTTCTCTTCCCATAACCTGCCACAGCTCCTAACATATGAAGGCTTACAGATGCTACTTCCCTCCAGGGTTCTTTCTCTCCAGGTAGCTCTAATAGAAGACCCCACACTGACTTTCCCATCTTAATATTTTCAATCTTCTTCCTCGACCAAATACTGACCACTCCCTATCTCCTGCACTGAAACGTCAGAGGAACTAATCCCTCATCCTTCACACACACACACACACACACACACACACACACAGGAGGGCACATTGCCTCAGGCCATCTATACCTGGTATACAGGTGGAAGCTCCTTTTTACATGAAGGAGCCAGAAGAGCTGACTATGCCATAATAAATATCAGACACCGAGGTGGTGGAGGCACAGGCCCTTCCTCTCATACCACCAACCAACAGTCTGAACTAATAGGCCTGACCCATGCTTTCTGACTAGCACAAGACAATCCCTCAACATCTACACAGATTCCAAATATGCTTTTCACATTCTCCTGTCCCATGCTGCTATCTGGAAGGAGCGCAGGCTACTTACCACGAAAGGAGGATCAGTAACTAACGCAAGCCAAATTATGGCCATGCTAGAGGCTTCCCATCTCCCCATAGCTACTGGGATCATCCACTGCAGATCCCACCAGACAGATGACTCTATTGTCTCCAAGGGAAGCAACCAAGCTGATGAGGCAGCTAGAGCTGCAGCCCTTAGGGGCATAGACTTGTCTTATCCTCCCCAACACATTCTCACACTACAATCTACATCTCCACCTTCACCCACTAACATCTGCCAAACCCTATCCTATTTTCACCAACTCTTTTTTTTTTCCGGGACAGGGTTTCTCTGTATAGCGCTGGCTGTCCTGGAACTCACTATGTAGACCAGGCTGGACTCGGACTCAGAAATCCACCTGCCTCTGCCTCCCGAGTGGATTAAAGGCATGTGCCAACACGCCTGGCTTTCATGAACTCTTTCAACCTAACAGCCAAGTATTGTCTTCTTATGTTAAGACCCACCTACTGCCTACTCCTGAAGACTTACACTTCTTAAAATCTATCAGTGCTTCTTGCAAAATCCGTCAGATGTCCGATTCCAACTCAAGGTATCATAGCACCCCTTTTCCAACCCATCGGGCTAGAGGTTCCCTTCCTGGAACTGACTGGCAACTTGACTTTACCTACATGCCCACTGTCAGACGTGCCAAGTACCTCCTGGTCTTGGTGGACTCCTTCTCGGGGTGGGTAGAGGCATTTCCCACAATTAACAAAAGGGCTCAGACGGTCTCTGATCTCCTCCTCCGAGAGATCATCCCCGGTTCTGTGTCCCAGCCTCTCTCCAATCAGACAATGGTCCTGAACTTACTTCCCAAGTTTCTCAAATCCTATCTAAGACCCTCGACATCCCCTGGCATTTTCATATTCCCTCTCACCCTCAATCTTCAGGTAAGGTAGAAAGAAATAACCACTCTTTAAAAACCACTCTTGTTAAGCTGTCACAAGAACTTCACCTTGGTTGGGTAAAACTCTACCTCTGGCTCTTTTCAGGCTACAAGCTCTCCCCGGGCCACCTCTCCTCATCTTGCCCTTTGAACTCATGTATGGACATCCAGTCCTAACTCCTGGTCTTTCACCTAAGTGCTCTCCCCTCCCAGACCATTTGCTGACCCCACTGCTTTCCCACCTCCATTCTCTCCTATGGAACTTTGCTGACCACCACCTACCTTGGCCACATTCTGTCTCCTGTCCACTGTATGTTAACATTAGAGACCAAGTCCTTTTATCCCCTCCAGATTATCAGCCCTCACACCTTTCTCACAAATGGCAGGGCCCTTTTAAGGTAATCCTTTTAAAGAAATATTAAGGTAAAACTTTAAAATTATAGTTAAATTTGGCAGTGTTCTATTGACTGCAGTTTGCAGTTTGATCGCGAGCTTAGGATTTTTAACTCACCCATATATTGTAAATTAGGATGATTACAAGAGTAATCACCTTATGAGAGTGCTAATGCAGCATACTTCGGCCAGGCCATCCGGCCATAAAAAGCAAAGACAGACTTACCTGGATATATTCATCTTTGTGCAGAAATTGGACCCTCATACAATCAGTTTGGCTATGGTTGCTGCCTGGCATGGGACTATACAGTACAAGCAATGATTTCACAGTCCTAAGGTTATATGGAATGTTTTAAGTATAAGTCATCTTAAAAAGACTGTCCAAAACTTAGAGGCATAGACAGACAGTCAGATTGTTCCCCTGGGATCTGTCCTCAGTGCAGGAGGGATAATCTTTGGGCCAGGACTCAGACAGATGCTCAGATTAAAACACATTTACACTTGAGTTAATGCAAAGCTCAGAACAGCCTCACCAAGGCTTGTGTGCCATTTTTTTGTTTTGCAAACCCTGCCTAGAAAAGTTTTGGGACCTCGCCTCTCCTTGCCTCCAGGGAATTATTACATTATTGCAGATCTATCCAGGTGTTGTTCAAAATAAAGTTTAAACTTAAGATTTATGAAAGGTCTCTGAGGCTGTGGAACTTGTAGAGGTATTACAATCTGGCCTGCCTACTCCATATGGAATTATTATGGATTTGGAAGGTTGTTTTTTCCTTTGCATCCTGATAATTGTAAAGGGTTTGCTTCTAGTGAGCTTGTGATCATTGGAAAGTTTTGCCTCTAGGAATGGCTAATAGCCATTACATTATGTTAAAAAAAATGTCTCTGCTTCAATACAAGAAGCTAGGACTTTGAATCTTTCCATGTATATTATTTCTTATATAGAAAATATTTTCAATGCCTATGAAGGGAAATTAACTACAAATCTTTACACTTAACACAATGAGCTCTAAAGTTTCAGAGAGTGGCTGTTGCTCCAGAAAAGATTCAGTGGCAATATCCTTTTCAAACTTTAGGACCTCAGTTATAGCCTAGAAAAATTGTGGTACAGAAAATTTAAGAAAGAAAAGATGATTTCCTTACTTACAATTGTTTTTAAAAGCTTCCAGATGTTTATTACCTAAGACATCACTTAAGCTCACCTCAGAAGCACTTAAGCCTTTGTTGGATGTTATCCAGGGGGATGCAAATTAACTGGTGAAAAACAAAAAGCTTTGCAGAAAGTACAGGAAGCTTCTGTAATCAATTGTTATCATTTGTAATCAGTGGTAATCAAATATTAGCTGCTTATTCTGCTTGTGGACGTTGTACATCGTGGTGCGCACTAGGCTCCGCACCACGATGTACAACGTCCACAAGCAGAGTATACTGTCATTGTCTTCAGACACACCAGAAGAGGGCATTGGATTCCATTACAGATGGTTGTGAGCCACCATGTGGTTGCTGGGATTTGAACTCTGGACCTTTGGAAGAGCAGTCGGGTGCTCTTACCCACTGAGGCATCTCACCAGCCCCCAGGTATTTTTAAAAAATGTCTTAAAAACCTGATGAGACATCTGTTCCTTGTTTGGAACAGCAATTAACTGGATATTGCAGAATATTGATATTTGGCCTAATGCATAGCAAACTTCTTAGGTAAAGTTGATAATCAATATCCAAAAGGCAAGTTGTTAAAAGTTGCTTCGATGCATGCTTTTCTATTTTCTGTAAATTTGTGCATGTATACATCCCATAAAGAATACATCTTCTGTATTTATAAACAGCCCTTCTATGGGAGAGAAGTACATGTGATTGGATCCCATGTTTATTCTTTTGAGTTTCCTCCTGCTTTAGCACAGATAACTGAATTGTGTGCTGTAGCCAGTGTTTGTTCTGAAAAGTTAAAAAAATCAAGCTTTAATTTGTATACTGATTATATATATATATATATATATATATATATATATATATATATATACAATTGCTTGAAATTGTTCCTCTTTTAGACTGCCTGGACAAGATCCCTTAAGGCGATGCCACAGCAGATTTGTATCCCAGGAATATTATAGGCCTTACATAAGAGCAATTGGCTATATAATCTCATTCTTTACATCATCAATATAGTAATGGCTTGAGGTAATAATTTGGTTTTTTAGAGAATGTGCATGTCAAATTGTAAAATGTTGCTCTCAATGCACTCAGTTTCTACTGTTCCACATAATAGTGTTAATTCTCAAGGACTTATACTTATTCAGTTATTGCCAATGGATACTCATATTTCTGATTTTAGAAAAATAATATACTCACATATGACAGCTGATACCTTTTCAGGTTTTCTAGTTGCAACTGGTCTAACAAGAGAAGCAATAAAAAATGTAATTAGTCATTGCCTATGTTAATTTATTTTCTGGATGGTGTTCCAAATCAGATTAAAACAGGTATTAGAACTGGCTAGTACAGTCAAGCATTTGAGATGTTTGGTCAACAAAACAGGACATATCAGTTACCCATGTTACTGGGATTTTTGAATAGTTCTTCTTAAGGACAAGGTATTGTGGAACTTTAAAACAATATCTTCTTTAAAAAAAAGGGGGGGAATTATTATTTATATTTCCCTGGACAATATTTAAATCACACCTTTTATTTTTAAAAATTTTAAAATTTGGATGCCAAGGAACTGTCTTTAGCATCCTACAACTAGGCATGCTCATGCCTAGGTGAGATCAAAGGATCCACTTATTAGCATATGGCATGATCCTGATCAGGTATTTAATATGGGGAAGAAGGCATGCTCATGTTTTTTCCACAGAATGCTACAGGAGCTTGCTAGCTGCCAGAGTGATTGCTGTGACATGCTGACACCAGAGTATAATGCTGAGCTGTGAGCTTGCTGAGTGCCCTGACAATGGTGACAGGAAAGCTGTATTGGGTGTATGCTCTTGACCCACCTTTGCTTGCCTATGTCTCAGATTAGACAAGCAAAGCTGCCTTGCTTCAAGCTTTTAGACTTTATGGGACAGAGAACATAGAGACTGTGGAAACTGACTTAGAAAAATTTATCAGAAGGAGGAGGTATAAAGACTCTCCTCTTTCCTTAAATGTGACCAGTTATTCTGACTCAATCATGGACTGGTCTAGAAATAAATCCAGTATTGGAGATTCCTATTATGAAGATAGTTAAAAATCTTTATCAGCCAGCAGAGTTAACTTGGAGCATAGCCTCCACTATTTACATGAGAAGTAACAGTTTTTTGTTGATTCTCAAAGCCACCTCCCCCACTCAAGGAGGCCAGACTTGGGCCTGATCATTGCTAATTTGCAACTGAATTGAGTGCCTGGAACATCCCCACAGACAAACTTAATCCTGTTGCTTTCAACTTTTGATTTTGTATTTCAAGCAGGTCAGTTACCTCCATACAGGCTTGCCTTCAGCAAAGCTCAGATATGGCAGTTATTCATCACTATGAAGAAACCAGTCATTGCGTGCATACTGTGGCTTTGGTCTAAGTGGGGAAAAGGTATGCAATGAGGACTAACAGCCAAAGATGGGCCACTGGTCTATGGCATATTTCAACCTAAGACAGAAGCATGTGCCAAGAGGCCATGTTTGCTCATAATAAACACTAAAAGGCCGAGTTTGTGCAAATAAATACAGATGAGCCGCATGTGTTCTCTGAGATGGGACAGAAAAATTCCTATTAGATTCAGTCCTAAGACAGGCACAGCGAACAGCCGCCATAAATCCCAAGGAGAACCATGGAACAAAAGTAAATTTTATACCCCAGTCCAGCTAATTTTTCATAAATAAAATGGGAGGAATTTTGCCCTGCCCCCAGCCTTGAGCAGGCTGGCTCA
>NC_034603.1:66129658-66130834 GCF_900095145.1 Mus pahari
CCTGAGATCACAGGAGGACAAATTGAGCTGGAGGTCATCTAGCTGTCTCAGATGAGTCCTCCAACACTCACAAAGCATGGGGGACTTCAGGGCCACCCCTCAGGCTCCTAACAGGCTTCCATACGGAACTTAGGGCTTTGGGATCTAATCCTTGCCCAGTTCTGCTCACTCCTCCTGCTCACAGCCTGGACAGGGCCACCAAGGATGAGGGTGGAGCTGAACGTTAAGATTTTTGATTCGGCTCTCCTCTGAAATCGATGACTCTCTAAGTGCAAAGAGATGTTGTTGTTATTGTTGCTGTTCATTTGTATGTTTTGCTTTCTCTCTTGTGCAAATGGAGGCCATGCTAGGACAAAATTTCTTCCAAGTCATAGCAAGGTGTGGGGCACTGGACATGGGGGAATAAAGGGTGGGGGACAGAAGACCCAAGTCCTGCCAGAGTTCCAAGGCTCTGGGCAGGCAGACACAGGGACTGACCCTTGCTCTCTCCATGCCGCCAGGGTGGGCATTTGACTGTGGGAGGCCACGGAACCCCAGGCCTCGGGGCTTGAGGGGGAGCAGTCTGAGGTCACTGGGCTTCAAGGATTCTAGGTCCTGGGCATCGCAGGACATCACTGGACACCACGGAAGAGCTGAGAATGGGTGGGGGTTGCAGGGCCAGCTCAGTTTCCAGGGGAAGGAGAGTCTCTGTCCCGGCTTGGGAGCTGGAAATGCAGGGAAACCTTCTTACAGGAGATTAATAGTGGCTATTTAGGGTAAGTCCTATGCCATCGTTCTAGCACTGCGGGACTTAACAAGCAGAGACAGTCCTTGGTTTTAGGGCTTTATTGTTGAAAACAAAGAGAGAAAGAAAAGGTAGAGAAGTAGAGGCCTGCCATGGCCACATGGAGGGAGGGGAGAAAGGAGGGGGAGAGAGGGAACAAGAGAAGCAAGAGAGAGAGGAGGGGCCAAGCAGCCTCTATCATGGTGGCCTGGGCTGCCTTGCTGTTGCAGGGTAACTGTGGGGAGGAGCGGACCTGGCTATTGCCAGGTAACTGGGAGGGTGGAGTCTGGACAGCCTAGGTGACTAATGGTCACAGAATGATGCAGTTGAGGGTTTGAGGTGTCAGGCGTCTGTGTCTGGGGGCAGAGCTCACTCTTCCGTCCCTTGCAGGATTTTCTACTGGGTCTGTGGGG
>NC_034603.1:66130845-66132091 GCF_900095145.1 Mus pahari
CTTCTTCTTCTTCTTCTTCTTCTTCTTCTTCTTCTTCTTCTTCTTCTTCTTCTTCCTCCTCCACCTCCTCCTGCGGCCCCACTCACCCTAAGCCCAAATATTTATTTATTTATTATATGTAAATACACTGTAACTATCTTCAGACACTCCAGAAGAGGGCTTCTAATCACATTAAAGATGGCTGTGAGCCATCCTGTGGTTGCTGGGATTAGAACTCAGGACCTCCAGAAGAGCAGTCAGTGTTCTTAACCACTGAGCCATCTCTCCAGCACTTGAGTTGAGGTTTAAAGGACAAATACAAATTCGTTTTATTGGGAAGGGGATATATCATAAACAGAATTAACAAAGGCAAAGTGAGCGAGAGAGAGGAACTGGGAAACTGACCCATTTATAGCTATGTTGCTAGTAGGTGGGTGGGAGCAAACTGCAGAGTACAAGCAAGTGTAGCCTTGCCAAGGAAAGGACAACTGGGGAAGCTGCTCTGCTCTGATTTCCCAGGCTCCTGGGTTAAGTGTGGTTGCTTCTTTTCCCTACTGTCCCCAGCTCCCCTAATTTCAACTGTCCCTTAGTGTGAGAGGGCACTTCACTTCCTCTGTTGATGACAGACACTAGCTGGACTTGTGGCTTTGAAGAAATGAACATGGAATGAGAAAAGAGTCCTTGGCAAAGGGAAGGACTGGCATCTTGTGCCAGCTGTGTGAACTCCAGAGCTCAGGATTGTCCATCCCAAAAGAAGGACTCCTTGGGATCTGTCCAGATCCAATAACCAGGTGGCTTTAATTGTCTCCCCCCAGCTCTAGGAGTGAAGCCTTGTGACAAACTCTTTTTAAAAAAAAAAAAAAAAAAGATTTATTTATTATATGTAAGTACACTGTAACTGTCTTCAGACACTCCAGAAGAGGGCGTCAAGTCTTGTTACGGATGGTTGTGAGCCACCATGTGGTTACTGGGATTTGAACTCAGGACCTTTGGAAGAGCAGACGGGTGCTCTTACCTGCTGAGCCATCTCACCAGCCCGACAAACTCTTACAAAGTCCTTACCAGGTCTTGATGACCCCAGTGACTACCTGAACATTGTCCATCTCTTTCTCCACAGAGACAATGACTATGTTTGAGGATGTCACCCGGGCCCTGACTAGAAAGCTGAACCCTGGAGGGGATCTGACGCCCCTAGACAGCCTCATCGACTTCAAACGCTTCCGTCCCTTCTGCCTGGTGCTGAGGAAGAGGAAGAGCACACTGTTCT
>NC_034603.1:66133161-66137188 GCF_900095145.1 Mus pahari
GAGGGTACAGAGCTAAACTGAGAATTCCCAGCAAGGGAATCTAGAAGGGCAGAGAAGCACTTAAGGAAATATTTAAGTCTTTGGTCATCAGTGAAGTAAATCAAGACATCTCTGAAGTTCCATCTTGTACCTATCAGAATGGCTGAGATCAAAACCTCAAGAGACAGCACGTGCTGACAAGGATTTAGAGCAAGGTGGGAGAATAAGCTTGTACAACCAATTTGGAAATCTATTTGTCAATTTCTCAAAAAACTGAGAGTCGTTCATGGAATTGGAAGCCAAAATAAGGCAGGAATGCACGAAAGAAGAGATGGTCCAGGGTGGTCCACATTCAGGGGGATCGCCCAGTTTAGAGAGTGAGGGGTCACTGTAATTTCAGCAGAGTGAGATTCCAATGGGGTGATGAAGACTCGGACTGTGAGTATGGCTGACCCTTTAGACATTTACAGTAAGTGAAGGAGAGAAATAGGGCAGTGATCTGAGGGAGTACTCAGGAACAAAAGCAGATTCTGTGAGGACAGAGACTTGTTTTCACATGGAAGCAAAGTGGAGGAGGAAGTGGACATGCCAGGTGATGAGCCTCCAGCTGTTTGCACAGTTTATCTCAGCACCCTGGGAGATAGTTGCATCATCTCTGTTTTATAGATGAGGCAACTCAGACTCAAAGCTGCTGCCCTGCCAGGAAGCACAAGACTGAGTTCACACTGTGGCTGGATCTGAGCCCTCATTGCTTCCCTGGCTCTGTACTGTCTAGGATTGACAGATTGAAAAAGAAGACACTAAAAATAAATAAAATAAAATAAAATAAAATAAAATAAAAAAGAAGACCCTGAGGGGCATAATGGGGCACAACTTTAACCCCAGTGCTTAAGAGACAAAGGCAGGTGAATCTCTGTGAGTTCAAGGCCGGCCCTGGGTACACAGGCCAGCCACAGTAGTACTGTGGGGACCCTGACTTTATAATAAAATAATACAAAGCACAGGTGGTGGCTCTGGTGAGGAAACGCTGAGGGTGGTGTCTTCCTGTTTCTCCTGCCTTAGGAAACTGTCAGCAGGCCACCCGTTCCTGAAGGAGATGCGGGAACGCAAGAAGAACCTCTATGTGGTGATGGAGGTAGTGGAAGCCAAGCAGGAAGTCACTCTGGAACAAACCGGCAACGCAAATGCCATCTTCTCTCTCCCCAGCTTTGCCCTACTGGGACTACAGGTTTGCTATACACAGACACAGATAGAAAGAGACAGAGTCGGAGAGAGACAGAACACACACACACACACACTGTCCTTAGCTCAGTGGTACCCAGCAGGGTAGGTCATCATATGCCACAGACAACACAGAGCAAGTTAAGTGATATAGGATTTGTCCTCACCCCCCACCCCACCCCACCCCTGCTCTCCTGCCTTGTATGGTGTACAGACTAGTAATCCCAGCACTCTGAAGGCAGAGGCAGAAGGGTCACAGGTTCAAGGTCAGTCTGGACTACCTGGTAAGATCCCAGGATGAGGGCAGTTTCCTGCTTTCAGAATGTCCCTACTTATAGATGAGTCACACAGGTAAAGCCCAGTAGAAATAAGCGCATCTCTTATAATCTATGCATACATCTAGTGAGTATGTTCAAGCGGAATGGTATGGGATTGGGATCCAGGGGAAGACTTCCCAAATGAGATAAGAATTGGACAGCTGGTGTAGGGGAAGGAGGAACCTGGGATGTGGGGCAGGATGACCCACAGGCAGGTGCTAGAGCAGGTCTGTCCAATTCCCTCTGCTGTCCAGTCCAGACCCAGGCATAGCTTGGTGTAGTGTTTCTGCCTGCACTCAGACCGGCGCCGTGTCTGCGTGGGCAGAAAACACCTTGGGGTGGGTTCGTACTGTAGAGCTAAGCTTCCTGAAATGAGATGATCTGCAAGAAAGATTATTATTATTTATTGATTACACGTGGGAGAACCCAACCCTCCCCCACGTGTCCCATTGTCTCTGTGGAGTGTCTCTCAGTCCCGCATGGCTCAATGTTCCATGTCCCGCTGCGGTCTGATCCTCAGCGGAGCTGTGTCTAGAAGGCGGGTCCAATCGAGTAGGCATGACGACATTGGTGGTTGGTCCGGGCGTTGACAGTGGGCGGTCCGAGGACACTGTGTTCTGGCTGATCTGCTGCACTTGGCTGATCCGGGGAGCAACCCCCATCGTGCCTGTAAGAGGCACAATACAATGCTTAGAGGGAGGACCCAACAGCTTGGTAGGGGGGTGATCACTAGAAATGAATGGAAAGGGGGCTGGGGAGATGGCTCAGTGGTTAGGAGCACTGACCACTCTTCCAGAAGTCCTGAGTTCAATTTTCAGCAACCACATGGTGGCTTACAACCATCTGTAATGGGATCCATTGCCCTCTTCTGGTGGGTCTAAAGACAAAGACAGTGTACTCTTATACATAAAATAAATAAATGAATATATATATTCATATATATGTACATATATATGAATGGGAGGGCTTCAAGGGCCATAAGTTCAGAGCACAGAGAAAGACAACTGGAGATCCTACTGAAGGCTTTCCTACTGCTTGTGTCCTCAAACACTGTCAGACCTAGCCCTGTACCTGCATCCTGCCCCTCCTCCTAATGGATCTCAGAGAACTCACAGATTCTCCTTGTGTAATCCTAGGGATCCATGAACCACAAGGAGGCTGTAACCATCCCCAAGGACTGTGTCCTGGCCTATCGAGTGAGACAACTGATGGTCTGTTTTAACAATCATTGGGGTGAGCAGAGAACATCATGTTCTTACCTCAAGTTAAGGGACGGCTGCATCCGTGCAGTGGCGTCCTGGTCCTCTCTTGCAGTGAGGGGATCATGCGATGGTGGGGGGAGCAGCATCTTATATTGCCCGTTGCTGGGGACAGAACAAAGGTTGTTCTAGATGAAGGAGACCTGAATTCCAGGTGTCTATAGGCACTGGGGAAGTTGTGGGGAGTGACCCAAAAGCCAAATGAACACAGCTTGTGACCTCAGGAAGACCAAGTCGGAGACAGATCCTGACAGCAGCACTGGATTGGTGATGGTGTGTGTGAGGGTGGGTTGCTATTGTAGGGGAGAGCTTACACTTCCAACAGTGAATGTCGGGTAAAGAATTAGATGGGNCATTTGAGGAGCTTTGGGCCAGAGACTGAAAAAGGAAGGGTGTGGCAAGCTGATAATGACTGCCTGATTCCTTCTCTTGTCTCTTACAGACATTCCACACATTTGTGATGACAGCATGCAAACCTTCTTTAAGCCCAGGGCCATGCCTCACAGTGCCATGCCTCACAGCGCCATGCCTCACATCGCCAAACCTCTCAGACTCCCCCTATCTCCTGCCCAGATGATATTTGGTAAAGGTTCCTACCTTAAAATAGCAGCAGCTCCTATAATCTACCAGCAAGAGCATCTGCTCTTGTTTCCTGGGTCCTCAGACAGATAGACATAAACACTTCCCAGAACAAACAAAGAGACAGGGGCCAAAGCACAACCAGAAACAGAGAGATTTGGAGACGGGGTATGGTCCAAAGTTGTATGGGTGGGTGTGCTTACAGAATCTCCATGTTTTCATAATGCTACCATGAGGATGTCCTGGCAATGGCTTTAGCGAAAGGCTGCAAAGAGTTTTTCATGACAGGTGTGCTTTCTGTGTTTTCAGAAAAGCCAGGAGAAGGGAAGCTCATACCCAAGTGTTCCTTTTGACCTAAGTTCAAAACCTTAGGTTCCTCCCTCCTCCATCCCAGGACTGACCAGGAAGATAGTGGGACAGGTGTCAGCAAACAGCTGTCCCTCAACTACAGCAGAACTTCCAATAGGAAGTTAGCACAAGAATAAGAAGTTCCAATAAAAACAATAGAAAGGAGAGACCTGTAGACAATGTGCAGGGGATCAGCTGCCCCAGACCTTTGCTGTAGCGGCCTCAGTAGCCGCAACCTCTTCTGCATGTATCTGCTGCCAGTAACTGCGGCAGCTGGCGCCGAGTCACCCAGCGGCTGGGTGATACCAGGTCAGCCTGAGTGCC
>NC_034603.1:66138623-66142316 GCF_900095145.1 Mus pahari
AAAGAGAAAAAGTCAGATAAAAGCTGGAAGCAGGGTACCGGGTCCTGAGGAAGGGGTCACGAAGCCTATGGAAACTATGTTCAGGGTGAGAGGGCACCAGCTGAAGGGGTGCCTGACACATTAACTGTGCCTGTAGACTTCAAGACACTAAAGGAAGAGGTTCAGCGAGAGACTCAAGCAGTGAAGAAGTTGAGTCCAGTGGGGCGAAGTTCCCTACTCACTTCCCTCAGCCATCTCTTAGGAAAGAAGAAAGAGCTCCAGGAACTTGAGCAGAAGGTGAGATCCCGGAGCACAGAGAGTATGGAGGAAGGGGAGTGTGGGTGACTGTGGTCATTGCAGACCGGGAGGAGAACTGTCAATGGCACAGTGACCAAAGACTGCAGAATAAAGAGCAGATATCCTTCCCAAGGCTGCCCAAGTGCACCTTGGCTCTGGGCTACCACTGACCCCTTTGTCCCTGAAAGAAGAGCATCAGTACAGAGTTCCCAGTTCTGCAAGCCCTCTGAATGCCAGAGGGTACCCATAAGCCTATGGCGCCCCCTGCTGGATAGCAGCTTGTATTTTCCAGCACTCAAAACCCAGGGACCAAGGAGCCTACTACCTACCAGTCCAGCACTTTCTAGGACCTGACCACACACAAAAGAAACAGGGAGTGGGAGAGAGTCAGCCTCGGCTCACAGATTACTGTGTGCCAAGTGCTAGGTTAGACCTTTACCACAAGTATTAGTGACCCAGTTTTCCTCACAGCTTGAAGGGGCTCTAGACAAGGGACACAAAGTGACCCTGGAAGCACTCCCCAAAGAAGTCCTGCTGTCAAAGGACGCTATGGACGCCATCCTCTACTTCCTCGGGGCTCTGACAGGTGAGTAAGAAGTGAGTCAGTTTGGTTTCTTTCTCTTATAAGAGTAAATGGTTTGAATGATTCCCAAATGAATGAATGAGTGGATGCTAGGTGGCTTATATGCAATAGTGTGTGTGTGTGTGTGTGTGTGTGTGTATGTGTACGAATATATATGTGTACGAATATATATGTATGTATATGTATATATATGTATGTGTATGTATATATGTATGTGTAAGTGTATAAATATGTATTTGTATGTTTATATAAATGTATGTGTATGTGTATATGTATGTGTGTGTATATATATATGTATATATGTATATGTATACATATATGGTGTGTGTTTATACATACACAAGGCCCTGAGTTCCCAGGTACTTAAGAGAGAGAAAAAAATCACAACCAAATTGGTTTCACTTTTAGGGTTTCAGTTGGTCCATTTTTTTAAAAAAAAATTATTTCTTTCTTTTCTGTCTATGAGTACACACTGTAGCTGCACAGATGGTTGTGAGCCTTCATCTGTTGGGAATTGAATTTAGGACCTCGACTTAATCTGATCAACCCTGTTCACTCCGTCCACACTTTTGAGCTCCAGCTCAAAGATTTCTTTATTATTAGAAATAAGTGCACTGTAGCTGTCTTCAGATGCACCAGAAGAGGGCGTCAGATCTCATCATGGGTGGCTGTGAGCCACCGTGTGGTTGCTAGGATTTGAACTCAGGACTTTTAGAAGAGCAGTCAGTGCTCTTACCTGCATCTCTCCAGCCCCTGTTGGTCCATTTTGATTTTTATATTTGCTACATCCTTCTGCATGGGGCTAAGTCCATCACTTCCATATTGCTGCCCGTCTGTTAGCTTTAATTTCAGAGTCACTACTCTTCTGATCTTGTGCCTGTATTTCCTCCTGACCTCTGCATGATACTTTTTCCCACTCAAACACAAAACCTCTGAGTCATTTGGACATGGGCTGAGATGTTTGCCTCTTTTTTCCAGGTCCATAATACGGCTCAGTGAGTAAGGTGCTTGCTGCCAAGTCTGACAGTGGGAATTCAACTCCCAGACACACACACACTGGCAGGACAGACACCTGCAAGTTGTCCTCTCTCTCCATGCACATCATGGCATGCACTTGAGTATACTTCAACACATACATGTGTATAATCAAAGTGTACACACAACATATACACACATATAAGTTGGGGGAAAGCTAGGCATACTGAGGCACACCTTTAATCCCAGCACTGGAGATTCAGAGGCAGGAGAATCTCTGTGACTTCAAGGCCAGCCTGGTCTACATAGTGAGTTCCAGGACAACCAGAGCTACACAGTGAGACCCTGATTCAAAAAAAATTGTAGATTGGTTGGTGGGGGAACTTTCTGTCAAATGCCAAGCCCAAAGGAAACCCCTCAGCTATGGCTATCACAGTGTGGTAGGTAGCTCATGGCTATAGTCCCAGCACTCAGGAAACTGAGGCAGGAGGATCACTGTAAATATGAGGACACATTGGGTACAGAGTGCCTAACTTAACCCTGGGCTACAGAATGAAATCCTGTCTCAAAAACAGAAAGCACATGACTTCTCCTAAAACTGCTTCAAAAGTTTAGAATTTTGGTTGGCTGTTGTTTATTAGATGAGGTCTCACTGTGTAGCCCTGGCTGGCCTGGAACTCACGATGTAGAACAATCTGGCCTCAAACTCACAAGGTCCACATACCTCTGCCTTCTAGAATGCTGAGATTAAAGGTGTGTGTCACTTTACCCACTCGAAAAATCACAACTTTTTAAAAGTTAATAACTAGCAAAGGTCTATGTTCTAGAGCAGGTGTTCAGCTGTGGATAGATGGAGGGTGGGATGGATGGATGGATGGATGGATGGATGGATGGATGGACGGACGGACGGATGGATGGATGGATGGATGGGTGGGTGGATGGATGGACAGATGGATGGATGGATGGATGGATGGATGGATGGATGGATGGATGGATGGACAGACATGTGGATCATGGATTAATTGATCAGAGTGTGCTAACACTATTTGGAGTCTGTAGTTCCCTCTCCATCAGCAACACTTTTTTTTTTCTTTCTCTGCTTCTCCCTCCAGAGCTAAGTGAAGAACAACTGATGATTCTAGTAAAATCCTTGGAGAAAAAGATCCTATCAGTGCAACTGAAGCTGGTGAGAAAAAGTGACAGATGCAAGGGGGGGGGTGGTTCAGGGCAGGGCAGGGATGGGGGCACTAGAAACTATGGGAACATGCAGACCTACTGTGGTCACAGGCCCCAGTCTTATCCATAGAGGAATGTCTTCTCCTCTCCCTAGGTGCTTAGGGTCCTCAGCCTGCTCTGGTAGGAGGGAGAAAGGCTTTCCAGTTCCTCATTTCCACTCACCTTGGTCCCCTGCAGGTTGAAAGCACCTTGGAGAAGAACTTCCTGCAGGAAAAAGAGATTGTTTTCCCCCTGCAGCCTGATCTGCTCTCCTCCCTCGGGGAGGAGGAACTGATCCTAACAGAAGCACTGGTGGGACTAAGTGGCCTGAAAGTCCAGAGATCAGGACCCCGGTACACATGGGATCCAGACACTCGCCCCCACCTTTGTGCCCTCTATGCTGGTCTCTCCCTCCTTCAGCTGCTAAGCAAGGATTCCTAATTCACCTTCTCTGCCTGCTGCCCTAATGCCTTCCCAGCCTTACTGTGCTCTGTCTGTAACACTCCAAGACACTACAGAGCCTCCAGGCTGAGGACAACTGAAATGCCAGCTCAACCAAGGTCTCCAAGTTCCTTCTGCCTCACCATCTATCTCTCTCCTCTGTCCTCCAACTCAGCCCCCACTAAGCCCATCTCCTGATGCTT
>NC_034603.1:66142761-66144325 GCF_900095145.1 Mus pahari
AAAAAAAAAAAAAAAAAAATACTGGCCTTAAGAGAATAAATCGAAAATATTATGTCAATCCTAGGACAAGCTGTCTTCTGGTTTTTCTGTAAAGAGAATCGGGTGTTTGACCCAGGTAAAGAAACAGACATCCAGCACTTGGGAGGTAGAGGCAGGTGGATTTCTGAGTTTGAGGCCAGCCGGAGTGAACTTAATGAAGTGACTCAAAGTGAGTTCCAGGACAGCCAGGACTACACAGAGAAACCCTGTCTTGAAAAAAACAAAAAAACAAAAAAGAAAGAAAGAAAGAAAGAAAGAAAGAGGCATTATCCATACATATACGTTAGTACTCACACCGTTCCTCAGGCCGGCTGGAAAATGCTCCCAGAACTCAGAGAGTTAGAATTCAGAATGTCTGCTTTACACTGAGAGGATCATTCAAGTTGCATGACTTCATGCAAAGAGGCCATGTTCTCCAGCCCTAGTTGAGGGCTTGGGAGAGGAAAGGAAGGTCTGGGGGACTATGATGCAAGCACAAAACAAGACAATAAAATTACAAGTTGGTGAAGTAGAAAATGAAGGTGAGATCCTTTCTCAAAAAAAAAAAAAAAAAAATTAAGTCGGACAGTGGTGGCACACACCTTTAATCCCAGCTTTTGGAAGGCAGAGACAGGTAGATTTGTCAGTTCAAGGTCACCCTGTTCCATGGAGTGAGTTCCAGGACAGCCAGGGCTATACAGAGAAACCCTGTCTCGAAAAACAAAAACAAAAACAAAAATTTCGTGAATTATTATTCAAGGGGTTAGAGAGATGGCTCAGCAGTTAAGAGCATTTGTTCTTGTAGAAAAACCTGGATTCAGTTTTCCAGCACATGTGGCACACAGACATCCATAACTGCAGTTCCAAGGGATTTGATGCTTTTGGCCTACATGGGCATATGTATATATAAGCAGACAAAACACTCATATACATAAAATAAATAAATCTAAAGGAATTGTTGCAGCCAGGCATGGTGGTACACACCTTTAATCCCAGCACTCAGGAGGCAGAGGCCATGAGTTCAAGACCAGCCTGGTCTACAAGCTAGTTCTAGGTTAACCAGGGCTATGTTATCTCAAAATAAATAAATAAAAATATCAAATAAATTAGTAATATTTTTATTATTATTCAAGAGGCCCTCAGTTCAGTGTCACAGCAGGCACAGCGTCTGTTGCCAGGACACAGCTTGCACGCTCAAGAAGCCATCCCTACATCCAAGCCATAGGGAAGATGAAGCAAGGGTCACACTTTGTGGTCTGCTCCTCCAAGGAAAAGACAATGTACACACGCATCTACCTCCCCTGCACTGACTCATTTAACAACACGAAAAGAGGAACATTCCCTTCACACACACACACGCACACACACACGCACACACACACACACGCACAAGTACACACACACACACGCATGCACACGTGCGTGCACACATACACACACACACAGCTCTTTAGCAGCTCCAACTCTCCCTGAGGAGCCCCACTCCCTGAAGGAAGATCACCCTCCTCCCATCTCACCTCTGTAGGACTGAGAGGAGGAGCAGCTG
>NC_034603.1:66144646-66147359 GCF_900095145.1 Mus pahari
GGAGTTGGTAACTAAGCCCTGATGCGATTATTTTTCCTGGCCTTTACATGTATGCAAACAGCTAGATGTGATGTCAAATGGCTGTAATCCCAGAACTCACAAGGCTTAGGAAGTAGGATCAGTAGTTCAAGGCTAGCCTCAGCTACATGGACAGTTAGAGGCCAGACTAAGCTACATGAGCCCCCTTCTAAAAACGTGCAAGTAACCAAACAAACACACCCAAACAACACACAAGTACGCACACACACACACACACACACACACACACACACCAGACAAGCTTATTTATACCCAACGCCAAGAGCCTTGTCATAGCTCTGTGGTTCCTAGTATTTATCCATGTTCTGTGCACAGGCCAACCATAGCCACTCTCCAGATGTTTATCTTGTGGCAACTGTGGTTAGGGAAAGTGCAGCCTGTGCTAGGTCTGGGAGAGTTTGGCTTTCAAGCTTTCCTTACCTGGGACCCAGTCTCTTCAGCAAGGATCTGGAAGCTATGTCCTCACAGGCAGGTCCAGCCATCCCAGCTGAGGATGCTGTGCCTCTAACACCAGCCACATGGTGGACAAGGAGCCCTGACACCTGTCACCTCTATGCTCAGGTGCTCAAGAAGGTCCTGGGGCCAGCTGACAGAGAGGCTCTAGGGGTTGGTCCTGATGCTAGCAGTAGTCTCTGTGTTTCTATCCGCACGTCAGATGGGGAAGGGTGGGGAAGGGGAGGGGATAAGGGAGAGGAAGGAAAAGAGGGAAAACAGCAAACCTACAGGTGTGGTGGGCTGAGGCAGGGGAGTCGGGAGTTTAAGGCCAGCCAACACTATATATTACGGGAGAGGGGAGGTGAGGAGAGGAGGGGAGAGACATGGGGAGGGGAGAGAAAAGGAAGAGGGGAGGAGAGGAGAGGTGCAGAAGCAAGCCAGGAACCTGAGCCTCCAGTGTGAGCTACAAAGCAGCTTCCTCTCGCCCTAGCCTCTCCCTCCAACCTCATTTTCTCCTCTTCTTCAAAAAAGTCTTAGAGTGTGTCTGTGTGAGGACTCACTGCCCTCAGCTGCCCCCAGCTGCCCCTGCCGCCCAACAACCCACAGCACACTCTGCTCCATCTCCTGCATTTCAGAACCTCCTCTGTCCCCTGACTTCCAGACACCAGAGTTCCCCATCCTTGCCAGGATCAGCGAATCCCATGCAGACTCTCTCTGTCTGCCTTCCTTTCCTCATCCTGACCCCTTCCAAAGGGAAAAGTCAGCAGCAATGACAGGAAAGCAAGGTAAGGAAAGACAGCTTTGTCCTGGCGCCTGTGTCAGTCCTCAGAGAGCTCTGGGACACAAAGAGGCATTCAGTTTGCTAAAGAGCATGAAGCTGGGTACTTCCTCCTTTTCTCATTACCATGTTCTACGTGTGCATACATAATACATACATACATACATACATATATACATACATACATATATACATACATTCATACATACATACATACATACATATATACATACATATATACATACATTCATACATACATACACACACACTCTATGCAGAGTCAGAGAATCAGGATGAACATCTGCTAGCACTTACATAGAATGACCACCAGGGGGAGATAAAGATCAAAACCTACCACCAACTGCAGCACCACGCCTACAACAGTTTTCAGTTTAGAGTTAAGTCACTGAAATTAAATTCAAAGGTTTTCTGGATTGGTTTGTTGGGGGGGGGTTGTTTTTTTGTTCTTTTGGGGGTTTTTTGTTATTTCAAGACAGGGTTTCTCTGTGAAGTCCTGGCTGTACTGGAACTCACTCTGTAGACCAGGCTGGCCTCAAACTTAGAAATTCGCCTGCCTCTGCCTCATGAGTGCTGGATTAAAGGTGTGCCCCACCACGCCCGGTGTTTGTTTTTTATTTTATCTTCCTCTCCCTCCCTCAGTCTGACATCAGGAATTCTTACCGGATCTGGACGATGGCTCAGTTCATGTTAGGCAGCCTACCACCTATGGTAACTCCAGCTCCAGGGTCTCCACTTTCCTGGCCTCCATGGGCACCTAAGCACACCTGCAGACATATATATAGTTAAAGCCAAGGCCAGCCTACTCTACAGAGTGAGTTTCAGAACAGCCAAGGCTACACAGAGAAACCCTGCCTGGAAAGCTAACAAACAAAATAAATAAGAGCTGAAGAGATGGCTCAGCAGTTAGGAGCACTGGCTGCTACTCCAGAGGTCCTGAGTTCAATTCCCAGCAACCACATGGTGGCTCGCAACCATCTGCAATGGGATCTGATGCCTTCTTCTGGTATGTATAAAGACAGAGATCGTATATGCATATACATAAAATATAAATAAATAAATAAATAAATAAATAAATAAATAAATAAACAAACAAACAAATCTGCAGAGGACCTGGGTTTAGTTCCCAGAATCCACATGGTGGCATCTAACTACCTATAACTACAGATCCAGGGGCTCTGACACTGTCTTTTTGTCACACATACATGCCAGTAAACACTCATACAGGTGAAATGAAAATAAATAAAAAATAAGAATTTAAAAGTTCACGCCTGGCATGGTGGCACATGCCTTTAATCCCAGCACTCGGAGGCAGAGGCAGGCGGATTTCTGAGTTCGAGGCCAGCCTGATCTACAAAGTGAGTTCCAGGACAGCCAGGGCTACACAGAGAAACCCTGTCTCGAAAAACCAAAATAATAATAATAATAATAATAATAATAATA
>NC_034603.1:66147534-66154229 GCF_900095145.1 Mus pahari
ACAATTTAAACTCTTACCTACATTGCCCTGAACATAAGAGAGGCTCAGATGACCTGAGTTCACTTTCTGGATCCTACATGAAGGTGGAAGGAGATACTTGACCCCAAAGTTGTCCTCTGACTTTCACAAGTGTGTCATGACTTGAGTAACTATCCACAACACTCACAGTCTCTCGAGCATACACATCCACACACACACACACTGATAATAAGTAAACTCACAGAATGGTTCTGGGATGTAAAAAGACCAGGGCATCCGCATGTGAAGGCCACCAGTCCAGGGACACACCTAAACAGGGTCTCATTTTCTCCTCCTTTCTTCTTTGAACCCTCTAAGCCCATTGCTTGGAATCCCATTAGTCAGGTGGGGAAATGGGGCAATAAGACAGAAGTGAGGTGGAGCCAGGACAAGCAGAGTGACATCAGCTGGAGAGAGATCTACGCGGAGGAAGGACGCCAAGAGACACAGAAGAAGCAGATGCCAGATCGGAGGAAAGAACCGATAGGGAGGCTTGGGGGCTTTCAGGAAAACAGACGCCTGTGTGACTGCGCTCAGCTACTGCTCCAAAGATCTATCAAAGATGAATGAGACAAGAAACCTTGGTCACCAGACACCAGAGGAAGGTACACTCTAGGAAGGGACTCCCAGATGTCTGACTGAGGTAATGGTTGGTTGGGCCACCTTCACAGAGCTAATTAAGGGGTTTGCATAAGCCCCTGACTATAAAAAGATTTCAGATGCCCTACAGTGTAGTGGTTTAAAGAAACAGAGACAGAGGCAGAATTCTAGGGGGATAGGGAAAGCAGATCTGCATAACCCACATACCACACTTCTGCACACGGACGGTCATATGACAAAACCATCCCACACACCTAAGCCTCCAATTCTGCCTCTCTTAAGGGGGATGGGCACCTGACAACACACAGGGGCTAGAGCTGTCTGCCTAAGAGGCTGATAGCTGTGCCAGGTGTGAAGTGGAAGGGAATGGAGGAAAGAAATGGGATGAGGGATGGGGACCAGAGAGGCGGGACAAGGTGTGGGAGGATTCTGAGAAAGTGGAGTAATAAAGTTTCAAGGTGTTTTGTGGAGTGTGAGACGCTTTCCTCACTCCNANCAGNNNCTAAGGANATCTCCAGGAAACTGAGTGTTCCTATGGCCTTGCAGTAAATCACATAAATTGTGTTCTAGAGACCTGCCTGTGTGTGTAGAATACTCTTTTAAGTGATCTCCAAGGTGCGACTAAAAAAAAAAAAGATAAAGGGGTCTGGAGAGATGGCTCAGTGGTTAAGAGCACTGACTGCTCCTCCAGAGGTCCTGAGTTCAAATCCCTGCAACCACATGGTGGCTCACAACCATCAGGAGAGAGAGAGAGAGAGAGAGAGAGAGAGAGAGAGAGAGAGAGAGAGAGAGAGAGGTTCCTGAATGACCTACAGGGAGACAGCTGAATGCCCACAGCATACATCTTGGGCTGTCTGTCATCTCACCGCTGGGATCCACCTCTGCCTGTGTGTGCGCATATATTCCATACTTATGTATTATCCTTAGTATTCTAAGGATACTTAGAGATGCTTCCAAATTATAGAAGGCCATATGAGCTCACTCTATCCTGCCTCCTCAGACTTCTGTGCATACTGGTACCAAGCTATGCATGTGTAGTCAATACATGTATACACATAGATTGAGAGAGGAAAAGAATCAGCAGGCTGATGCATACAAAGATGAAGGGCAGATTCTCAGCTCCCCTGCTACCTGCAGTCCCTGAACACACAGGATTTCTTATCACTTCTCATTTCCACGAGGCCTCAGATGAATGGCAGGTGTTTCCAGATGGACCATAACGACACAAGAGCAGTGATCCACCCCGTATCACCCCTGCACACATTTACACACATGTGTAAGTACACACACACACACACAGTCAATTCCCACTGCCTCCCTTCCTCCCCAGTCCACAAGCAAACTCTCAGTCACCCCTTCTTTCTGTCTCAGCCCCAGCTATACAGACACCTGCCTGACATCTTCTTACCCACACCCACAGGGCCTGAGGCGGGGCACTTCAAACAGGTTGATGCTGTTCTCCTGGAAGTGGAACAAAAAGGGGTGGGGCCATTGAGGCAGGCAGGGTCTGTGGGAGCCTATATCCCCGCCTCCACAGAGGCATAAAGCAGCCAGTCCTGGTAAGGGACACTCAGTCATTCCCTCACCCTATAGGCAGAACGAGCTCTGGTTCATCACCACACACCTGCTGCTGGACAGGACCCAGCATCACCCCTCCCTGGTAAGATCAATGACAGCTGAGAAGGCCGGGGGACAGTCTGGGGAACCAGGGGAAGGTTGGGTTCAACAAGCGTGGGATTTCTTATCCTTTATCATGGCCATAGAGTCCCCCTGGATTTCACTGGGGGTAGGACTCATAGTAGGCCTTAGAGAGAAGAGAGGCAGCCCTTTGAGAGCCTCTGTGGTGAAGGGTAGGTACTTCTAGGTACACTCACTTTGTCCCTGGAGGGACATAGGCCATCCCAACCCTTCCAGGAACAAGGGCTGGAAAGTATATTGTAGATGGCAGGAAGGCCCCACACATCTGTGTGTGCTCCTCCTGTATCCCTGCCTCTGTCAAGTACTACAGAAAGGTGAGGCCCACGGAGGCTAGCTGATGTGTCTGACCTCTTCCACCCACCAGGAAAACCTGGGTGTGTCTCCTGGATGCCCAGGTGAGATACCTCGACTTCAAAGACAGAGACCTAAGATGTCAAACTTGTGGTCTTTGCAGGCCCCACATCCTCTTGGACCCTGTCCCCGCAGCGTGTCTCCCAAGACCAAGCTCACTCTTATCTACCCTTGTTTCTATCAGACATGGGGCCTGGTGCTGATGCTGTAGAGATGACTCAGGCTCATTTCCTGCCCTCTGGGAAGTCACAGTTGAGTAGGTGAGGCAGTCAGGTGAACAGATGGATGGTAACAAGATGAATTAGCAGGTGTTTCAGAAGTGGATAGACAAGGTGCCTTAGGAATGCAGGCAGAGTCACCAAAATGTCCAAAGGAGTAAAGGGGTAAACAGGTGACTTGAGTTGAGTCTTTTTTCTTCTCACTCAAGCCCTGCTTGCTCAGAGCCCAAAGATATATTTATTTATTATATGTAAGTACACTGTAGCTCAGATCTCATTATGGATGGCTGTGAGCCACCATGTGATTGCTGAAATTTGAACTCAGGACCTCCAGACGAGCAGTCAGTGCTCTTAACTGCTGAGCCATCTCTCCAGCCCTTGAGTTGAGTCTTATAGGACAAATATGAATCCTTTCTATTGGAAAGGGGATATATCGTAAGCAGAACTAATACAGGCAAAGAAGTGGTCAGGAGAGGGGAACTAGGAAATTTGCCCACTTTTAGCCGTGTTGCCAGGAGGTGGGTGGGAGGGAAGTAGAGGGTACAAGCAATTGTAGCCTTGCCAAGAAAACTACAACTGGGGAAGCTGCCCAGCTCTGACTGTCCAGGCTCCTGGACCCAGTGGTGGTTGCTTCCTTTCCCTAGTGACCCCAAGTCCTAGTTTCAACTGTCCCTTAGTGTGAGAGGACACTTTACTTCCCTGCTGATGACATACTTTAGCTGGGCTCTGTGGCTGTGAAGAAATGAACATGGAATGAGAAAAGAGCCCTTGGCAAAGGGGAGGGCTGGTATCTTGTGCCAGTCATGTGAACTCTAGAGCTTGGGACTGTCTATCACAAAAGAAGGAATCCTTGGGCTTCTTCCAGGTCCAACATCCAGTCAGCTCTAATTGTCTCCCCCCAGCTCTAGGAGTGAATCCTGGTGACACCCTCTTACAAAGTCCTTACCAAGCCGACCTTTAATCCCAGCACTTGGGAGGCAGAGGCAGGCGGATTTCTGAGTTCAAGGCCAGCCTGATCTACAGAGTGAGTTCCAGGACAGCCAGGACTACACAAAGAAACCCTATCTCGAAAAACCAAAACAAAAAACAAAAAACAAAAACAAAGTCCTTACCAGGTCTTGACGACCCCAGTCCATCTCTTTCTCCACAGAGACAATGACTATGTTTGAGAATGTCACCCGGGCCCTGGCTAGACAGCTGAATCCTCGAGGGGATCTGACGCCCCTAGACAGCCTCATCGACTTCAAACGCTTCCATCCCTTCTGCCTGGTGCTGAGGAAGAGGAAGAGCACACTGTTCTGGGGAGCCCGCTATGTCCGCACCGACTACACTCTCCTGGATGTGCTGGAGCCAGGCAGCTCCCCCTCAGGTCAGCCTCTCACCCTTAGCTGGGCTCTGAAGGATGCTGTGGGGCTAGGGCCATCATCCTGACCACAAGGAAGATCCTCAAGCCCTCCCCCCTGATATGGTTAGGTGTCACCAAGCCCAAAGTTCTCTCTAGGNGTGCTGACGAGTGGGGATGCCTCCCAGCTCAGCTCCTTCTGTCTTTCCCCTCCTGCAGATCCAACAGACAGTGGCAACTTTAGCTTTAAGAATATGCTGGATGCCCGAGTAGAGGGAGATGTGGATGTGCCAAAGACGGTGAAGGTAAAGGGGACTGCGGGCCTGTCACGAAGCAGCACACTGGAGGTGCAGACGCTCAGCGTGGCTCCCACGGCTCTGGAGAACTTGCACAAGGAGAGGTGAGAGAGGACGAGGCTGAGGGGCTGCCAGGATGAGGTTAGGCAGTGTATGGATGACGCTTTAAGTCACCGGTGGAAGGGTAGACCCTGAGCGTTACCAATCCCTGAAGAGAATACTCCCTGGGCTGGGAAGAGAGCACATGGTGAGGATCCTCAGTTCTCTTCGCTATAGCGTGTTGGGGACAGAGGACAGGTTCTAAAGTTCTTTCAATCCTAAGACTGTGAAACGCAATGGAAAAAGTCAGAAGTTTGTAGTAACTGTTCCTCACGGAGACTGTGTCGGGCGTTCTGCTCCCACAAAACAAGCTTCAGACTGGCTCCATCCACACACCTAGGGAACACTGCCCCAGCAGACGAGGGGTGTGATGGAACTGCTGTTCCTACAAGGAGTCTGGCTTGACAGGGGACCTGACTTTTAAATAATTAAGTAGTGGTTGAAAGAGGCAGGTGAGGACTTGCGGGGCCGGAAGTGGAGGGGGAGGTTCGAATGTTTCACAAGTCACCCGGTAAACATTTACAGAGTTTTCACTGAGTGTAAAGCACCCTACTATGTGCTGGTGTACCTAGAATGTCTACATCCAAGAACCTTGAGGTGTAGGAGGGTGAAAACTANCGTGTAAGAGTAATTATCCGGGGCTGGAGAGATGGCTCAGAGGTTAAGAGCACTGGTTGCTCTTCCTGAGGCCCTGAGTTCAATTCCCAAGAGTAATTATCCAGTTGGGCGGTGGTGGCACACCCCTTTATCCCAATCCTTGGGAGACGGATGGAGGAGAATCTCTGAATTCAAGGCCAGCTTGGTCTACAAAGTGGATTCCTGGACAGCCAGGGCTACACAGAGAAACCCTGTCTTTAAAACCAAGAACAAAAGAGTAGCTACCCAATGCGAGAGGCAATAGGTGCACAGCAAACATCTGACTGGACTTACAGCAAGGGTGCTTCTGGCTGGGGATGTGAGGCAAATCCTCACGCAGCAGTGGTCTTGGGTTTAGCCTCGAATGATGGGTATAGCTGGTCATGCAGGGAAAGAAGAAGGGCCTTACAGAGACATACAGGTGAGATGTCTCAACACCAATAGGAACCATGAACTAGCCAGCGCGCAGATGCAAAGGAGGGACAAATGGAGGATAGACCCAGAGCAGGTAGGAGTCAGAAACAGGTCAAGGAGCCCAACCGGTAGGCGCCAGGGAGAGCCCGACTCCCTGATGCTGCCCTGATGTGTGTCCGTGACTGACTTGACCAGACAGAAGAAGTGCACTAGAGAGAGGAAGGTGGACAGAAACGCACTGTCCCGCTATCCGTCAGAGAAGTAAAATGAGGACAGGAGCTGGGAGGCGTGGCCGGGATGCAGGGAGGAGTGGGCGCCAGGCTACTGCCAGGCTTACTGCAAAGGATGATGAACTGGATTAAACTCAGCAGCTGACTGCAGGGTGACAGATTTGTTAAAGATGACTGACTCTGAGTCTTGACCTAGGTTGTGTCATTACAAGACACTAAAGGTGACAAACAGGAAGGCCGGTGACAGGTAGTTAGGTAGGGACGGTTGTCAGCTCCTTTTGCGATGCAGCTAGAGTACCACCCGAGACTGTTCGATGGATAGCCGGAAAGGGGGCTGGAAACTCAGAGAGGTCAGGGAAAGATGCACACGGGGGGTCAGCAAGATCCAGACTAAGATGGTGGGAATCAGGCGGGGGGAAGGGATGAGGAAGTTGGAGAACGCTCAGAGAGGAGGCATAAAAACAGAATCTCAGGGACTGGAGAGGCGTCTTAGTGGCTTCAAGCACTTGCTGCTTTTACAGTTCTCACACATTAGTGAGCTCACAAGCACCTGTAACAACTCCAGCTCCAGGGGATCTGATGCTCTTTTCTGCACACTCCCCACACACTCATGCACACACATATACATCACACACACTCCTCTCTCTCTCTGTCTCTCTGTCTCTCTGTCTCTGTCTCTCTGTCTCTGTCTCTTTCTCTCTGTCTCTGTCTCTGTCTCTCTCTCTGTCTCTCTCTCTCTCTCTCTCTCTCTCTCTCTCTCTCTCTCTCTCACACACACACACACACACACACA
>NC_034603.1:66154244-66158413 GCF_900095145.1 Mus pahari
CACACACACACACACACACACACACACACACACAGACACCAGAATCTCTGAGGACATAAAATACTAAAGTTTGAAATCAGCTGGAAAAGGAAGTCAGATGGTATGTACATGGTTTAGGAGCCAGAAAGTCAGGAGCAGAAGCAGCATGCAATTGGAAGCCAAGATAAGGCAGGAAGGAACAGAAGGACATAAGATCCAGGGTGGTCCACATTTAGGGGGATCACCTAGTTTAGTGAGTGGGGGGGGGTCACTGTGATTTCAGCAGAGTGAGATTCCGATGGGGTGGTGAACACACAGTCAGTATGGTTCACCCTTAGAGACATTTGCCAATGGGTGAAGGAGAGAACTAGGGCAGTGATCTGAGGGAGAACTCAGGAACAAAAGCAGATTCTGTGAGGACAGAGACGTGTTTTCATACAGAAGCAAAGGGAAGGAGGAAGTGGAGATGCCAGGTGATGAGCCTCCAGCTGTTTGCACAGTTTATCTCAGCACCCTGGGAGGTAGTTGGCGTCATCTCTGTTTTATAGATGAGGCAACTCAGACTCAAAGCTGCTGCCCTGCCAGGAAGCAGAAGTCTGAGTTTCCACTGTGGCCTGATCTGAGCCCTCATTGCTTCCCTGGCACCGTACTATCTAGGATTGACAAATTTAAAAACCAGGCACTGAGGGGCATAGTGACACACACCTTTAGTCCCAGTGCTTGAGAGACAAAGGCAGGTAGATCTCTGTGAGTTCAAGGCCGGCCCTGGGTACACAGGCCAACCACGGCTGTACAGCAGGACCCTGTCTCAAAATAAAATAATACAAAGCACAGAGGTGGCCCTGGTGAGGAAACGCTGAGGGTGGTGTCTTCCTGCTTCTCCTGCCTTAGGAAACTGTCAGCAGACCACCCGTTCCTGAAGGAGATGCGGGAACGCGGGGAGAACCTCTATGTGGTGATGGAGGTGGTGGAAACCCTACAGGAAGTCACTCTGGAGCGAGCTGGCAAGGCAGAGGGCTGCTTCTCTCTCCCCTTCTTTGCCCCACTGGGACTACAGGTTTGTTATACACAGACACAGATAGAAAGAGACAGAGACAGAGATGGAGACAGAACACACACACACTGTCCTTTGCTCAGTGGTACCCAGCAGGCCAGGTCTCCATAGGCCACAGACAACACAGAGCAAGTTCAGTGATACAGGATTTATCCCCACCCCTCCCCCGCTCTCCTGTCTGGTATGGTGGTGCACACTAGTAATTCCAGCACTCTGAAGGCAGAGGCAGGAAGGTCACCGGTTCAAGGTCAGTCAGGGCTACCTGGTAAGATCCCAGGATGAGGGCAGTTTTCTGCTTTCAAATTGTCCTTACTTATAGATGAGTCACACAGGTAAAGCCCAGTAGAAATAAGTGCATCACTTATAATCTATACATACATCTAGTGAGTATGTTCAAGAGGAATGGAATGGGATTGGGAGCCATGGGAAGACTGCCAAATGAGATAAGAATGGGGGAGCTGGTGTAGGGGAAGGAGGAACCTGGGATGTGGGGCAGGATGACCCACAGGCAGGTGCTAGAGCAGGTCTATCCAGTTCCCTCTGCTGTCCAGTCCAGACGCAGGCGTAGGGGGTGATCATAAGAAATGAAAGGGAAGGGGGCTGGAGAGATGGCTTAGTGGTTAAGAGCACTGACTGCTCTTACAAAAGTTCTGAGTTCAATTCTCAGCAACCACATGGTGGCTTACAACCATTTGTCATGGGATCCAATGCCCTCTTCTGGTGTGTCTAAAGACAACGACAGTGTACTCTATACATAAAATAAATAAATAAATGTATATTTTTTTAAAGAAATGAATGGGAAGGCTTCAAGGGCCATAAGTTCAGAACACAAAGAAAGACAACTGGAGATCCTACTGAAGGCTTTCCTACTGCTTGTGTCCTCAAAGACTGTCAGACCTAGCCCTGTACCTGCATCCTGCCCCTCCTCCTAATGGATCTCAGAGAACTCACAGACTCTCATTGTGTAATCCTAGGGATCCATGAACCACAAGGAGGCTGTAACCATCCCCAAGGGCTGTGTCCTGGCCTATCGAGTGAGACAACTGATGGTCAATGGGAAAGATGAGTGGGGTGAGCAGAGACCAGCATGTGCTGACCTCAAGATAAGGGACGGCTTCATCTTTACAGTGGCATCCTGGTCCTTTCTTGCAGTGTGAGGGGATGGGCAGAGAGAAAGCATCTTATATTGCCCATTGCTGGAGACAGAACAAAGGTTTCTCTAGATGAAGGAGACCTGAGTTTCAGGTGTCTATGGCACTGGGGAAGAAGCTGTGGGGAGTGACCCAAAAGCCAAATTCGCACAGCCTCCGACCTCAGGAAGCCCAAGGAGGAGACAGATCCTAACACCACCACTGGATTGGTTGGGGGGGGGGATTGCTATTGTAAGAGAGAGCTTACAACTTCCAACAGTGAAGGTCAGGTAAAGAATTAGATGGGGCATTTGAGGAGCTTTGGGCTTGAGACTGAAGAAAGAAGGGTATGGCAAGCTGTTAATGACGCCCTGATGCCTTCGCTTGTTCCTTACAGGCATTCCACACATTTGCAATGACAGCATGCAAACCTTCCCTCCTGGAGGTAAGTGCATGGCTAACAGGCTCCCCACATCTCCTGCCCCGAAGTTATCTGGTAAAGGCCCCACCCCAAAATGGCAGCAGCTCCTATAACCTACCCACAAGAGCATCTGCTCCTTTTTCCTGGATCCTGAGACAGATAGATGCATGGGACAGACAGACAGATGCATGGGACATAAACTCTGCCCAGAAGGAACAAAGAGACAGGGGCCAAAGCACAACCAGAAACAGAGAGATTTGGAGATGGGGTGTGTTCCAAAGTTGTCTGGGTGGGTGTGCTCGAAGGATCTCCATGTTTTCATAATGCCTCCGTGAGGCTGGCTTAGTCAATGGCTTTAGGGAAAGGCAGCAAAGAGTTTGTCCTGACAGATGTTCTTTTTGTGTTTTCAGAAAAGCCAGGAGAAGGGAAGTTCATACGTAAGTGTTCCTTTTGTTTCACAACTTTCTTGACTTAAGTTCAAAACCTTAGATTCCTCCCTTCTCCATGGGACTGACCAGGAAGATAGTGGGACAGAACTCAGCAAACTCTGACCCTCAACTACAGCAGCACTTCCAATAAGAAGTTAGGACAAGAATAAGAAGTTCCAATAAAAACAATAGAAAGGAGAGACCTGTAGACAATGTGCAGGAGATCAGCTGCCCCGGACCTTTGCTGTCAGCGGCCTCAGTAGCCGCAACCTGTTCTGCATGTATCTGCTGCCAGTAACTGCGGCAGCTGGCGCTGAGTCACCCAGCGGCTGGGTGATACCAGGTCAGCCTGAGTGCACTTTTCACACTGTGCCAGTCCTTCTGGTCCATTCCTGTCTCCCAGGACTGGAGCAAGAGGATTCTGAAGACCTCTGGGATCTCAGAGGGGTGGTGCCCACCCATGCCCCTTAGGGATGACTGCCAGTCTAAAGGATTGTGTTCTTATCTTTCTATTCGCCTCTTATTTTCTCAGTGATCCAGGCATCTGATGTTGGTAAGGAGCCTTGTGAATTTTTTCAAGAGTTTGCTGCACAGGTAGGGGGAGAAGCATTAGAGTGGAAGGGAGAGGCACAGGCTGAGCGCTGGGTCCTGGGATTAGAGCCACTTCAGGAAGCCATTCCCACCAACACAGTACCTTTAGGATTCTGGTGCTAAACAGACAGGCTGCAGCTCACACTCACAGTTCCTGGATGCAGACCACTGCTCTCTGAAACAGTCCCAGCGTCCACTTCATTAAGTTGTCAAAGCCATCATTTGTCCTACAAACTCAAGACAAGGGGAAAAAGCCTTCTCCTAAATGTTTGGGTGGAGTAGTTGAAACCAGAAGTCAACTGTGCACTGATAAAGGATGAATTCCAAGATACAGAGGGGTAGTGGTGTCGGTAGTGTGATTAACTGTCATGTTAGTTGAAGGCAGGGGGTCTAGTCCACCTCTCTGCTCCATCTTTCCTAACAAGGCTTTAGCATAACTTCATAACCACACCTCTTGGTAAAGAGGAAAAGTCAGATAAAAGCTGGAAGCCGGGCACAGGGTCCTGAGAAAGGGATGATGAACCTACCAAACATATATATATATATATATATATATATATATATAT
>NC_034603.1:66159930-66208476 GCF_900095145.1 Mus pahari
TTCTGCATGGGGCTAAGTCCATCTCTTCCACATTGCTGCCCACCTGTTACATTTAATTTCAGAGTCACTACTCTTCTGATCCTGTGCCTGTATTTCCTCCTGACCTCTGCACGACACATTTTCCCACTCAAAGACAAAACCTCTGAGTCCTTTGGACATAAGCTGAGATGTTTGCTACTTTTTTCAAGGGAAATAAGATGGCTCAGTGAGTAAGGTGCTTGCTGCCAAGTCAGACAGCAGGAATTCAATTCCCAGAGCCACAGGGGGAGGACCAATGTCTGCAAGTTGTCCTCTCCCTCCATGTACACACCATGGCATGCACCTGAGTGTGCTTGAACACATACGTGCATACATTCACGTGTACACACAACATATACACACATACAAATCTGGGGAAAGCTAGGCACACTGAGGCACACCTTTAATCCCAGCACTGGAGAGACAGAGGCAGGAGGATCTCTGTGACTTCAAGGCCAGCCTGGTCTACATACTGAGTTCCAGGACAACCAGAGCTACACACTGAGACCCTGTCTCAAAAAGAAAAATTGTGGGTGGGTCAGTGGGGGAATTTTCTGTCAGATGCCAAGCCCAAAGGAAACCCCTCAGCTATGGCTATCACAGTGTGGTAGGTAGCTCGTGCCTATAGTCCCAGCACTCAGGAAACTGAGGCAGGAGGATCACTGTAGATCTCAGGCCACATTGGGTACAGAGTGCCTAAATTAACCCTGGGCTACAGAATGAGATCCTGTCTCACAAACAAACAGAAAGCACATGACTTCTCCCAAAACTACATCGAAAGATTAGAATTTTGGTTGGCTGTTGTTTTTTAGATGAGGTCTCACTGTGTAGCCCTGGCTGGTCTGGAACTCACGATGTAGAACAATCTGGCCTCGAACTCACAAGGTCCACATACCTCTGTCTTCCAGAATACTGAGATTAAAGATGTGTGTCACTTTACCCAGTCAAAAATCACAACTTTTTTTAAGTTAATAACTAGCAAAGGTGTATGTTACAGAGCAGGTGTTCAGCTGTGGATAGATGGAGGGTGGGATGGATGGATGGATGGATGGATGGATGGATGGATGGATGGACAGATGGATGGATGGGTGGATGGATGGACAGATGGATGGATGGATGGATGGATGGATGGATGGATGGATGGATGGATGGACAGAATGATGTGTGGATCATGGATTAATTGATCAGAGTGTGCTAACACTATTTGGAGTCTGCAGTTCCCTCTATACCAGCAACATTTTTTTTTCTTTCTCTGCTTTTCTCTCCAGTGCTAAGTGAAGCCCAACAGAAGCTTCTAGTAAAATCCCTGGAGAAAAAGATCCTACCAGTGCAACTGAAGCTGGTGAGAAAAAGTGACAGATGCAGGGGGAGTGGTTCAGGGCAGGGCAAGGATGGGGGCACTAGAACCTGTGGGAACATGCAGACCTACTGTGCTCACAGGCCCCAGCCCTATCCCTAGAGGAAAGTCTTCTCCTCTCCCTAGGTGCTTAGGGTCCTCAGCCTGCTCTGGTGGGAGGGAGAAAGGCTTTCCAGTTCCTCATTTCCAGTCACCTTGGTTCCCTGCAGGTTGAAAGCACCTTGGAGAAAAACTTCCTGCAGGATAAAGAGGGTGTTTTCCCCCTGCNNCCTGATCTGCTCTCCTCCCTCGGGGAGGAGGAACTGATCCTAACGGAAGCACTGGTGGGACTAAGCGGCCTGGAAGTCCAGAGATCAGGCCCCCAGTACACGTGGGATCCAGACACTCGCCCCAACCTTTGTGCCCTCTATGCTGGTCTCTCCCTCCTTCAGCTGCTAAGCAAGGATNCCTAATNCACCTTCTCTGCCTGCTGCCCTAATGCCTTCCCAGCCTTACTGTGCTCTGTCTGTAACACTCCAAGACACTACAGAGCCTCCAGGCTGAGGACAACTGAAATGCCAGCTCAACCAAGGTCTCCAAGTTCCTTCTGCCTCACCATCTATCTCTCTCCTCTGTCCTCCAACTCAGCCCCCACTAAGCCCATCTCCTGATGCTTAAATCCTGAAGATACAGAATCATTCAAACACTTATTACTTTGAGTCACTTCATTAAGGGGATTTGGGGGGAGGCTTGGGGTGGTGATGGTGGTGGTGGTGGTGTGAGGCTGAGGCAGGTGAATCTCTTATGTTCAAGGCCAGCCTGGTCTGCCAGGCTGAGTTCCAGGAGAGCCAGGGCTACACAGAGAAACCCTGTCTTGAAAACAACAAAAACCACATTTATTTCCTAGTCTGATCCTTCCCATGTGTGCCTTACAAGAATGAATAGAGAATACTATGTCAATCCTAGGACAAGCTATGTTCTTGTTTTTCTGTAAAGGGAATCTGCCTCTGACCCAGGTAAGGAAACAGGCCTTATCCATACATACACGTTACTGCTCACACTGTTCCTCAGGCCCGCTGGAAAATGCTCCCAGAGCTCAGAGGGTTAGATTCCAGAACGTCTGCTTTACACTGAGAGGATCATTCAAGCTGCATGACTTCATGCAAAGAGCCCATGTTCTCCAGCCCTGGCTGAGGGCTTGGGAGAGGAAAGGAAGGTCTAGGGGACTATGATGCAAGCACAAAACAAAACAATAAAGTTTCAAGTTGGTTAAGTAGAAAATGAAGGTGAGGGCTGGAGAGATGACTCAGTGGTTAAGAACACTGACTGCTCTTCCAAAGATCCTGAGTTCAAATCCCAGCAACCACATGGTGGCTCACAACCATCTGTAACAAGATCTGACTCCCTCTCCTGGAGTGTCTGAAGACAGTAAATGTAAGACAGTGTACTTATATTTAATAAATCTTTAGAAAAAAAAGAAAAAGAAAGAAAATAAAGGTGAGATCCTGTCTCAAAAAAAAAATTTAATTAGAGGAAGAGGGAGGAGGGGCATCCAAGAATAAGACCTAAACCTTTAAATCAGTGGTTTGACCTGTGGGTCATGACCCCATTGGGAGGTCAGATGACTCACAGGAGTTGCATATCAGATATCCTTCACATCAAATATTTACATTACGACTTATATTTTTGTTTTGTTTTGTTTTTTCAAGACAGGGTTTCTCTGTGTAGCCCTGGCTGTCCTGGAACTCACTCTGTAGACCAGGCTGGCCTTGAACTCAGAAATCTGCCTGCCTCTGTCTCCCAAGAGCTGGGATTAAAGATGTGTGCCACCACTGCCTGTACATTACGACTTATAACAGGAGCAAAATTGCAGCTATGAAGTTACAATGAAAATAATTCTATGGTTGGGGTCACCACAGCATGAGGAACTGGATCAAAGGGTTGCAGTGTTAGGAAGGTTGAGAACGGCTGCTTTAGTTTTGTTTTCAACCCTCAACTCAGGATGAGTATAGAGCCAATAGTAAGGAGCGGCTTGACCTGTATATCATAATCTCATTAAACGTCTGGGTTCTCATCCTCTGCCTAAAGCTGGCTTTGAACATTTGTCACCTGTCTTGTTTGTTTATTTACATTTACTGGGGTGGGGGGGGCAGCATGTATGCCATGGTCTGCTGTCACAGGTCAGAGGACAACCTTTGAGAGTTGGTTTATCCCATTAGGACCCAGAGATCAGTCATTCATCGGCCATGGCAGCAAGCAGAACCTTCTCACTGTGATCCCTCAGGCATCTCCATCAGCTCTTCCCTCTTACATGCATGTGTATATGTGCACCACTTTGTGTGCCTCGTGCCCTCAGAGAAGAAGAAAGGGTTGGATCCTGGAGGGAACTGGAGTATAGATGGTTGTGAACCATTGTGTGGGTGCTGGGCTTGAACCCAGGAACCCTGGAAGAGCAGCCAGTGTTCTTAACCTCTGAGTCATCTCTCCAGCACACACACACACACACACACACACACACACACACACACACACACCATGTTTTAAGCCATTTTTTATGAGTAGAGAGTAAAATCTATCTCCAAGACTTCAGGCCCCAGGAATGAGAATCTCCCCCTCTTTATCCACCTCTCACCCAGGTCAGGTCCTCCACACAGCAAGAACTCATGACCGGCCGGCTGTCAAAAGCTGCATAGTTAGCTGTCCATCAACATTCTCAGCATCATTCTCAGCATCTTCTGAAACCTTCTGGTCTATTGGGTTGCTTGCTCTCTTGCTGACTTGCCTCCTTGTGATGTAAACTTTAACGAGAGATGAGCTAACACCTCAACCATCCAGCAGGGTAACTTCTTTGATTGGATGAATAACAAAGCTGCTCTGGTTTCTCCCTTTACTGTCCCCACCCACCCACCCACCCACGGTCCCCAGTGTCTCGTGTGGGTGCTTTACTAAGTTTATCCCTGTGCTCCTTTGAAAGTTCCGTTCCCGTGTCCCCCAGCCCTGAGGGGTGGGGTGAGAGGACCACTTAGATGAACAGGTCCAGGCGTGTGACCCAAAACTAGAGCGCACATTTCTGTTTGGCAAGGGGCTATTTAACACGGAGAGTTATTTGTCACAATAGAATAGAAATAATTGGCTGGGCGGTGGGCACACGCCTTTAATCCCAGCACTTGGGAGGCAGAGGCAGGGGGATTTCTGAGTTCGAGGCCAGCCTGGTCTACAGAGTGAGTTCCAGGACAGCCAGGGCTACACAGAGAAACCCTGTCTCGAAAAACCAAAAAAAAAAAAAAAAAAATAGAAATAATTGAAAAGACAAATAGGGACAGCAGCAAGGTGGCTCAGCAGATAAAGGCCCTTGCTGCCGAGCCTCATGACCTGACTTCAATTGCCAGGTGCCACGTGGTGGAAAGAGAGAGCTTATGCCTTCCACACGTACATCGTGATAAAAGTGCCCCCCCTCCAAGTAAAGAAGTAAATAAATGTAAGTTTTAAAAGATATGCAGGGCTGGAGAGATGGCTCAGTGGTTAAGAGGAGAGTGGTTCTTCCAGAGGACCCAAGTTCAACTCCCAACACTCACTAGGCAGCTGACGACTGCCTGTAACTCCGGTTCCAGAGGATCCAACACTCTCACACAGACATACATGGAATCAAAACACCCACGCACATAACATAAAATAATGATAATTTTTAAAAAGAGCCAGGCAGTGGTGGCACAGGAAGGCCTCTTTTTAAATCCCAGCCCTGGGAAGGCAGAGGCAGATGGATCTCTGTGTTCGAAGCCAGACTGATCTACTGAGCAAGTTCCAGAACAACCAAGGCTACATAGAAGAACCTCGTGTCAAAAAAAAAAAAAAAAAAAAAAAAATGTGTGTGAGAGAGAGAGAGAGAGAGAGAGAGAGAGAGAGAGAGAGAGAGAGAGAGAGAGAGAGAGAGAGAGGCTATAGCCAGATATAGTGGGGCAGATAAAGATCTAACTCCCTTTCACCCCAAAACTCGGAGGCAAAGGGCAAATCTCAGTGAGTTACAGGCCAGCCTGGGTCACCTAGTGAGACCCTGCCTTAAAGCAAACACACAAAGGAAGCAAGATGTCCTGAGTATTTATAAATACAAAAGAGAGTATAGGCAGGCCAGGCAGTAGTGGCGCACACCTTTAATCCCAGCACTTGGAAAGCAGAGGCAGGCGGATTTCTGAGTTCGAGGTCAGCCTCGTTTACAGAGTGAGTTCCAGGACAGCCAGGGCTACACAGAGAAACCCTGTCTCGAAAAACAAAACAAAAACAAAAAAACAAAAAACAAAACGAGAGTATAGGCAGGACACATCCTCTGACTTCTGAGTCCTTACTGGAGTGGGAGCTGAGCCGGTCCCAGCTCTGAGTCTCACTTGGGATCTTGTTTATGTAAGTTTCCATGCTGGAGATTTGTTTTGTGCTTTGAGAAACTGACCGCTGTATCTTCAAAACTGATGCTGACTGAGTCTTGTGGGAAAGTCGGGAAGGCTTCCCAGTCTAGTTTTCTTCTATTCGTGTCTCCCTAACAACGGGCATCCTCCTGCTCCCACTCACAGGTGTTTGGATGTATAAAGGTCTCCTTGGGTTGCTGCCCTGCTCCACCCTCACCCTTCATCCCCTCAGTGCACTGGAGAACAGAATGCAGACTTCCTCTAAAGGTCTCTCTCTGTGACACACCCCCTGTCGTTTCCACTTAGAAAAGATGATGGTGGTGGTGGTGGTGATGATGGTGGTGGTGATGCTGATGGTGATGATGGTAGTGGTGGAGATGGTAGTGGTGGTGATGAGGATAATGACAGTGATAGTGATGATGGTGATGATGGTGATGAAGGTGACAGTGACAGTGAGTGTTGTCACATGCCACTGCCCCCTTGTGGAGGTCAGTAGACAACTTTATGGATTCAGTTCTCTCCTTCCACCTTTACCTGGTCTCCAGGAATGGAACTCAGGTGTCCACTGGCTTGTGGCAACACCTTTACCTACTGGCTCATCTTGCTAGCCCAGTTGTTTTGAGCTTTGGAGAGGGCAGCAAGTTCTCACACCGTAGCCTAGGCTGACTTCGGCCTAAGTGCTGGGATTCCTGGAGTGCAGCATGGTGCCTGACGGGCTATATTATTGTCTTAGTTGAGGTTTTATTGCTATGAAAAGACACCATGACCAAGGCAACTCTTATAAAGGCAGACATTTATTGGGGATGGCTTTCAGTTTCAGAGGTTCAGTCCATTATCATCATGGTGGGAAGCATGGCATCTTACAGGCAGATGAAGGGCCGAAGACACCAAGAGTTCTTCTTGATCGGAAGGCTCTCTTCCACTCTGGACAGAGCTTGAGCACTAGGAGACTTCAAAGCCTACCCGCACTGTTACACTTTTTCTCCAACAAGGCCACACCTACTGCAACAAGGCCACATCTAACAGTGCCACTCCTTATGGATCAGAGTCAAACCAACACATTTACATTCTTTAAAAATAAAAAAGCATTTATGCTCAGTAGGGGTGGCAAATGCTTGTAATTCCAGCATTTGGGAAGCAGAGTGAGTTCCCAGACATCCAGGGCAATACAGAAAACCTTTTAAAAAAAAAAAGCATTTATTTATGGGGGGGGGATGAGGGGAACTCGCACCACAGCATGCTTGTGGAAGTCAGAGAAAAGCATGGGACTCAGTTCTCTCCTTCTACCATGGGACCCAGGGATCGAACTCGTGTCTTCATACTTGGCAGCAAGCAGCTTTACTCACTTGAGCCATCTCACCGCCCCCGCACTCAACATTATTTTCCCTTTTTTTTTTTTTTTTTTTTTTTTTTTTGAGATAGGTTCTTTTTGTGTAGTTCCGACTGTCCTAGAACTTGGTATGTAGACCAGGCTGGCCTTGAACTCAAAGATCTGCCTCCCTAGTGCTGAGATTAAAGTTGTCTACCCTGCCTGGCCCTACATTACATTATTGAGCTGGTGTTTGTTTGTTCGTTTGTTTACTTTTTCGGGAAAGGGTTTCTCCGTGTAGCCCTGGTGGTCCCGGAACTCACTCTGTAAACCAGGCTGAGCCTCGAACTCACAGAAACCCACCTGTCTCTGCTTCCTGGATGCTGGGATAAAAGGCGTGCACCACCACGCTGGGCATGTTGGATTTTTCAACAGTCCCATATATATTCTGGCCCTGAGCAGTATACAACATGGACTCCTATTATTAAATTTGATTAATTCTACACAAATACACACTACCCCACATTCCCAGGCTGCAGAGAAGGTATCCCTTATACTCAGCACTATACAAAAATTTGACAAGGAAGTTCGGGTGCCCTAGGGGTTGAGCTCAGTTTATCGAAAGCGCAACAGCCTAGCTACACGTCCACAAGCTACTTTTCTTTCTGGTGCTGAAAGCATCTGGCGGGCGTTGAGAGCACGAGCCTGGCGGATTTCATTGGGGACCTGACCCGCGCAAACTGGGAAAGCTTGACCAGGGCGGGGGTTGGGGCGGGTGGAGAGGAATCTGCCCGGCAACTCATGATGTCATCCCCATCTGAGCTCCGATAGGTCCTACCCACTTACATATTAAGAGTCTGTTGTAGCCCAGCTTGGGGTCTCTCGCGGGACCTCTCGCGGACATCCAAAGATATGCACTCGAGAGGAAGATAAAAATCACCACTCTCAGGTCCTACAAATTCCTGCAGACTCCTCCCACTTCCTAGAAGGTCCGCCTTCATTGTTTCTTGAAGACTCCTCCCACTTCCTAGAATATCCGCCTTCATCGCGCACCTCGGCTGTTGATTTATTTTCCCTCCCTGGACTCGGCCATCTGCTCGCCATGCCTGGCATTTCCCAGAAGCCCCAGCGCCGGGAAGGAGTTTGCAGCTGCTCGGTCATCGTGCGGCCCGACGCGAGCCCGCGCTGGTGTGCAGGCCCGGCTCTGTGCCTGGTCTCTGGTGTGAGGGTTTACGCGAGGCCCCTGCTTCGGTCCCCGGACTAGGCCTCGACCCCGGGCGCTATGAAGCAGGAGGGCTCGGCGCGGCGCCGAGGCGCCGACAAGGCAAAGCCGCCGCCGGGAGGGGAACAAGAACCGCCGCCGCCGGCCCCCCAGGATGTGGAGATGAAAGAGGAGGCAGCAGCTGGGAGCGGCTCCACCGGGGAGGGAGACGGCAAGGCAGCTGCGACCGAGCACTCCCAGAGAGAGCTGGACACTGTCACCTTAGAAGGTACGGGAGCCCACGTCGGGGTCGTGCCGCGATCACCGGTGACAGCGGCCTGGGTAATGCGACTTCTTGCTGGGACCTCTGCGTAGCCTCCAGCTACCTTGGTTCCTTCGGTCAATGGAGCTGAGGTCAGAAGTGCCCGCCCCACCACCCCGACTCCCTCGACCCCAGCCGATGACCGAACCTGTTTTCCAGTCTGCGGACTGCTCGCCTCACACTCCCTCTCCTCATCTGGGGCTGCATCTTAGTCTCACCGAGCCTTTTCTTCAGTCCTTCCCAGTGATCTAACCCACCCGACCGATTCTAGCGCCTGTTATTGATATGTAGAAAGCTGCATTTGTATTTGTGTCTAGAGAAGCCGGAGTAACAGATTACACTGACTTCTTAGTTTAAGAGTTTATTAAAAAAAAAAAAAAAAAAAAAGGTTCTGTATCTCTAGGCTCCTTTAGCAAACTCCCTCGGAGAGTCATTTCTACCTTGTATTGCTTCCTTCTGTAGTTGAAGCATCTAAACTGTCCCGGTGCACTTTTCCACTCTCTTAAGGACCACGCACGCTTTTACTTCTGAATCAGTCCCCCTCCCCCCACGCCCTGCCATCTTTCTCTTTTAGTTTATAACGCTTACCTGTAGCCCCGACTCCTATAAGCCAACACCAGAGGCCCGTTCTCAAGTTCCTATTGTCCCCTTGTCCCCTTGGCTTAAGTTAGTCTTTTACTTTTTCCACTTAGTATATCTTGCCCATGTGGGTGCGATGAGAATTTTCAGGGTGATCTGTAGTTCGTTCTCTCTCTCTCTCTCTCTCTCTCTCTCTCTCTCTCTCTCTCTCTCTCTCTCTCTCTCTCTCTCTCTCTCTCTCCCCCTCCCTCCCTCCCTCCCTCCCAAGTCATGCCCCGAGTTGTACTTTTGAAGATGTATGTATGGACTGCAGCAACTCCCATTCTAAAATTGATAACAGGATCTGTATACAGTAAAGGTCTTCTTACCTGAAATGAAAGTTTCCAGTGGCAGTAATGTCATTCAGCATCGCCAGTGTGTGTGTGTGTGTGTGTGTGTGTGTGTGTGTGTGTGTGTGTGTATGTGTATGTGTGTGTGTGTGAAATATTTCATCGTGGTTTGTATTCACTGTAGAAATTATGGAACAAACTGTTCCATAATTGAAATCACTGAAGTACACAATTTGGATCAGGACATTAGTATGTAGAAATATTATTTTCTTTTTGTTATCTTCATTTCATACATCCATGAACATAGGGTTCAATTTATGCAAGAAGCATTTGTTGACTACTTAGTATAGTGATGGAGATTATAAGCTCCAGAATGTGTTTCCCCGTTTGTGTGGGTGAATTAATAGCATTAGCTGTTTTGTTTGAGTTATTGTGAACATTGGAGCTCATGAGCTGTGCTAGCACATGGTATAAATACATAGTAAGCCGTCCATACATAGCTGCTGTAACTGTAGCAGTTACTATCGCATGCAAAGCACCCGGTGTTAAGTGGGCAGTGAGACTCAGAAAGCATTCTCTCAATTGCTGCACATCTAAGTTCTTTTTTCTCATTTCTTGCTCTTTTAAGTAGTTTTGCAGTCATCACTATTCCAAAGTTTTTAATCTACCTTTGTAATACTTAAATATGGCTTCCCAGAATTTGTATACCTAAGTCAAAAAGGGTAAACATGCTTGAATTTCAGTGTGTGTGTATGTGAGTGTGAGTATCTTACCTGCATGTTTGTAAATGCACCACCTGTGTGCAGAGCCCACCAAAGCCAAAAGAGGTCATCTGATCCCCTGGGACTCTAGTTATGGACAGGTGTGAGCCACCATGTGGGTGCTGGGAGTCAGGCCTCTGGACAGAGCAGCTAGTACTCTTAACCACTGAGCCATCTCCTCTGGCCCCAGTTCTAAAGTTTTTTATGTTGTCCTAAAAATCTGATTTACAGCATAAATGTTCTTTTCCCTACTGTTTAGGTTGCCACTCTTTTAAATATTGCTAATTTATTAGTATACAAATGGTTCCGTTTTTAGACCTTTGAATGCTACCAAAGCACGGTCCTCCTCTTTCAGCGCTTTGCCGTCTCTGGTTGTGTGCGCGTCCACTTTTGTTCTGAAGTTATGGTAGTAGTTTCTCTTACCTGCTTACAGAAACTCTTTGTGGAATGAGATGTGAGTCTGGTCGCATTGTTGCATGTTTCTTTTCAAAAGGCTTTTTTGTAGTTACACACGTGGTGTGACGTCTCTGTGAGATTTCTCCATTATTTACAAAGCCTCCCCGTGTTTGGAGCTCTGGCGAATCTCCATGAGTTTCTTCTACTTTGTTTCTCAGCTGTTTTCTGTCCCAAGCCTTCCTGCTGTCCCCTGCCCTATCCCTCCCCAGCTAACTTTTTCCTTGTTTCCTGGTTATGTCTGAAAATTGCTGTGCCTCATCCACAAATATTGCTTAGCCCTAAGGGGTAAATGTGCACGCCACCCCCTTTGTAAGACACTCCATGGAACTGTTCCCTCGGAGTGCTGGGGAAACCCAAGGTTTGCGAGTCACATCTTTTTCCCCTCTGGTCCTCTGCAGACATCAAAGAGCATGTGAGACAGCTAGAGAAGGCTGTCTCCGGCAAGGAGCCTCGATTCGTGCTAAGGGCGCTGCGGATGCTGCCGTCCACATCACGCCGCCTCAACCACTACGTTCTGTACAAGGCCGTGCATGGCTTCTTCACCTCCAACAACGCCACTCGAGACTTCTTGCTACCCTTCCTAGAAGAAGTGAGTGGGGTTAGCTTCGGGGGTGTCTGATAGGATTTGCAGGGATCTTGAGTGTGGTGGCTTCCTCCTTAAGTGAGGACTTCTGTGAAACTCTTGAACTTGTTATTGTACTCTATTGTTAGCCTCTTGGCACTCCAGGAGGAGGACTGTCTATAGTTTTGTCTCCTCGGCATGTGGTGAATTCTCTGTGTATGTTAGGGAACACACGGTTGAGTGCCTGGTAAACTTTGTTGATTGCTCTGTCCTCTCGCAGCCCATGGACACAGAAGCCGACCTGCAGTTCCGTCCTCGCACAGGAAAAGCGGCATCAGCGCCTCTCCTGCCTGAGGTGGAAGCCTACCTGCAGCTGCTCATGGTCATCTTCCTGATGAACAGCAAGCGCTACAAAGAGGTACCCAGGATGCAGTGGGCGTGGTTAGCAAGCCCTAGGGCTCTGGGGGGAGATGAGCTCCAATGGAGAAGTAGAGAGACTCACTGTGGGCTCTCGCTCTCCATCTCCCCATGCCAGGCGTGGTGGTGCACGCCTGTGACCCCAGTGCTCAGAGGCTGGGACAGAATACAAATTCAAGACCAGTCCAGGCTGCATAGTGAGATCATGTCTCACATTTGCACAAAGTAAGCTCTCATAGCTCTTTAAGAAATGACAGCTAGGCATTGGTGGTGCATGCCTTTAATCTCAGAACTCGAGAGGCTGTCACAGGCATATTAATATAGGCCACATGCATATACAGATAAAAGTAATCATTTTTCAAAATTATATTTTTAAAACGCCAGCTCTGTGAGGTTGGAGAGCTAGTACAGTCGTTAAGAGCACTGGCTACTGTTACAGCAGACCCAGGTTTGATTCCCTGCACACAGGTGGCAGTTCACAGCAATAACTCCAGCTCCAGAAAGTTCAACATTCTCTTCTGGCATAGGCACCAAGCAGGCTCGTGGTACCTTAATATCATTCAGGCAGAACACTCATACACACACGAGAAAAAGAAAATGAAAACTCTAACTGTGGCCAGAAGCGTATCCAGTCTCACTGTGGCCGGAAGCATGTCCGGTCTCACTGTGGCCAGAAGCGTGACCGGTCTCACTGTGGCCGGAAGCGTGGCCGGTCTCACTGGGGCCGGAGGCGTGTCCAGTAAGGCGCAGTGGGCGTTTACCCTGCTTACAGATCTACCGCTCACCAGTCACGCAGAAATGACGGGGGCCTCTCTCCCTGCTGGTTCCTTCTTTTTCACCACACTGTTTGGTTTGTTTTCTAGATAAAATTTGTCTTTTTACTGCATACAGTTGGATTTACTGTATGTACACACAAGGGTTTTACTGTATATACACTGAAGGTTCTGCAGCCATCACCACTAACTCCAAGGACACGTTCCTTGCTCCAGCACAAACGCCACCCGTGATTTACCCACAAGCTCCCAGTGTGCTTTCTGTCTCTTTGGAAGATTTACCCCTTGCACTTAAGACAAGGATTAAAGACAATGCATGGGGTAACGGCATAGCATGGACCAGTGAACATGCCATTCTGTGCTGTTGTTTAACTGAAGGTGGAGCCTAGGACTTCACGCGTGCTGGTTCTGGGGGAGCGCTGTGCACTGAGCTGTACTTAGCCTGTTGTTTTGTTTTGCTTCGGTGATTTACTCTGTGACCCAGGGTGGTCTGAGACTTGCTGCAGTCTGGCAAGCGGGATCACATTTTTGTGACTAGCTGGTATTCTAATGAATATGTCTTACTTTGTTTATTGATACTATTTCTTGTTTAGTTCTGTTTGTTTTGTCGACATTGTCTCACTCTGGCCCAGCCTAGCCGCCCTCTGGATCTTCCTCCCTCGTCCTCCCGAGAACAGGATTACAGCCTGCAGCGCCACACTTGTACTTATGCATTCTTCAGCTACCAAGAAATACTGGGCTTATTTTAAATGGTGCAGATCCGAGTGTTTGTCCATAGGCTTTTGTGTGCAACTCTTTGCAGTTCTCTTGGATACACACCTAGGGACAGAGTTGCACGCTCATGATATTTCCTCTGTGGCTTTGGGGGGCTTACCACTTGCTTCTCTTTTGTCTCCCGACCCCTGCCAGGCACAGAAAATCTCTGATGACCTGATGCAGAAGGTCAGTACTCAGAACCGGCGAGCCCTGGACCTTGTAGCCGCCAAGTGTTACTATTATCACGCCCGGGTCTATGAGTTCCTGGACAAGCTGGATGTGGTGCGCAGGTATGGGGAGTCGAGGTCCCCGTGGGTTCAGAGTCCTGGTCATCACTTGTGCAGAGGTGTAGGTCTGGAGCGAGTGAGGAACTGGTGGTGTGAGGGTCTGTGTTAGTCACTGTTCTGTTGCTGAGAGGGGACACCATCACCAGGGCGCCGTATGAAGGAAAACATTTCACTGGGGGTTTACCTACAGTTGTGGAGGTTTAGTCCCTGACGTGACAACTTGCTCAGGCTGGAGCAATAGCTAGGATCTGCATCCGTTGCTGAAGGGTTGGGGACTGGCATGGGCTTCCGCAACCTCAGTGACATGCTTCCTCCAACAAGGCCACACCTTCTAGTCCTTCTACATCTTTGACCTCGTGCCCTCCTGGTGACTAAGCACTCAGGTGTCTAAGCCTGCTAGACAATCTGTTTAGTCCACCCCGGTGCCCAGCAGGACGCAAGCCCTGCCCTGCGGGAGTGGCATCTGTGAGTGAATAACGGGCTAACCTGGGTGAACAGTGGGCTAACCTCTGGGCTCTAGAGAGCTGTCCCCTGTCCTCTGTGACCCCATAGGAAGAGAGGGGTGGAAGGTCAGCTAGGAATGTTGTGACTTTCTGTTCAAAATCTACTACTGCCACCCCTAACCCCACCCCTGCACCCTTTAGAAAAGTCCTTGGTGATTTCTGAGAGCTGGTCTGACATGGAGTCCTCCTCTTGTGGCCTCAGCTGTCTGCACTTGTCTACATTCCACCTCCTCCTCTTCCTTAAGCATACCAGACATGCTCCCTCAGAGCCTGCACACACTTCTCTCTGCCTGGACCCCTCCCCGTCTTCTTAAGTCCATGTTTCCCTGCAGCTCATCTTGGTCTGCGGTGGCCACGCTGCCAGGCCTGGGCCAGTGAGATGCTTCAGTAAAAATCCAAACCTGACTTCCATCTCTCAGATCCCAAAAGTTGTCCTCTGACCTCCAGATTTGTGCTATTGTATATGTGCACACAAACACACACATTTTTTTTAAAATATTTATGTTTATATGAGTACCCTGTTACTGTCTTCAGATACACCAGAAGAGGTCATCAGATCCCATTACAGATGGTTGTGAGCCACCATGTGGTTGCTGGGAATTGAACTCATGACATTTGGAAGAGCAGCCAGTGCTCTTAACCGCTGAGCCATCTCTCCAGCTCCGCACACATTTTTTTAACTATCTTTTTCTTTTTTATTTGTTTTTTAAGAATTACTTATTTAAGCCGGGCGTGGTGGTGCACGCCTTTAATCCCAGCATTCGGGAGGCAGAGGCAGGCAGAGGCAGGCGGATTTCTTGAGTTCAAGGCCAGCCTGGTCTACAAAGTGAGTTCCAGGACAGCCAGGGCTATACAGAGAAACCCTGTCTCAAAAAAAAAAAAAAAAAAAAGAATTACTTATTTATTTTACATATGTGAGTACACTATACCTGTCTTCAGACATCTCAGAAGAAGGCATAGGATCCTGTTACAGATGGTTGTGAGCCACCATGTGGTTGCTGAGAATTGAACTCAGGACCTCTGGAAGAGTTTAAGTGCTCTTGTTTCTTTGTTGGCTTGTTTTTTGGGGGGTGGGGGGGTGGGGTTTGTTTTTTTTTTTTCTGAGACAGGGTTTCTCTGTGTAGTCCTGGCTGGCCTGGAACTCAGAAATCCTGCCTCTGCCTCCCAAGTGCTGGGATTAAAGGCATGCACCACCAGGCCCGAGTTAAGTGCTCTTAACCACTGAGCCATCTCTCCAGTCCCAAACATTAAGTCCCGGGTCTATTGATGATGGATGGATGGTTCAGCTAATAAAGACTGCTGCCGAGCTTGAGGACCTGGGTTTGAACCCTCGGACTTAAGCTGTGGACTAAGAGAACCAACCCTGCAGGCTGTCCTCTGCCCTCGTGTGCTCACATAAGCAGTGTAAGGAGAAACGGGCTAGAGAGACAGCTCAGCTGCCCAGGCCCAGGCTCAGGCTCAGGCTCAGGCTCAGGCTCAGGCTCAGGCTAACAACCCAAAGCAGAGAAAAGCAAGGCCACTGCTCTCGCCTCCTGTGTCCCTGCCCTCTTCCCCGATGTCCTCCTGGCCTCTGCTGCCGTCTGTCCTGCCTAAACCACATTCTTGGCCTAAGCACAAGTTTTGTCCACTCTAGAACAGTGCCAGACCACAATGAATATTCGTTAAATAGGACAGCTCAGAGTTGTGTTTGAGGCTTTTCATTGTATGTTTTGGAGACAGGGTCTCTGTGTAACTCTGGCCATCCTGGAACTAGACAAGCAGACCAGTAGAGGTTTTCCCGCCTCTGCCTCCCAAGTGCTGGGATTTTGGTGTGCGCCACCAAACCTGACCTCGTTTTTTTTTTGTTTGTTTGTTTGTTTGTTTGTTTTTTAAGATTTATTTATTTATTATATGTAAGTACACTGTAGCTGTCTTCAGACACTCCAGAAGAGGGCATCAGATCTTGTTATGGATGGTTGTGAGCCACCATGTGGTGGCTGGGATTTGAACTCTGGACCTTCGGAAGAGCAGTCGGGTGCTCTTACCCACTGAGCCATCTCACCAGCCCCTGACCTCGTTTTAAGAGTCTGACATCCCTTTGTCTTTCCTTCTCAAAGCTTCTTGCATGCCCGGCTCCGGACAGCCACCCTGCGGCACGATGCTGACGGACAGGCTACCCTTTTGAACCTCCTGCTTCGGAATTACCTGCACTACAGCTTGTATGACCAGGCTGAGAAGCTGGTGTCCAAGTCTGTGTTCCCTGAGCAAGCCAACAACAATGAGTGGGCCAGGTACCTCTATTACACAGGTAAGCAGGTCTGAGATGGCTCAGGCTCCTTCAGGGTTGGTCCGTTTGGTATAGACGGCCCTCATCCCAGATAGGCACATGAGGGACCAGGTCACAGCTTGGGACTGCACATGGGATAATCTACAAATCATCAGGCAAGCAAGAGATGGTAGTATTCCAAAGCCCGGGCGTTTGCCCAAAGAGGGGTAATGGTGGTCATGGTGGATCACACCACTCTTTTGACCCACTCTCCCCCTGTGCCCCCAGGGCGAATCAAGGCTATCCAGCTGGAGTACTCTGAAGCTCGGAGAACCATGACCAATGCCCTTCGAAAGGCTCCCCAGCACACAGCTGTTGGCTTCAAACAGACGGTGAGCCATGGTTACCGTGTTTATCTGGTACCCTAAGGTCTGCATCCCTGTACTAGAGCCATCCTGAGGCTGCTCTGGCTATCCGTGTCAGAATTGTCAGCGACGCTTCAGCTCCTCTGCCAGCTTGCGGCTTTCGTTGAGATGAGTTTGGGATGTTCCTGATTCCCGGGAGTTCCCAGCACTCGCAGTCCTCCTAGGCGTGGGCCTGGGTGGCATTGATAAGCCCGGGCTTTTCCATATTCCCTTATGTGCCTGTCCGTTCACAAAGCTGGGAGGCGTGTGTGCACGTAAGCCCTGGCCACTTCAGAGCCCTCGGACATAGATGGTCTCTCTGGGTTGACCTCGGTGTTGAGCGCCATGAATGACCAGAAAGGGGAAAAATGTTGCTGGAACCATCGTGGGCCTGTGCAAAGTCCCAGAGCACAGCTTTGTGCCCAGCTCTTCAGCTCTAGCCTATGTGCCTGCCTCAGCATGGTACCAGCCGCCATTGCTCCCTTCTCAGGGTGGGCGAGCGCCGGAGATGGGGCAGAGCGGGCCAACTTGTTTTAAAAGAATAAGAAATCTTACATGAACTGGTTTTTGGAATATTAGTAGGATTTTCTTCACACAAAGGAATTTCCAGACACACGAGACACGGGGCAGCCTGGTAGATTGCTTATGATATAAACACTAAAGTTTCTTTGAAAAGTCACTAAGAGGCAGGAGTGGTGGCACACAGTAGTCCACAGTTGGAGGCTGATGCAGGAAGGTAGCAGGTGGAGGCCAGCCTGGGCTACATAGTGTAAGACCCTGTCTAGAACAACAAAAAGCACTACAGATACAGATAAGGAAATAGTGTGTCACATGCTGGTGAGTCTCCATGGAGTAATCCCACATCTTGGATAACACGCGAGGGACATTTTTCCTTACATGTTTTCCTGCAGTGGTGTCTGAGCCAGGGTGGAGCCCAGCTGGTCCTGAGTCTTGCCAGTGTTCAGTGATGAAGCCTGGGACGGAGGAAGGGGAATGTGTGTTCAGGAGAGGGCTGTGTGGTGTGTGGTCTTCTCTCCTCCCTCTCCCCTCCCCCTCACAGCTTATTAAAATACAGGCATGAGGGACAGAGCTGTACTCCTAGGCGCTCAGCAAGCACAGGCAGGAGCAGGGCACCTTCGAGGCCAACCGGACTGTTGAATTGTTGCTGAAGGGTGGTGCGTCTGTAAGCCTGTCTTCCTCCCTCCTACCCACCCCTCAAGACGGAGTCTCACTGTGTATCCCTAGCTAGCCTGGAACTAACTGTATAGACCAGGCTAGCCTCTGTCTCCCAAATGCTAGGATTACAGAGCGGTGCCCCGGTGTCTGCAGTTTCTGAGGGGCCAGTGCTGCTGGCACGTTGAGAACGACTCGTTTTCTTTAGGGACAGATAAAGACCATTAGTATCCACTAATGCAGCAGCCTCTCCTCCATAAACCTTAAAAGACATACATTTGGAAACAGATCTGGGGGGATTAGGAGGGGGGGGATAAATATAATCAAAATATGTTTTATGAAATTTTCAAAGAAATGATAAAAATATAAAGTAAGCAAAAGCACATATATTAAACCAGGCTTCATGATACATGTCATATTCCAGCACATGGGGAGCTGAGGCAGAATTGTTTCTAATTCTGTAACAAGTACAGGGCTAACCTGGGCTATATAACCTAGACTGTATAAGGAAACCCTGGCTTTTTTGAAAAGGCAAACATAAATGTGTTCCCTTTCCACTTGTGAGGTGCAAAGCCTACCAGGAGTCTCTCTGGACTAACAAAGTAGGGCCGGGCTGGGCTCTCTCCTGGAGACCTGGGGAGGGGCTGAAGGCGCTCCTTAAGTATCAGCATCCTAGCACACATTGGCATGCCACTCCAGCCTCCACTTCTCTCTCCCTCTGACTATAGTGTGTATGCTGTCTGCCTGCCTCTCTATCTCTCTCCAAGAACTCACAGAATAGATAGGCTGGCCTCGAACTCACAGAGATCCACCTGTCTCTGCTTCCCGAGAACTGGACTTAAGGGTGTGTGCCATGGATTTGTGGGTCCCCACAAAGACCAAAGAGGGTATCAGATCTGCTTGAGCTGGAGTCACAGGCAGTTGTGAGCCACCGTGTAGGTTCTGGGGACCAAACTCCTGTCCTCTGTAGGAACAGCAGACATTAACTGCTGAGCCTTCGCTGCGCCCTCTCTCCCTTTTAGATGTATTTAGTGTACACATAGTTTGCCTGCCTGCTGACTGTGTGCGCATCCCAGCCTGCCTCCCTCATCCTCAGTATGTCTGATCAGAGCCCAGGCACCATTTTCCCTTGCCCACGGATGTGCCCCACCCATTGCACTCCTGTCACACCCCATGCAGGTGCACAAGCTTCTGATCGTGGTGGAGCTCCTACTGGGGGAGATCCCAGACCGCTTGCAGTTCCGTCAGCCCTCCCTAAAGCGCTCCCTCATGCCCTACTTCCTTCTCACCCAAGGTAAGGCTGCTCCCCACAGCCCTGCCTGTGGCCTGCTGTGTGTGACCATTTACATCAGCTAAACCACCCTGTCCCCACACAGCTGTTAGGACAGGAAATCTTGCCAAGTTCAACCAAGTTCTGGATCAATTTGGGGAGAAGTTTCAAACTGATGGGACCTACACCCTAATTATCCGACTGCGACACAATGTGATCAAGACAGGTATGGATTTGGATCTGAACAGGATGCAGATGCTCTCAGAGTTTCTGAGACAAGCGGCCTGGTGAGTCAGTGGGTGGTGGCCATCATTGTCTCTCCCTGACCCCCAACCCCCTCCCCCAGGTGTGCGCATGATCAGCCTGTCCTATTCCCGGATCTCCCTGGCCGACATCGCCCAGAAGCTGCAGCTGGATAGCCCAGAAGATGCAGAGTTCATTGTCGCCAAGGTGAGTTTGGCTCAGAAGCCGCAGTGGCCAAGGATGGGACCTTCCTGCCTGATACAGGGGGCAAGAGTAGGAGGGAATTTTCCAGAGGTTCAGCAGTAACCCAGTCTCATCAGGAAATGCCAGTACTATAGCAAAGCCAGGAACTTGCCAGAAAGGAGCATGAATCTGGGCGTGAGTGTTAGGACAGGACCTGACCAGCACAAGTCTGACAGGAGGTGACCTTTCCTCCCTTTGGGAGCCCACAGGCCATCCGGGACGGCGTGATTGAGGCCAGCATCAATCACGAGAAGGGATACGTCCAGTCCAAAGAGATGATTGACATCTACTCCACCCGGGAGCCCCAGCTGGCCTTCCACCAGCGCATCTCCTTCTGTCTGGACATCCACAACATGTCTGTCAAGGTGAGGCAACCTTGGCTACTGCCGGGCTAGTCGGCATCACTGCCCTCACTCCCCTGGAGTCCGCAGGGATTAGTACCCAGTCCCCAGCCGGTGTCTACAAACCACTGATGTAAGGTGGGGCTACAGGGACGAAAGACTAAGCCAAGGCTCCATGGCCCCGGCCAGCAGGACTGTAGTGCCTTCCCTGTAGCATGTCAGGGATGTCACCAGGAAGGGGCAGGCAGGGTTCCAAGTTTGCTCGGTCCCCTCTTCTGAGTCTGTCTGCCTGTGAGACATGAATTGCTGTCTGGCTAGCGTGCGTCAGGAATTGCTGAGACTGGAGTCACTTCACACTGTGGAGCACTTGGCCATGCTTGCCTGTATAAAATGAGGGGTGGCCTTTAGTTCCACAGAAGATCTAAGTCCTCCTCTGCCTAAACACTGAGTTTGGTGCTGTTCCCTTCTGGTGGTCTTCCTTACCCCAGGAGCCAAGGTGTTGCTGCCTTCCTAAAAATCTGGCAAAACACACTGCAGACATGTGAGGGTCTTCAAGATCCAGCCCTTTCTGTCCTCGCCTTTAACATCTGGTAGTAGAAGAGCCTACTTCTAAATGAGTGTGATTGATAATGGTGCATGCCTTTAATCTCAGCACTTAGGGTGGAGGCAGGTAGGTCTCAGTGAGTTCAAGGACAGCCCAGTCTACATAGTGAATTGCAGGACAGCCAGGGCTTTGTACAGAGACCCTGCCTTTAGATAGATAGATAGATAGATAGATAGATAGATAGATAGATAGATAGATAGATAGATAGATAGATAGATAGATAGATAGATAGATAGATAGANTAGATAGATAGATAGATAGATAGATAGATAGATAGATAGATAGATAGATAGATAGATAGATAGATAGATAGATAGATAGATAGATAGATAGATACCTTAGATGGATGGATGGGTGGATGAGTGGATGGATGGATGGATGGATGGATGGTCACTTCCCGCCTAGACAGGAGAGAAAGCATGGCCCACCATGTTCAGACCCTGGTGTCTGGGACGTGCGAAGGCCCAGTGATTCCTGCTTCTTTCTCCACCTGCTATTTTCAGGCCATGCGCTTTCCTCCCAAATCCTACAACAAGGACCTGGAGTCTGCAGAGGTGAGCAAGAATCAAGGGCAGACCTTTTCAAAAGGGAAGCGGGGAAGGAGCTGGAGGGCAGGGCAGCCCCTTCCTTGGATGAAGCCCTCAGCCCCTCTCCTTGCAGGAGCGGCGGGAGCGGGAGCAGCAGGACCTGGAGTTTGCCAAGGAGATGGCGGAGGATGATGACGACAGCTTCCCCTGAGCCAGGCCGGGGGAGGGGCAGGCTGAGTGGAGACTGGCTTTTTCTCTTTTCCCTCAGGTGTCCCCTGCCCGGGAAACTGTTCTCCGTTTCCCACACACGGCTCACAGACTGCATATGTGCAGGGGTCAGGGATGCTGGGAGCCAACCGTCCCCTTCTTGCTACCATGCCTCTCTGTAGCTGGTGACAGTACCCTGTGGGCAGGAGAGTGGGTGGCAGCCTCCTGGAGGCAGGGTCCTGCCTCATGGTGGTGTCGGTGGCAGGAGGGGACGGACAGAACCATGGATTAGGGTGTGGACTAGGGCCTGGAGTTGGGACACGTTGGGTTCTATGTTTTTGAAGCTTCAATTATGATTTTTAAACAATAAAAAGTTCTCCAGAGTTCCTTGTGCACGGTATCAGTTACTCCATGGCACCTGCTTGATTGACTGCACTGTTGACAAGCCTGGATGGCTTTATTTTTCTTGGCATCTTAGCCCCAAGTGTGATCAGGATCCAGCATATCCTCAGGGAAGGAAGCCAAGGTGAGGTGAGCCAAAGTCAGGAGGCCTGGACTTGGGGCTCTCACGTGTTGGGTAGATTGATGAGTACCCTAGGCATATGTGCTCCTGTCATCAAGTAAAGGACTAGACTCAGCCTCCTGGCTCTTCACATCAGGAGCCTAAACTTCCCAGAGGCTCCAAGGGGCAATCAGAACAGGAATGGAAGTCAGTTGACAGAGTGTTTGCCAAGCATGCATAGAATCTTGGTTTTGATTCCCAGCACTGCACAAACCAGGCTTGATGACACAAGTGTAACCTAGCATGGCGTCAGGAGTAAGCAAACTGGGCTCCATGAGACCCTGCCTCAGAAAAGTCAAGGACGAGCGGCTGACCTCGAGTGCTGTGCACAAGAGAGCAAAGCCTGGCAGGGTGAGAACAGCCTTTGCCCAGTGGCTCTGTGTTGTGAGAGATGGCTAACGAGCTGCACACGGCAATTCCCCCAGCGCTGACGACAGTGGCCTGCTGGGTCAGTGCTGGTAGGCCTGTGTTCCTGGATCACTACTCTGTTCCTCTGTCCCTGCAGAGCTCTCTATCACCTGGGACACCTGGCACTCATCTCTTGCTCTCCAGCCTCACCTTCCACCTTACCGGCCTCACTGGTGTAGATCTGTGTCCCTGCTCAGGGCCACCTAGTCATATTTTTCTGAGCAGTGGTTGGTGGCAGAGCCTTTCCTTGCCAGCCTGTCTGTAGGCTCCTGAAGGGATGGGCCTCCGTGGCCACCCCAGTGCCCGGCATGCTATTTGGGCTGGTGTAGGTATTGTGTGTTGGGGGAGTGCACACAGACACACCTCACCAGCCTCGGATTTCACTCCACTGGTTTTGGTCTTTGTTTTGGTTCCTGATCCCATCCCAGTTCTGGTCACTGTGACCCAGTATTGTTAACCTCCAGTGCCATAAAATGCATGAAGTTGCTTCTGTGAGATGGGATTCTTTCCAGCCCTCCGTTCTTGCAGATCTTATCCTGTGTCCAAGTTGTTGATGCCTGAAGTGTTCTGTAGTTCTGCTTTTTGAAGCAAGGCCCATGGCTGGCTGGGGACAGACTACACAGACCAGTCTGGCCTTAAAATTTCAGCTAGCAAGGAGGTTGACCAAAAAAAAATGGCTCACAGATTCAAGAAGGAGAATCACAGTATCAAAGCACTCAAGCCAACCGTCTGGAACGGTGTCAGACTCACAGTCCGAAACTCACCAAACCAAGAAAGGGTTCACTTGGATCAGGTGGTAACCATGAGCCTGTGGTACTTAGTGGGCATTACCAGGGCATGACCCTGGATACTGGGCAGGGGAGGAAGCTGTCGGCCGCCCCGCTTGCTGTACATACAGCTGCAACACAGGCTCAGATTGTATAATATGAAAAAGAAAGGGGGCTGGAGAGATGGCTCAGTGGTTAAGAGCACCAACTGCTCTTCTGAAGGTCGTGAGTTCAAATCCCAGCAACCACATGGTGGCTCGCAACCATCTGGAATGAGATCTGACGCCTTCTGGTGCTGTCTGAAGACAGCTACAGTGTACTTACATATAATAATAAATATTAAAAAAAAAAAAGAAAAAGAAAAGGTACTCACTTAAAGATGATAGAGAAGGTCAGGAAGATGGCTCACTGGTGAGGAGAGCAGAGGGTTGCTCTTGCAGAGGACCTGGCTCATCCTCATCGCCATGCATGACAACAATCCCAAGGGATCCAATGCCCTCCCCGACACAGAATGCATACACGTGTATGTATAGAAGGAAAAAACTAATAGACATACGTAATTTTTTTTTTTTTTTTTTTTTTTTTTNAAACATAAACTTAAGCAAGTGCCTAGATGTCTATAAAGCTTCCTACCTCTTGATCACCATAAACAAAGATTCTGTTTTTGTTTTTGTTTTTGGTTGTTGTTGTGGTTTTTCGAGACAGGGTTTCTCTGTGTAGCCCTGGCTGTCCTGGAACTCACTCTGTAGACCAGGCTGGCCTCGAACTCAGAAATTCACTTGCCTCTGCCTCCCAAGTGCTAGGATTAAAGTCGTGCACCACCACGCTCGGCGTAATTTTTTTTTTTAATTAAGGCAGGGATGTAACTTGTGGTAGAGTGCCTGCTTACCATGCCAGAGGTCCTGGGTTCAGTCCCAAGCCTTGTAAACAAACAATTCTTTCTGACAGCAAGGGCTTCTGCAGCCGCCTCAGCCTCTCACAGACCACCCTGGCCTCAGAGCTGCTTCAGTTTAGCCCTGCTCAGCCCCTGTGTGACTTATCCAGGGAAAGAGGCCATTGCTCCTTGATGTGTTGTCCCATATATAGCCCAGGCTAGCCACATACTTGCTATGTAGCTGAGGATGACCCTGAGCTTAACTGTTTTTATTAGCATATACTAATCACACATAATTACAGGCTCCACTGTGGCATTTCCGTGGAGCACATCTAATGCATTTTGACCACATTATCTCTTCGTTACCCCTCATTTCCTCCCTGCAGGTCCTCCTCCTCCTCACCAGTACCTTGTCTACTCTTCTGTTGTGTTCAGGTGATCCCTGAACTTTCTTGGGGTTCGTTGTTGTTGTTGTTGTTTCGAGAAGGGGTTTCTCTGTGTAGCCCCGGCTATCCTGGAATTCACTCTGTAGACCAGGCTGGCCTATAATTCAAGAACTTTGCTTCCCTGTCTCCTGGGATTAAAAGCATGCACCACCAGCATCCAGCTCCAGGTCCTTACAGTAACATGGAGCAGGAGTTATTAGAGGCATGGGTAACTTGCTATGGTATTGAAGAAAAAAACCTCTTCTTTCCCCAGTAACCACTGTTTATAAATCCCCCCAGGGGGGTAGGGACCCACAGGCCCAGCCTCCTGCAGGAAACCATCCATCGCACCAGCTGTAAGCTCCAGTACAATGGCCATAGGTAGCCACCACACCTTTCTCAAGAAATCTGCTGCTGGTGAGGTGTGGCGGTAGCGGCACAGGCTCCTTCCTCCAGCCCTGCATTCTTTCTGTTCTCGTCCACAGTGCTCGCTGGGCCGTGATAGGGTGGTACAGCTCTCTCTCACTAATGGCTAAGCATCCAGCAGTCACTTCTCAGCACTCTGGCCACAACAAAAAGAAGCGTCTCAGACCAAAGCTGACAAGCTATGACAGTAATAAACATAATTATTCAGATGGCAACTGGACAAGCACATCATATCTATTTATCAGGACAACAGCTCTAGCTTCCCTACTGGGTCTCAGGACTTCCCACACATAAACACTGGCCATGACAGTACTAGAGTGGATTCCATCCTGTAGAGCAGGCCTCAAACCCAATTGGGAAGTCATTGGTTACCCCTATAGGTAACCCACTGTTGCACGCCGGTGGCCCAGGGCTCGGTAGTACAACACAACATGCAGACCCCATAGCCGAGTAAGCGTTGGATGGCAATCCTCTTAGCAACCTGCATACACCGTGAGGTCCAGACAGCAAGGAAGACGCTCTGAGATCACGTCCAGCTTGATTCCTCTATGTCCTGTGCCCAGAGCCTGCGGTGTCTTTGGCAACAGTCTTACCACTGAGTTCTGGGTAGCAGCTAGCAGCAGTGACAATTGATTACACTATATTGGGGGCCTCGTGGCCCCTCTCTAGCCAGACCAGGTCTGGTTCTGACCCTCCTACCTTTATTTCCCAAGTGTTGGGATGGCAGGTGTATGTGTTATGCAGGGTTAGAGATGTAACCCAGATCTTTGTCCATGCCAGGCAAGTACTGTATCAGTTAAGCTACATTCCAAACGCTGCCCTCCAGTCTTTATTCTCCACTCTCCGAGGTGCACTCCATCTGGTTGGTGCAATAGAACAAAGGGGGTTCGAGAAGCTCATCTATGAGCTCTGAGACCCCAGGAGAGGCCATTTGCTTCATCAAGGCCACCCCTCATCTGCAGTCCACCAATTGGTAGACAGAACAAAATGACGACAGCAAATGGTCCCTAACACCCCCAACACCCCCTACACCATGGCTCTCAGCCTTCCTAATACTGAACCCTTTAATTCAGTTCCTCGTGCTGTGGTGACCCCAAACATAAAGCAATTTCATTGCTGCTTCATAACTGTGATTTGCTACTGTTATGAATTATAATGTAAATATCTGATATGCAAAATGTCTATCTGATATGCGACCCCTGTGTGGGTCTTGAGTTTGTGACATATAAGGTAGGCAGCTGTTGCCAGTTAGCATGTTTTAAGAATGAAATCTCGCCTGTGGGTGGTAGCACATGCCTTTAACTCCAGCATTTGGGAAGCAGAGGCAGGCGGGTCTCTTGAGTTTGAAACCAGCCTGGTCTACTACTGAGTGAGTTCCAGGACAGCTGGGGCTGTTGAGACAGAGAAAACCTGTCTTGAAAAACAAACAAACAAAACGGAATGGGAATCCCTTGCCCTGTCCTCTCTAGCAGAGGCTATGTAGTTAATGTCCATGACATCTGTAGCCACCAGAGGGCAGCCTAGCCCCAGAGATGGCCCCATCCCATCAGGTATGCCTCAACATCAAAAAATGTCTATATTCCTTGGCTCCACCTTGGGGGTGAAATAGTTCAGAAAGTACCAGCTTGCAATGTCATCAGTCAGACAAGGACTCCCGACCTCCTTTTTAGGCAGTGATGCCCTGTTGGGACAGAGAGACCGGGATGTCCTTCCATCCCTACTTCCCATGATTGGGCAAGGCATTTCCCTTTCTGGCCCAGTTCACAGAGGTGAAAACACCAAGGTCTCTTTCAGAGCTAGCACTGGGCAGAGTTCTAGGATGGGAGATGCAGCTTCTCCTTTCTCACCCCAGCCTGCATCGACTCAAGCCAGCTCACACTACTGCTGCATGATGAGCGGAGATCATCGGGACGCTCCATGACCCAGCCTCCGACGCCTGCCAGATGCCCCAGACTCCGAGACATCGAGGTAATCTGCCAAGGGAAGCAGAAAGGCAAGGTCAGGTGAGCCAGGAGCCCCAGAGGGTCTTGATTCATTCGAGACAGACATCCGGTTTCCTCTGGCCTCTCTGCCAGGATCCAGGGGCTTAAAGAAATGAGTCATAATGGGGGGTATTGGGGAGTTCCCAGCTAATCAGCCTGGGACAGAATGGCCTGAATGCTGGACCAATTTTGTTTTTATCCAAATGTGGGGCGGGTGTAGACAGCAAGACCCTACCTAGGGTGCTGTGGAAGGCTCCCGGCACTGCAGGAGGCAGCCACCTGGAAGCTTATGGGTCTGAAATGAGGACAGGTTCTTCCTTCTCTCTCGGGATGTTTGTCCCAGGTAGAGGTGACTTGAGATCACAAACGAAGGGCAGAGGGGGCTCCCCAAGCACGTCTGCCAGAGGATGGAGAGACAGGAGCAGTCCTGACTGGGGGCCTGCTCTTCCCCAGGGCCTGAGTTCCCTGTAACCCCCTCCAGGGTTTCACCAGCCTCGTTGGACAACTTCGATCCAACACCCTGCAGCGATTCAGGCCTGGGTGTGGCTGGAAGAGAGGAAGAGCGGTTGAGGGGGGGACAAGACGTCAAGGAAGGAACAGAGATTCCCCGATTTCACAAAAACTTTCGCAAACAGCTTTTCCCCAACCCCCTGCATTGTCCTGAGCTATCGACAAATTTGCATAAATCCTGGGAAGTTATTACTAAGCCTGAGTTGCCCCAGCCCCAGGTAATTTCCTCCCGGGGCCTTGATGGCTTTATGTATAAAGGCCCCCTGGAGCTGGGCCCTGGCAGAGCCCAGAGCTGCAACCCAGATCACCCAGAATCCATGGCTCAACTTTCTGCCCAGAGGCGCATGAAGCTAATGGGTGAGTGCCCCGGTTACCTGCCCTGGGTGTGGAATGGAGAGAGGCCGGACAACAAGTGCCTCAGACCCGTCTGTTTGCTCCTAGCCCTGCAGCTGCTGCTGTGGCACAGTGCACTATGGTCAGGACGAGAGGCCGTTCCCCTGGTCACTGTCAGCTCTCTGCCACCATCCCCGCCTTTGCCCCGAAGCTTCCTGCTTAAGTCTCTGGAGCAAGTGAGAAAGATCCAGGCCAGCGGTGTGGTGCTGCTGCAGCGGTTGGTGAGTTCGGTTGCCACAGGTGTGGGGGGAAGGACTGGGGGGGCGGGGGAGGCAGAAGCACAAATGAGAAGAGGGCAGGTTAGGGACGCACAGCAGTTGACAGTGTTTGCCCAGTGTGCACAGGAACCTTGATGGCTCCCTCAGAATACTGATAGAAACATTGAGGAAGAGAACGGGGGGGGGGGGGTGTGTGCCAAGGGCACAGGGAAGAGAATGAGTAGAGACAGCAGTGGGACCTCTGGATGGGACAGTCCTTAGGGTCACTGGGAAAGCAGGGAGCTGAGAAGCCAGGAAGACCTGAGCTGGACAAACAGCCTGGCCCAGGTGAGCGCCCTCAGAATCCTTCCATCTACAGTGTGCCACCTACAAACTGTGTCACCCCGAGGAGCTGGTGTTGCTGGGCCACTCTCTGGGGATCCCGAAGGCTTCCCTGAGTAGCTGCTCCAGCCAGGCCCTGCAGCAGGTGAGTATTTGTGGGAAAAGGAGGACCAGGAGGAGGAGGGGGAGGAGGAGGAAGAAGAAGAGAAGGAGAAGGGGGGGGGACTACATCCTAGTATTTGGGCTCCTTAAGCCAGGCGTGGTGGCACACACCTTTAATCCCAGCACTCGGGAGGCAGAGGCAGGCGGATTTCTGAGTTCAAGGCCAGCCTGGTCTACAGAGTGAGTTCCAGGACAGCCAAGGCTACACAGAGAAACCCTGTCTTGAAAAACCAAAAAAGAGAGAGAGAGAGAGAGAGAGAGAGAGAGAGAGAGAGAGAGAGAGAGAGAGAGAGAGAGAGAGAGAGAGAGAGAGAGACCCAAGACATACTGCCTAACCCTGCTATATCGTCCCCAGACAAAGTGCCTGAGCCAGCTCCACAATGGGCTCTTCCTCTACCAAGGTCTCCTGCAGGCCCTAGCGGGCATTTCCCCTGCCTTGGCCCCCACCTTGGATTTGCTTCAGCTGGATGTTGCCAACTTTGCCACCACCATCTGGCAGCAGGTGGGTGCCATCTGGAGGGGGTCACGGCAGCATGCCTGGGCACCCTGGAGGCGTTTTATGGGAAGACACCCCTGGCCCCCTACCCCACTTCCTTCAGACTGAGAGACAGTCTAGAGACAGACTGGGTTGGAGTCTTGGTTCTACTGTTAACGTTAATGAGCCCCACAGGCCACAACTCCCCAGCACTCGCTCACATCAAGGAAGGACTGATCCCTGACTTCATCTCCTCCCCACAGATGGAAAACCTAGAGGTGGCCCCTCCTGTGCAACCCACGCAGAGCGCCATGCCAGCCTTCACTTCTGCCTTCCAGCGCCGGGCAGGAGGTGTCCTGGCCACTTCGTACCTGCAGAGCTTTCTGGAGACAGCTCGCCATGCTCTGCACCACATGGCCTAGACCTGAGCGGAAAAGCCCTTTCCAGATAGTTTATTTATCTCTATTTAATATTTATGTGTATTTAAGCCTACTATTTAAAAACAAAGAAGAGAAGATGGAGCTCCAAGCTTCTAGATCATTCTCTCCACTTCCGAGTTTTGTTCTCCTGCTTGGAGCAGAGAGAGAAGACTCTTGTGTCCTCCTGTGGAGGCCAGGGAAGGAGATAGGTAAATACCAAGTATTGATTCCTGCCGCTGCTCCAGGCACCCAATTTTGTGGCGGTATCCAAAAAAAAAATCACAGTGAGCCCTGCCATGCTGAGGCACCTGTCTCAGGGGGGCCCAGACAGTATCTGGTCTCCCTTCTGGGGGACAAGACATCCCTGTTTAATATTTAAACAGCAGTGTTCCCAAACTGGGTTCTTACATCCCTTGCTCTGGTCAACCAGGTTGCAGGGTTTCCTGTCCCCATAGGAACGAAGTCCCTAAAGAAACAGTGGTGGCCAGGCTTGGCCCTGGAATTGACTGGATTCTTTTATTAGAGCCCTGCTGGCCTGGAAGTGGGAGTATAGAAGGGAAAAGGCAGGAAGAAGCCTGGGGGGGGGGTGGCATGGAGGGAGGCCTCCCCGTCCACCCTTGCCCTCCACCCCACCTGTTACTGTAGCCAAGCTTGCGGATAATAAAGTGTGGTGTCTAGTACGTGTTTTGTGTTTTTCATCTTCCTTCTTGGGTTTGGCTAATGCCTGGCCGGGGGCTGGTGAGTGGTGTGGCAGGAGAGGACAGATAAAGAAGGCACTGTGAGAAAGCGGGATGCTCTGGATTGCCCCAACCTCCTCTGGGTGCCATTCTCTACTAATGGATAGGGACACACACAGCACTAAAAACGCCCAGTGTCGCTGCCACCAAGCCACAGCTTCTTGGATGGCTGATAAACCAGTGGGAGAGAGGAGGCTGGGGCTGGGGGCGGGCTGTGCATGTGCACAGGTCCGGTCTCTTCACCACCTAGGAACAGCCCTGTGCAAAGCTGCCCATCTGGTAGAATGACAGGTAGAATGATGTCACGCCTTTTACAGGCAGAAGGCTGAGTTTAATGTGACTACTGGATCAGAACTCTGGTTCTGGGTTGGCTGGCTTTCCCCCCAACAAGCTCTGTGTCCCCACAATCTCCTGCTTGGCTCACTCCTCAGCTGAAGAAGCCTGGAAGGCCTGAAGGTCAGCTGCAGGCTTCCCCGTGGCTCAGAGCTGCGCAAGAGGCTAACCTGTCACTTCCATCCACACCACTGACTCAATGCCTCCCACCACCTCCCTCCCCACAGCCTCACAGGACCCTGTCCCTGGACTCACAGAGTATGGAGGACAGAAAGTCCTCACCCTCAATACCAAATAATCTCACAGGAACACCCGGTGAACTCTGGTCCAGAGGGTGGAGTGTGACATCCTGCCCTGCGCAGTAGAGTACCGTGCGGGGCCTTTCACCAGAACATCCCGCTTTCAGCGATGGCACCGCTGCCGAGTCCTTAACACTGCAGTGGGACCGGTGGGCACCGGTCCCTCTCTTCCTCACCTCCCCTCCCTACCACAGGGTTATGCCCCTCCCTGGCCACCGCACAGGAGATGGCAGGGAAAAAATACGGTCCCCACATAAGCAACACAGCCACAGCCACAAGGATCTTTATTTACAGAGGAACCAAGGGGGACTCCCCATTCATGGGTTATAAAAATAAAACTTATATGCACACTGCGGCCCTATAAAGTCCCTCCTGGGGGTGCGGCCACTTGGGGTGACCGTAGGGACTGCTCAGAGTCTTTGGGTGCTGGTTGAAAGGACAGAAATTACAAAAGCCACTGGGAGATGTGTAGGTGAGTCAGGGCAGGGGTGGGAAGGTCTCACTCTTCCAGCTCCCTGCTTGGATGCTGGGGCTGGGACCCACCGCAGGCCACTCGGAGCTCCTCAGAGTGCAGCAATGGCTTTGGCGGCCACCTGCCGGCCCAGGGGCAGGCTGAGGTCTGTGATGGCCAGAACAACCTTGGGGCTTGACATAGCAGACACTTTCACCAGTTCAGACACCTGCCACAGACAGATGAACACAGGAGTCACTTCTGGGGTGACTCCCTCCTTTCTCTGTGGGTCCCCCTGCAGCCCCCTGGGACACTCACAGTAGTGAAGGGCATGAACTGCAGAATGCTGCCCCTGCTGTCCTGTTCCAGGCAGCCCACACACTCCTCCATGAACCACTGCACAAACTGGGTGTGGGGGCCAGCGGTGCGTGAACCCAGGATGGAGGAAATGAGCAAGAACAGGTTGGCTGTGCAGAGGGGAACAAGACACACAGTTCTAGAACAGGTCAGACAGGGGAGGGAAGGCGAGAGGCGGTGACAGCAGACACGGGCGGGAGATGGCAGTAAAGGGGGCTGTCTACCCTAGGCAGACAGTCAGTAGTGAGGGGAGGACGGCATGTGGAGGTGGAGCGGCGGGAAGACTCACCCAGGACTCGGTTCAGAGGGTCCCTCATGTTGACTGTGTGGAGCTGGGAGGCTGAGAGGGAGCTGTTCATGGAGCGGTCAGCTGTGAAGAAGGGGGGAGGGTGCTGCGTCAGCTCTGACTCCAGGGGAGCCTTCCCTGTCCCCTCCATCAGCGTCTGCTGCATGAGGGTAGAGAGGAGCTGGGATCTGGGGAGCCAGGCCTGCTGAGCACCACCAAAGACCAACCCTGGCACTCTGCGGGACTCAGGCTGCCCGGCCTGCTCAGAGCTCATCTTACAGATGCACAGTCTGTTTGCTAAGGACCTAGCTAAGGTCACAGGTTATAGATGGACAACCCAACATCTTTCCTTTGCACAAGCGTGTGGCTCGGACCCTGGTCCCTACAAAGCTCCAGAGAAAGTTTTAGGTTCAGGAGAAATCTCTGGAAACAAGAGAAATTGGATGCCACACAAGAGTTTTTGGCAGAAGGAAGTATGTCAGCAAGGAGAGGATGACATGGGCTGCCCTCTGAGTAGGAAGGCGAGAAGGTAGCCCCAGGTCGCAGCCTGGTGGGGCCGGTACTCAGCCACAGGGCATGTCTCTGGGTTAGGAAGGGAGGGAGCACCTGAGGGGTTTGGAGGGACCTTGAAGGACAGCTTCAGGTCCTGTCCCCACTAGCAAGCGACAGAGCCCCCACTAGGGACAGAGAGGTGCAGGCTCCCGCTCTGCTGACAGCCAGACGGCCATCAGCTGGAACCAAGGCAGTCAGTCAGGGAGGAGTGAGTCCTAGGCAGGCCCGGGACACCCCCAGCGCTCACTGGGACTAGACAGGATGTTGGCGTCATCGTCACTGGAGCTCAGGAGTCGCATCAGCTTCGAGGGCTGCATGTCCTCCACGGGGAAGAGGCTGACATAGTCCTGGGGGACAGGGGTCACCGTCACATGCCCGACGGCCTAGATCTCCAGGAGCTGGAGAGGACTGGAGGGCAGAGCTGACTGGAGAAGTCAGTTTCCTACAGTCCTTGGCCAGCGCTACCAGTGGTGACCCCTCCCATACCCCAATCTCTGCCCGGTGAGCAGAAAAGGACCTCCCCCATCAAGGACACTCAGGGGCCACTTAAGCCTCTCCTCCAGACCTGACCAATCAAACAGGCCAAGCACAGCTGACCTTGGCCCCAACCTCGGCCTGGGATGGCACCTCTGCTTTAAGCCATCAGAAAATGCTTGCTGCATGAACACGTGACCCAGCCAGCAGCAGCCTACCTCAATGTCCTCTCTGTGTCTCTTCTTCTGGCGGGAGGACGCCTGTCCCTTGTGGGAAGAGTAAGAGCTCAGGGCACACCACACAGCTAGTCTAGTAAAAGGACCCGGGAGAAAGACGTAGTGAAGACGGCAGCTCCATGCTCACGGTGAAGGAGCCCCTTTGACCCCTCACCCCCACCCACAGCTCAGCTGCCTGGGTGGCACCAAGGCTGACGGGACTGAATCTGGATGCTAGATGTTTGGGGCACAAGGGGGGACCCCAGGAAGGCTCTGGAGAGAATCCTACTTGGCCAGCGCAGTGCCAGGAGGGTCCATAAGGCTGTGCCACTTAGAGGAGTCAGTAAGCAGCCCCGGCAGGATGTGACCCAGCAGGACCAGGGTCACTTGCTGCATGTCCAGACAGAAGATGGAGTAGAGAAGCTGGACCGCCCTTAACGTGTGTTCCTTGCGAGTCTCCTTCAGCAGCTCCTGAAAGGCGGGCAAGCGGCTACTGAGGGGCTGCCTGCCCGGACCCAAGCCACCTCTCCTGCCAAAGGTGCTTTTGACCCCAACTCCCAAGGTGCTTCTCTGAGGTGAGGCCCTACCTCTGTCTCCCCAGGAGACCACCCAGCTTCCAGCAACCTCTCAGAGAAGCCTGGCCTATCCCAGCCGACCATGTCTACTGCCCCATCCACATGGCTGTCCACATGCACCCAGCCCAAGTACCTTAATCAGGTTGTTGCAGAACCAGTAGACGCCGCCCATGTGCAGCAGGGTGTCAAGGATGTGGATGGAGCGGCTGTCCACCCAGCCCTTCTCCAGTACCTTGGCAAAGATGTCTGTCAGGACCTCCTTGATGGGGCGCTTGGGAGGAAGCAGGTTCCAGTAGGGCATCGTGTCCACGCCCGTGGATGGAAACTTGATCTGCGTGGCTGTCTGCTGAAGCACGTCCGCACACATGTGTTCCAAGATTGAGTTCATAATCACCACCCTAGGGGAGCAGGGAAGGTAATGCAGGCATTACCCCTGGGGTTGGGTTACGGAAACATGGCTGAGGAATTAGACCCACCGCACGCTGGGGAGGACACAACAATACAACCTACTACTGACGAAGAGCTTATTGGCCGGGCAAGACGCCTAGGAGAGGCACAGGCCAGGATTTTCTTCTCTTACAGGTTCCATCAATCTATTCAGACTCTATTCTGTTTCTCCCTCTCCTCCGCCAACTTTTCCCATCCCCCAGGCCCAAGCTCTGCCAAATCAGGGTCATAAGTAAAACACAATCACTTCCACTTAAGCTGAGTACTTGGGGGAGGGGGGGTCCCACCCAGCCCTGGCCTCCTCCCAAAGTACACTGTAACTTCCAGGAGAGGCCTTTAGACCGCCCCACAAGACGCTTCCCGGCCCCGGGTAGCTGGGCAAGTGTGTACAGCCTGGAATCCTCTTGGGAGCATCTGGGGCTGTGACCACAGCTGGGGTCTGAGTACCGAGTGCTGGAATGTCAGGAGTGCAGAGGGGGCAGCCTTGACTTGCACAGCCCCTCCTCCACCTGCACAAGGGAGCTAGGATTCCCCACTGTGCCCCCCCCCCCCCCTCTGTCTCTGTGTGTGTGTCTCTGTGTGTGTGTGTGTGTGTGTGTGTGTGTGTGTGTGTGTGTGTGGCGTGCGCTTGTGGGTGTATAGACACACATACACGCTTGATTTGGATGATGTCCCACAGGCAGGGGAGCGCAAATATGACCTTACAGAACCCCCCCCCCAACTTTGCTTCAGCTGTTTCCACATGTCCCCCAGAAAGCACCCTCCGCAGCTACCCTGTAAGCCAGCCTCCACTCGACAGTCGCCGCACCTCTCTCCAAGTCCCCTTGAGGGTGGGTTGGGAGCTCAGAGGGGCACGGATATGCAATGTTACTCAAGGAAGGAAATCCTGTCACATGCCAGAGTATGAACGAATTTTGAGGAAATTATGCTGAGTAAAGTCCGTCAGTCATGAAAAAGCAGGTATTACGTAATTCTAGTTATTCGAAGTATCTAGCGTGGCTGCTCAGAAGGACGGAGAATAGCGTGGTAGTTGCCAGGAACCAAGAAGGGGAGGTGGGCTGGTGCTTATTGGCTAAACGCTGTGATACACAAGATGAAAAACGTCTGGAGGTCTATTTCACAATTCCACCACGTTTCATATCCTGAACAATACATATAAACACAGTTGAAATGGTAAATTTCCTCTTATATGTTTCTTGCCATATTTAAAAACCAACGGCCAAACAACTTATCAGTTGGGTGAATAAACGGACACCACCAAGCCCCTTATAGCAGAAGTCCCTGAAGAGCCAGTACTTGAAATGGTCACCAGGACAGCTGGGGGTGGGGGAGGGAAGCTATAAAAACTGTGGATGCCTTAGAGTTCCTCGACAGTGACACAGCCACATAATCCCTTTGCTCTCTGGCCTCAGCTAGTTTTGTGGAACTTGGAGCCTCGGAGGACAGAGGTCAGGCTGTCTGGGGTCTGTATTTCCCACACATGGGAAGTACAGGGATTAAAACCCTCTCAATACAGAGACACACACCAAATATCTGCTGAGCCAGCTGAGTGAATGTGTGACTAAGAATGTGAGGGAGTGGTAGGGGAAGGCGAAGGAGGGAGCGAGAGTCCAACTACCCTGAGTGTGCACTGCCTCAGCAGCTAAGCAAGGGGGGCTGGCCGGGGCGGGGATGGAGGAGGAAGTGGTTGCTGAGCAGCTCCCCGGGAAGCGGAGGGCCGAGTGCAGGGTGGGATGTTTGTTCCTGGTGGTGCCGACTCCCGACCACACACCTGCCAGGGCCGGGAAGGGCAGGCCGGGTTACTGACCTCTCATTGTAGAACTGCAGGGTGTTCTCACTGTACAGCGGCCCTGCCAACTGGCGGATCATCTGCAGTGACTTCTCACGCTCATCCAGCCCCAGCATCCGGACATGGGCCACAAGCCAAGCCACAGCACACACCGCCAGACTGCATACCTTTCCCTTGATATTATCGGTGATTTTCTGTGGGGAGGAGAAGGGAATGACTTGAGGACTCTCTTCCTCTCCCTGGCCGTGACTCCCACGGCCTCTGGGGGTAGCTGGGGGTCACAGGTGCTATCCCAAGGTACATTTCACACCTTTGCCACACAAACTTGATTTTCTCAAAGACCCCTGAACGGGATGAAGTGGCTAAGAGGAGGATACTACGGAAGACTAACACCAGAACAGACCTCCAGCTTGAGGATTTGTTTGTATGCAGAACAACAAGCTCTCAGTGACCAGCCCTGTGTCTCAGGCAGAGAGACTCAAGGAACGGTGGAGCTACCTGGATGGACTCGAATGCCAGAACCCCATTCTCCCAAGCGTTGAGGATTTCCAGAATTGCTGCTGAGATGCTGAGGCAGGCCTCGTGCCACTTCATCTGCCTACAGAGAAGATTGGGGGAACCACACGGCAAGGGAGAGTGAGATAGGAGTGGGGGGAGAGCCTTGGAATGCTCCCCCCCCAGGTCAGGACCTAAACCACTGACACTAGCTTCATCTCTGAAGAGTTGTTGAGCAGGGCCACCAAGGACTCGACTTTGGTGGAGTCAGGGCGGAAGCAGGGATGGTCAGGGTTCAAAATCTTGCCCTCCTCAGGCATGCAGGTTTGCATCCAAGTCTCAAAGAAGGGGACTTCTTCTCCTGAGCTCGACTCGGAGAGGATGACCTGGATAAGACAGAGGGGCACCAGCTGAGAGAAGAGGGCGTGGCACCTGCCAGAGCTAGCCAGGGACTGGGTTCTATTGCCACTCCCTTTCCATAGTCAACTCTAAACTGTCCAGGGGAATCAGACAGGGAGCGGTGCTGCCACCTAGTGGTCAACATGAATGTGCCACTAGAGGACCTGGGTGGCTGGGTACCTGTTGAAGTGGGAAGACAACAGAACAGGCTTGGGAGATCAGTGGGGGCAAGGGTGAGTAAGGGAGTTACTGGCGTTTCCTTCCTCTTTGCCCCACTCACTTGGGGCCTCTTCCCGTCACCAGCTCTCATCACTTACCTCTGAGCCATAGGTCTGGGCCACGTGGCATAGCATGAGGAAGGAGATGTCAAAGAGCAGGGCACGGACCGAGGCTGTTTTCGCTGTGGGAAAGGGAAGAATGCCAAACTCAGCCCGGGGCAGCAGCTCCAAGCCTTGTATAGATTGGGAGGTGCCAGGGATTGAAGGCTCATGCACAGTAGGCAAGCGTGGAGGCTACACCCCAGCTCAGGATTTCCTAAAGGAAGGTCAGGGAGCAAGCGGTTCCTTCAAAGCTCTGAGGCTCAGAATCCTTTTCTTGGGTCTTATTAAGAACATCATCCCTTCCTTGGAATCCACAATTTCCAGAACCCAAACCAGTCAAAACTGGTCCAGCTGGGAGAAGGGCAGAGGGGTACCCTCATCCCCAGAATGAGCAGAGGCAGCCCCTCCCTTCCTTCCCTCCTCAGGGCAGACGGGACCTGCAGATGCACACAGACTTACTGCTCTCTCCGCTGCCGTGGGTCGTGAACTCATTCAGACTGTAGGAAGGACAGAGACAGGTGGCATCAACCAGAGCGAGAGCTGAGCAGTGTCACAGGAGAAGGGGGGGACTGGGAGGGAGCTACACATTCATCAGAGGGTGGGCCCTAGAGCCTCAACTATAAGCTAAATATAAAATGAGTATTATAATTACAGAAACAAATCACTAGTACTAAGAGGACACAGGGCCTCACACTCTACCCCAACAGTGAAGAGGCTAACACACGGAGCATTAGAGGCCAGCTTGGACTACACAGTGAGACCCAAAGATTTGTAAGGAACCATGTTCTACATGAGAGACTGCAGGTAACCCCCGAAAGCTACTGAATTTAAGGACGCATTATCAGTCGTGCGGTAGAAGTGCACGCCTTTAATCTCAGGACTCAGGAGGCAGGGTGAGGCAGATGCCAGCCTGGTCTACAAAGTGAGTTCCATGACAGTCGGGGTCGTTACACAGTGAAAAAACAAAAAGGCCGGGCGTTAATCCCAGCACTTGGGAGGCAGAGGCGGGTGGATTTCTGAGTTCGAGGTCAGCCTGGTCTACCGAGTGAGTTCCAGGACAGCCAGGGCTATTCAGAGAAACCCTGTCTCGAAAAAACAAAAATAAAATAAAATAAATAAATAAATAAATAAATAAATGAAACAAAACCCGAAGCCCATAAACTCAACAGAGCAGGCTACAAAAGATACCATGCCAAAAGTAAATAAATAACTGGGCCGAGGGATTCTCCCCATTTTCCCAAGCCTACTATTCAATGCCTTTTTTTTTTTTTTTTGGCTTTTTTCGAGACAGGGTTTCTCTGTGTAGCCAATGCCTTATTTTAAAAATTCATTTATCTTTTATTTTTATGTATATTAAGCATGTCTGTGTTAGCTATGCATCCATGTGTATACAAGATCCTGCAGAGGCCAGAAGAGGGCACTGGAGGCCCTGAGACTGGAGTTACAGACAAGTGTGAGCTGCCATGTAGGCCCTCTGGAAGAGCAGCAGGACCCTCAAGTGCTGGGCCATCTCTCCATTATCTTAGCAAGCAACTTTATTCCATCTTCAGTGAGAGATTAAAGAGCTCTCAGTCAAGCGACGCTTCTGTCAGTTTCCAGTTAAGATGCTCTGCCCTGGTCTGTATACCTCAAGGGGAGACCCATACCCAGGCATCTCCTCCCTCACACAACCTCCCGTCGCACAGCAGGGCACAGCTCTACTCACTTGATGAATTTCCGGGCGAAGGATTTTAGTTTCCCAGTGGCAGCAGCAGCCGCCAGCAGCAAGTCCAGGCTCTTCCCGGACAGCATGTGTCCCAGGACCCCCAGCAGCCCCTCAGGGGACTTGGAGTGATCTGCATCCATTGTCTGGGGACAGGATAGAAGCCCAGTGAAGAACACTGAAGCCACCCCATCCCCCAGAGACAGTCTAAACACATTTCTCTCTGCCTGTGTCCACTGACTGGCACACTGCACCGTCAAACATAATCTGTCACTTCCTGCTCAAACAGGATGATCACTGCTAAAATCTCTCCCTGCCCTGTGAGCTTTGTGCTCAACTACACGGGTGTGGTGGGGTGGGGTGTGGTGTGGTGGGGTGCGGTGGTGAGAGGTGGGGTGGGGGACAGGATCTGGCTGGGAGTTTCCCTTCTATGCCTTCATGGGGTGGTGTTTGGAGAGGCACGAGCCACATCACCTAGGGCACAGTGGGAGAGCAACAATGTCACCTTTCAGCGGTGGCTGCTACCTTTATCTCCCCAATTGTCCCACTCCCCAAACAGCTCTCCACAGAGAGCAGAGAGGTCTGTGGGCCCAGTCCATTTAGCTGGAGATAGAGGAGAGCTGGAGAAGAATGGGAGTCTACAGTGGCACGGGCAGGGTGCACACACACACCTTGAGGATGTTTGTGACTGTGGGCTCTGCCCGCAGGATCAGGCCAGGATTCGGCTGGATGTTAGCATTTTCTGATGATTTTAGCTGCGGGTCCCGATCTGCTGTGCTATGGTCATAACCCAGAGAAGAAAACAGAAACAAAGAGGATCATTTCCTTTTTGAAGACAGGTCTCAGACTGGAGCACAGGCTGACCTTAAACTCAAGGTACTTCTCCTGTTTCAGCCTCTCAAGGTTGGAATTACAGCTGAAAACTACCTGGCTCATACTTGGCTAAGGAAAAAAAATCTTGATATAGTCTCTAATCCACCATGTGTAGTGGCTTGCACCTTAATCTTAAACCACTCAAGTGGCAGAAACAGGCAGACCTCTGCATTTGAGGCTAGCCAGCATTAAGAAAAAAAATTCTCTAATTCAACTCCAAAAACAAAGGCGGAGAGGAGACAGACGCATATAGCGAACTCGGAGCTGGCAGTAGCTCAGCCGGACAGCACTTGTCTCACGTCACAGCACGCTGGGTTTAACCCTTAGCATGGCACAAAAACAAAGACTCTTGCGAGTTAGGATGACGTTTACGTGAACCTGATTCTCAGTACTACCATCCTTTCAGTTTGTCAGTACCGTTGTACCCATTTTCAAAGTTCAGTTAGGTCTAAAGGAAGATTGAAGTTTCTCTATGGCCTTTGCTCACAAAGGAGGGCAAGTCAAAGAGCAGCGACTCGGAGGGTAAACTCCCGTCTGATGCAGTCCTGTTCCCCAGACCGACCCAGGAGGCATCAGTCACTGGCAACTCAACTTCAAAGAGAAGGGAAAGGCACCAGGAACCAGTCTGGCGAGAGGGAGGCAGCCCGAGGGGGCTCGCAACATACCGTTTGCCCACAAGGCTGGCAAAGTTGACCTCAGACAGAAGCCCCTGCTTGTTGCACTCCTGGAGGAGGAAATTCGTGCAGTCGCAACTGTGAAGGAAAAGCCAGAGAACTGAGGTGAGCAGGGAGCTGGGGCATGCACGGGGTGCCTGTCCGGTCTCCTCCCTCCTTCAGGGTGAAGAAAACTCAACTACCCAAAGGTAGAAAGGAGGGCTCTGGGTTCTTGGCAACTATGAGCCTCCTGCCTCCCACCTCTGCCAAGGGGAGAGTCCAACAGAAAGACAGACTTCCCTGCGGCTCATCTAACAGTGAGCGGGGAAGGACTCAGAACACTTTCCAGTAAAATGGGGTGAGCGGGGTGCTCATACTTGCAGCGCTGGTCAGCTTTGTCCAACAAGGGTGTGAGCTTCAGCAGGAACTCAAAAGCACAGTTGACATCCTCAGTGAAATCCTAAAAAGGACCAGAGGCTCCCACCAGGGCTCTACGGCCCCAAAGAGCAGAGTTACAAGGACACCTTGCTCAATAACAGAGAAAGCTGGCTGTGACCACCACTAGGCCCCAGTACCTAAGTGTGGGATGTTGGAGGCACCACACTCTCCACGTGGTTATTACCCTAGCCAAATCAGCACAGGCAATCTTTCTGCTGGGGGCGGGGGGGAGCCAGCCTAAGCCACCATCTTTACTCTACTGCACGTGCAAGGACATACACCGAGGTTCACGGGTCCACACAGCCTCCTCTGGGCACAAGAACACACTACCACTCAGCTGCAGCCTAAAAGACCCACCCTTAGCACACGCCTATAGTCCCAGCACTTGGGAGGCAGAACCAGGTGGATCTCTGAGTTCGAGGCCAGCCTGGTCTACAGAGTGAGTTCCAGGATAGCCAGGGATACCCTGACTCAGAAAAAACAAAAAGAAAAAGGAGAGAGAGAGAGAGAGAGAGAGAGAGAGAGAGAGAGAGAGAGAGACCCTCGCTCGCACTTGTTCACCCTCCTACTTCCATGCCTTCATCCCAGACTCTAACTCACCTTCTCCCCATGAAAGTATTTTTTCAACTTCACCAAAACCTGTGGAATCTAGGATGCGAGGGAGAAGAGAGGCAGATCAATGACCCTTTTCCTCTTTCACTTATCCCAGAAGCCCACACACTCCCTGCTGTGGGCACTGAGGTAGGAGAGTCCTTGGGGCTCAGACAGTACTTTGAATAACTTGTAAGCCCACACACAGGTACCCGAGTACCCTATGTCTCTTGGCCTACAGGACATGGGCCCTCCCCACTTCTGCTGCCTCAACAAGGAAATCCTAACAGCAAAATTGGAATCAAGGTCCGGAGGGAATCTGAGGCCACCGTCCCTGGCTCTCTTAGGTGACCAGAACTAACCTGGCTAAGGATGGGTTGAACAAGCAGCAGAACCTCCAAGTGGCCAAGCAGCCAAGACTCTCAGAGACAATGACCAACTGAGCTTGTGCTAGAGACTCAGGAGGCTAGACTAAATGCCAGGAGTGGGACACACATGACAAAGGTCCAGCATGCTGCTGTTCCTCCTGAGAGCTGTCCCTCGACTGGTTCTCCCAGCTCCCATGTCACCAGGTACCTTGAGGTAGGTGAAAGCTGTCCACTTCAGCTCCTGCGTGCCCTCGGGGGACTCAATGAGTCCAACAAAGCAAGCTTTCCAGATCTCCAGGACAAAGAGAGGTGTGGGGATATGCTGTGGGAAACCCAAGCGTGGTATAAGAGGCCCTGCCCCTTCCACAGGCTCCAAGGACCAGGCTGTGACTACACAGCAGGGTTCCAGCCCAGAACCAAGATCTGGAGGTCAGATGGCAAAACTGTGCGACTGGCATCTGTGGTCCACTGGGGAATCAAGAGGAGCTATTCCTCTCAAGTACCAGCCTCCTCCCTCTTACCCCAAGTGGCCACCCACCCTGCTTGGCCACACCCACCTGCATGCGCTTCACCATCATCAGCTGCTCCACCAGGGGCTGCATCTCCCCGGTCAGGTTCATGGTGCCCTCAAGCAAGATGAGCGCGTGGACGGTGGGGAAGCCGGTCTTGTGCAGCTGCTCGGAGTGCACGGACAGCATGCTGGGGATGCTGAGGAGAGACACCGTCGGGGACAGTGTCGGGACTGAGGAGACAGGGGCGGGGGACAGACCACGGAGCCCATCTTCCTATCTCCCGCAGAAACCTAACCTCCTGATGAGTGTGCCGCAACGCTCAGCCTGGCTCCGGAGCTGGGGGTTGCTGAGATTGGCCAGTATCTCCCCAAGCTTTAGAAGCGAATGCTCAATGGCTGTCCAGGAGGCTGGTGGAGAAAAAGCAAGGCAGAGACTGCTGGGAAGGAGAGGCAGGGCGTGGTCCACACTCCCCGACTGTGTGGCTCCCCGGGCGTGAAAGCATCCAGCAAGGAACCTCGGAGGACGAGGAGGCAGAGTCCTGAGGGTAGGGTAAGGGGAGTAGGCACCAGGAACAAAGACCCCCTAGCAACCATACCAAGGGCCTGGCTTCCAGTGACTACACACAACTGACTCGAGACACACAAGCAATGGGAGCAAGGCACAGGGGTGGGGACAGCATCCAGTGGCCAAGCGGGGACAGTTACTTCTACTCTAGCACCAAATACCTTGCCAACACAGCTTTTGAGCTTCTGCTCTTTTAATAGCTCACCCAGCTGGTGGAGCCCACTGGCCACTCTCTTAAATGGCCGCACTCATGGTCTACAGCACATACTTAGCATTTAATTACTAGTCACTTATCCTAGTCACAAGCCCAAAGGGTCAAATGATGAATGACGACACCAGTTAGCCAATTAACCTTCATGTAGCACAGGGATAAGAGAAAGACAACCGAGACCTGAGATCCATCCAAATGAAATATTCATCTCCTTTTCTACCAATAAACATTTATCAAGTGCCCAGGAAGGCAAGGCACTGCCAACACTAACAAGAAAACAGATGAAGGAGAGCTACCCGAGCAGCCCATTCTGACACAGTGAGCGGTCTCGTTCTGGACTCTTCCCAGAGAGACTAATCCCCTAACAACCTCTCCCACTGAGCCCCGAAAACGTGGGTGTCACCTATTTTAGCATCCCTGTCAATGGAGAACTGGAGACCCTTAGGTGGCCCTAGCTGCTGGGGCTCGGGACTCAAGAGGCCCGCAGCCTCTGTTGCAGGAAGACTTCCCTCCTATAAATCTGTAAGGTGCCAATGCTCAACAGAACTTGAGTTAAGAGAGAACAGTGTCCAGTCATGGCAGACAGGCACTGAGTTTAACTCAGTTCCGGGTCACACCTGAGTCATCTGCTTCTAGGCGAGCAACATGAAGACAGCCAAGAGCAGGCAACATGCCTGTCTTGTCCTCGAATTTCTCCAGGCGCATGGCATTCCAATCTTACTCCCCACCAGTGTGTAAGCTTGCTGAGGGCAGGGACCCTGCCACATGCTCCTTTGGTAGCCCCCCTCCCCCCTCCAGCACCTAGCACGGTGCTGGACACACGAGAAGGCTCAGTAAATACCTGTTGGTTGATTGGCTCGGGTGCCACCCTGCCCAAGTCCCTGGGATGTATGCAATGCTTATAGGGAGAGAAAAAAGGAAGTGGGATGATTTCGGATCCTTCTAGAAAGAAGTGGGATGGCATCCTGCCTCTCCCCTCTCAATCAAAGGACCAGCTACAGAAGCAGCAGCAGGCAGGGCGCAAGGGGGTCAGGGGACATACAGGCCTCCTCTAGCTTGGCGATGTGCAGCAGGGCTCGGTTCTTGGTGCTGCTGAGGGTCTTCTCCAGGCACTGCAAGCACAAGGCAAGCTGCTTCTCCCCAGGGGCCAGAGCGCCAGCCTCCAGCCCTTCCTGGAGTCGCTCTGCAGAAGCTGCTGTACATCGAAGCAGCCAGTGGAGGGCGCTAAGGAGCGCTCGGCACAGCCCGATGCATTCCTCTGCTTTGCCGTGGCAACTACCCAAAAAGGATGAAAATTTGTATCTATTCCAAAAGCTGAAATCCAACCCACACCAATGTTCCCCCAGAGTCTCTGGCACAACACTACTAGGGGACAGAGTTGGAAAGTTGGCAGAATCCTAGGTAAGACACCTAGTCTAGCCAGCTTCCACTAGACAAGATCTTAGAGTAGCTCTTCCAAATAGAGAAGAGGCACTTTGTCTCAAGGAAACAGAAGCTGGAGGTGGAAAGGCAGACAGAAGAAACATGGGACCCAGAGCAGGTCTCAGTCCGTCTCCCAGACTATGGGCGCTCCTCGGCACTAAAAGAATGATGCAATGCTCTGAGCTTCCACAGCCATCTCTCACCTGAGTCGGTCACAGAACATGTCCATGATATCCAGCAGAGCCTGGACACACAGCTCCCGGGAAAAGTCATCAAACTACAGAAAGAACAGCGAACAATGGAGGGGCTCGGCACTACCTCTCACAAGCTCTGCTACCGCTCCTCCCCTAGCCCTGGGCCACAGACTCTCCACATGGAAATGTGTTCCTAATTCCCAGGACCTCCTCCCTGGGGGAGGGGGGCATCAGGTGTTGCCTATACAGCCTTAGGGGACACATGTCCAGGCTGGTGGCCTTGTCTGTCCCCTCCCACAGCTCCTGAGGGCACAGTCATACCTTACTGATGGCGGTAAGCACAGAGGAGCAGGACACCATCTAGAAGGAAGACATAGAATGTTGAGACGAGTCATCTACTCGAGAGGGGCAAACACTGATGTTTAAACTGCCACAGTGTAGGGTCCCCAACCCCCTTCCCTTCAAGAGGCGTCCTCAGCTCATTAAAAGGCACACAGTAATATGTGCTGTCCTTATCGCTGCTTCCCTCAGACTCAGTGCGAGTGGCACGAATATAAGCCGGATGAGAGGGTTCAGAGTACATCCTGTCTTGTCTTTATGCTCCTTTCCAAAACTAAATGAAGTTTACCTGGCCACTAGTGGGCAAAGGGATCACCCAGAGTGACGGCCTTATCCTGATGGGGTCAGGGAGTCCTGGGGATGAAGCAGCCCCATGCCTGCTAGGCAAGGGTAGAGAAGTGACTCTGCAGGACTGAAGATGTACTTCAGTGGTCAGTGCCAGCCTAGCATGTGCCCTAATTTCAACCTGAAGCACAGAGGTGGGGGGGAGGGGTGCATGTGAACTATTTGAGCCTCTACACTAATTAGTCCCACTGCTTCTTTTATCAAGAAGATTACTGAGCCGGGCAGTGGTGGCACACACCTTCAAGCCCAGCACTGGGGAGTCAGAGGCAGGCAGATCTCTGTTTGAGGGCAGCCTGGTCTACAGAGCAAGTCCCAGGAATAGCCAGGGCTACACAGAGAAACGCTGTCTCAAAAAAAAACAAAACAAAACAAAACAAAACAAAAAAACCAATCAACCAAACAACCAAACAACCAAAAAGATTAATGGAGGCTGAGGTGTAGCTCAGCAGTGAACTGCACTAGACCCGGGCCGGGGCTCAAGCCCCAGCACCAGAAAAACTACAAAAAACAGTGACCATGGATGACGTGGTGACAGCCCGCGTAGTCACAGCTCCTCAGGAGGCTAAGACTAAAGACCCACTGAGTCTTTAAATGTGACATCAGTCTGACCATCACAGCAAAGCTTTGAGTCAGCAGAGACATGAGTGTCAGTTATCTGATTTGGACAAGGACTGACAAACATCTTCTCCAGGAAACAAAAAGGCGCCCACTGCCTCCAGGGATCAGGGAACCACTGTCCAGTAATCACACAGTCCTGACATTTGTAGAGTGAATACATGAAAGCATATCCTTAGATATGCCCTGCCCTAGCAAGAAAGCCACCAGCCACACACCTGAGAGCCAGCACTCAGGACTGCTGTAAAGGTCAAAGCCAGCCTGGGCTACATACATAGTAAGACCCTGGCTCAAAAATCAAAAACAAAGAAATGAAAGGCCGAGTGTGGTGGCGCATGCCTTTAATCCCAGCACTTGGGAGGCAGAGGCAGGTGAATTTCTGAGTTCGAGGCCAGCCTGGTCTACAGAGTGAGTTCCAGGACAGCCAGGGCTACACAGAGAAACCCTGTCTCGAAAAACCAAAAAAAAAAAAAGGTATCCTGGCTTCTACCCCCATACTACAAATGGAATCTTTTTCACATGAACACACATAGTGCTTCTGTGTGATATACGATTTCAAAACCTAAATTAAAAACATAATTACATAATCCTCATTGTAAGACTTCTCAGAACCATAATGCATTTATAAACAATGAGAGGTGACTCAGTGAGTAGACACTCGCTGCCAAACCTGATGACTTGAGATCAATTCCCAGAAGCCAGAAGCTGGAAGAACTGACCCCCAACATGTCCTCTGCCTTCCACACACCATGGTGCACACACACCCTTCCCAGAGGTGCACAAGCAATAGCCTCCAAAGTCATTTCATCATGAGATCTCACTTAAGTAGGAGTTCCCAAATATATATTTTAGAAATTCTATCTGGACGGTAAATTCCTTGCAGACAGAGATAATTGTACATTCATATCTGTTTCTCCAGCACCAGGCCTTGGACTTGTCCTTAGGAAATTTTCATTGCTTCAAGTAACTGAGTTCTATTAATGTACTCTAAAAAAATTTTACCTTGCATCACATTTCTGATAGTAAAGATACTCAACACCATAGAGAACCAGCTTGATAGAACTAATTTGTTCTGAGCAGATTTAAACTTGTAATTCAGTAGGCTGAGTGCTAGGCCAGCCTGCTTAGGCCCCGGGTTTGCACTGCAGACGGTAACAGTAACGACATGCTTGCAGTGTGTGGTAAGGGATGACGGCGGGCATCACCTGAGCAGACCGGCTCAGACATTTTAAACCAGGCCTCGTGGCTGAGCACGAGCTGTGCACAGGCAGGGCTTAAACACAGACAATTAGCATTCAGAGCCGTCAGCAGCAGGACACACTGTGAAGCCAAAACGAGTGTCTGACAGTGAGCAGAAAGTTGGGAGAATGCCTGGGCAGAATGACCGTGCCGTTCCCGGCCAGTGTTTGTTTATTTATAACCAATGTCCCCATAGCGAGAGCTTGGAGAAGAACTGAACTCTGCTGGATGCCAACCTGTAGGGGGAGCTGGATGGTTCAACCTAAAAAATAATAATAAAAACCCTGGACCCCACACCAGGAAGAGAAAGCCCCGGCCGTGCACGTTCTTATGGAGGCTGTTAAGTCAGAATGAACCAATGGCCTTCACATGGTGTACACTGTGCATTTCTTCTAAGTGTATCAGTCAAGTTCCATCTGCTTCAGACACACCTGAAAGCACTTACACATGGTGACCTGTTCCTCCCAGTAGGGCCTAAGTCGGCTCCAATCTTAACAATTCCACCAACTAGACACTCTGAGCTGACCACAAGACCTGGAGGCTGGCGTGGCCGTCTGCACACGTGGCTAGCCCAGGCTGACCTGCCAGCTGTCTCTAATCCTCTTGCTCTTCTTCATACCCAATACCCCCAACCACTCCTAAGGGCCCTCTCCAGGCGCAGCACCCGACCAAAGAGCCCCTTAACTCTGGAGGAAGAATAAATTACTAATTTCGCATAGCACTTGACAGGCCGTGAAGATATACAGTCTTTCTGAGCTTGCCGTTCTCGTCAGTGTTTATGTATCTCAAGAGCCTCCTATTTTAGAAAGCTTCCCACAGACCCCACATCTCATTTAACCACCCTCTCTGTTCTCTCCAACAGAGTTGTCTACTCTCACGGTCTCTACCTCCACACCTTCTGCTCGCTCTTCAACACACTGGGATCACTTCTGTCCTGACCCCTGCATTAATCTTTTCCTCACAGCTACCAACTAACTCTTGCTGTTAGATCCCACAGGCTCTCACTTCTGATGGAGTCCAGCTTTGGCTGCCAATAGTGTCGTTTTTCAACCTTTCCTTCCTTTATACTTCTACCTGTTCCACTCGGTTTTTGTTTGTTTGTTTGGGGGTTTTGTTTTTTTGTTTTTGTTTTGTTTTTTAAGACAAAAAGCCCTGTGTAGCCTTGGCTGTCCTGGAACTCACTTTGTAGACCAGGCTGGCCTTGAACTCAAAAATCTGCCTGCCTCTGCCTCCCGAGTGCTGGGATTAAAGGCGTGCCACCACGCCCCGCTCTGATCCACTCTTCAGTTTCCTCTGCTCACTTCAGATTTGTTCCACGTGCTTTTGATGTGACTGGGCGCTGAGGAATCTGGCACGGACCACTTCTCTTGCCCATATTCCATGAGCAATATCCCCCATCCCCATCTGAGACTGACAACTTGTTATGATTTGTCCCCAACAGATATAACCCTGAAAGCTGACTGGATGAACCGATACATAAGACTCATAAAGTGCCGGGCGTGGTGGAGCACGCCTTTAATCCCAGCACTTGGGAGGCAGAGGCAGG
>NC_034603.1:66208621-66212454 GCF_900095145.1 Mus pahari
AAAAAAAAAAAAAAAGACTCATAAAGTGATGGCACTGCCATAGGGGTGGGCCTAGTTGGAGAAAGAGAGGCATGTTTTTAAGAGGCTATATCTTGTCCCCAGTTCATCCTCTACTTTGTGTTGCTTCCTAGCTACCAGGACAGGAGCGACTTTACTCCTGTGCATCTTTCTAGCGCTCTGTTCTGCCTCGTTACTACCTAGAAATGGCAAAGCTGGCCAGTCGTAGCCTAAGCAAACCCTTCTCCCCTTAGGTGGTTTAACGCCAGTATTTTGTCACAACAGAAACTGGCTATGCACTTCTAAAGCAGACGCTCCCATTTAGACTCCTCAGTTCTAGGTCACTTCTTTCTAACTGTCTGGCACTGTGAGTGTAAAAGGCCAGAATCATCTGCTGCCCTCACTCACAGACCAACACTGAGGACACTTCACTCCGGTTCTATTCTTTCCCTCAGGATGCTGACAGCATCCAAACCAGAAATCCAGGCCTCACCTTTGACCTCTTTCCTCCACTCATCCAGTTAATCAACAAACCCTCCCCACTGGACCTCCTAAACCAGTGGTTCTCGGCCTCCCTAACGCCTCGATCCTTTAATACAGTTTTTGATACTGTAGTGACCCCCAATCATAAAATTATTGTCATTGCTACCTCCTAACTGCAATTTTGCTACTGCAGGATGTCTGATATGTGACTCCTAGGAGAGGGTCATTCAACTTCCTGAAGGGTCACAACCCATAGGTTCTTTTTCTTTCTCTTTTTTTCGAGACAGGGTTTCTCTGTGTAGCCCTGGCTCTCCTGAAACTCACTCTGTAAACCAGGCTGGCCTTGAACTCAGAAATCCACCTGCCTCTGCCTCCCAAGTGCTGGGATTACAGGCATGTGCCACCACCGCCCGGCAACCCATAGGTTCTTAAACTGTTCTTAAACTCATCCTTCCCTAAATTTGTATTGGTTACTCTCCAACCTAAACTACTCAACTGCCCTGAGCCGGGGACTGGAAAACTCCAACTTCCAAATCTGCCTCCTCAATAACCGACTGTCTCTCTGCTTCCAAGCAGTAGGAATCAAACAGTGGAATCCAAGAATAATGGGCTGCAGACGTGACATAGTTACTATCTAGTCCTTTACAAGAACAGACAAAATGAAACAAAACAAAACAAAAACAAAAACAATCTGAGGAATAGTCTCCCTGCTTTCTGTCTCATTAATGTAAAATTTGAATGTAAATGTAAAATTTGTCTGTAAACTGACATGCCTGAAAACAGTCAGGAACTTTTTTGAAGACTGCTTTTATTTGTATGTATGAGTGTGTCGTGTGTGCCGTGTGTGTGGTCTACAGAGTGAATCCCAGGTCAGGCATGGCTACATAGAGAAATCGTGTCTCTAAAAAGCCAAAGAAGGAAAGGAAGAAAGGAGAGAGGGAAGGAAAAGGGGGGAGGGAGGGAGGGAGGGAGAGAGGGAGGGAGGGAGGGAGAGAGAGAAGGAGGGAGGAGACAGGCAGACAGACAGGCAGACAGGCAGACAGGAGAGCAAACCATAGTAATCAAAGCAGCAGGCAGTGCTAGGGCTGGGCACAGTGACGGCGACTGTGATACCACCATTTAAAAGAGCAGAGGGGGACTGCAGTGGGTCCCAGTGCTGACAGGAAGAGCAGACAGACTGCCAGGGGGCAGCTGAGGAAGCACGGTCGCAGGCAGGGTCCCTAACACCCACACAAACCATAGGGTTGCATTTCTATGGACTACAGCTACTGGTAGTGTTTGCTGACAGAAGTCATTGGGTAGCTGTGGGGAAGGAGACTCGACAAACAGTGCAAGGGAAGTTTCTAGAGGAATGGAAATGTCTTGCCTGTCAGCTATTTGGGGTACTGGTGACATGAATACAGAGAATTGGTAAAAAAAGAAAAATCACTGAATACTGGGCATTTTAGGGCTGGAGGTGAGGCAATGAAAGATTGCTTGTGCATGACCCAGTTTCTATCCCCCGAGTCCACCCTATGAAAGACACAACTACAAAACCTGTACATTTTATCCTAATTTTACACATTTACATATATACATTATATATTTTACATATTATATTATATTTTACATATTATATATTTTACATATTTACATTATACATTTATATATATTAAAGTGTTTGTGTGTTTGGTATGTATGCATATTCGTGTCCCTCTGTGTGCTGTTGGTATCTGTGCATGTAAGTGCACATGCATGTGCAGGCTGGACCCAGACCTCTTCTGTAAGGCTCGCCTAGGGGCCCATTACCTCATTTCTACCCTCTAAGCACTGGGATTATAGGCTGACTGCCACGCTCACCCAGAATTTACTCAGGTTCTGGGGATCTGAGCTCCAAGTCCTCTTACTTCTCTACCCTACACACACACACACACACACACACACACACACACACACACACACACTCCCCAGGAACTCTTCCTGACAATAAAAATCTCGCCACACTGTTTCTCTTCCTGAACATGACCACTAGTAACTGTGATAAAGCCCACATTCCTCTCCCACAGGGCCCTCTATCTTCTGACCTCTACTGACCTCTACTTCTCCAAACCACCTTCCTATACCAGGTGGCACAATGACTTACACCAATAATCGCAGCATTTGGGAGGCAGAGGCAGAAGGATCGCCATGAGTGTGAGGTCAGGAGGAACTAAAGATCAAAACTCTGTCTCAAAAATAATAATAATTGAGCTGGGCTGTTGTGATGCAGGCCTTTAATCCCAGCAGAGACCTGAGTTCAAGGCCAGCTTGGTCCACAGAGTTCCAGGCAGCTGGAGCTATTACAGAGAAACCCTGCCTCGAGAAAAAAACAAAAAACAAAAACAAACAAAAAAATGCACCAGTCTCCTTGAACTACTACACAGCAAATCTCAAGGTATGATTCAAGGATTATTTAGGGTCTCCAACACCTTTTTGAGGGACTAGAAACCTCAGCTATGTTTAAATGAGGCTGAGATGATGACTCAGCAGGTAAAGGTACCTGCTGCTAAGTATGACAAACTGAGTCTGATCCCGGGACTCACATCATCAACTCCCAGAAGCTGTCCTCTGACTTCCATGTGTATGTGATGCTCAACTGACTTCCATGTGTATGTGATGCTCAACACACACAGACACAAACGAAATGAATATAAAAGATTTTAAATAATACTAAGGTATAATTTATCTCCCAACTCACGTTTTCTCACAGTTGTGCAATGGAGTACCCAGAGAGTCAATGAGATGTAATGACACAGTGTAGTTAAGTGTGGCAACAGCTAGATTATCTATATAACTCAGTGAAATAGTTCCCAAATGACCATTTCATGACGTTGTAATGCTCAATGCTCATGCACAATGCTCTACAACCCCAGCACATACCTGTAATCTAGCACTTTGAGGACTAAAGCAAGAGGTTTAAGAGTCTGAGGCCAACCTGAACTACATAAGGAGACTCAGTACAAAACAAACAATTAAGCTTCGGTAAAAGATCAGCTCAAAGTACAGAAGGGTCACCGAGGGTGAACGTAGGTGGTCACCTTGTGCAAGTTCCTGGGCTTAATCCCCAGCACAAGGAGGAAAAGTCCAAGAGAGACCAAGGGATTTGAATGTAACAGTATAAAGTCATCAGTGATACAGCTCATATTACCTGTTACAGTTTAGTATAGTAACAAAGAATAAACCCAGGGGTGGTGGCACACACCTTTAATCCCAGCACTTAGAAGCAGAGGCAAAGCCGGGCGTGGTGGCGCACGCCTTTAATCCCAGCAGAGGCAGGCAGATTTCTGAGTTCGAGGCCAGCCTGGTCTACAGAGTGAGTTCCAGTACAGCCAGGG
>NC_034603.1:66212749-66249227 GCF_900095145.1 Mus pahari
GAGTTCCAGGACAGCCAAGGCTACACAGAGAAAAACCCTGTCTCGAAAAACCAGTACCTTGCCCATGCTAGGCAAGCACACTACTAACAGAGCTCCATCCCTATCCCTGGGTAAGCGTACCTTAAATTTCTGTCTCGATCCCTATGATATCACGTATGTGATATAATAAACAGAAACACGTAAACAAAAGTGCTGGGTAGTGTTCAGCTCTGTTGCACCAATGTCAAATATCCTTCAGCTCTTTTGTGGTGTGGTGACAGGATCGAATCCAGGGCCTTGTCCCTGCTAAGCAAACATTTACCAATGAACTGTATCTGCAGCCCTTACTTTCAGTAGTGGATAACTTGTGATTTGTCCAGCCCAGCCTGTGTAGAATTATAATTTCCTCTCTGCTCTTCATTCTCATTCATTTGTGTGACTAACTTCTACTCAACACAGAGACCTTGGTTTAAACATCACTTCCTCTAGAAAGCCTTCTGTGATTGCTCAGGCAGGACCAGGCATCTCTTCCATATACTCTCTTCATTTCTATACTCTGTCCTAATTATACCATAAACCCATCGATCAACGATTAGTGATAGTCTGCATTGCCTTCAACTTCCCTTGTGTGTACTAGGGTCAAATCCCCAGGACTTACCATTGTGTCACAAACATTAACATTTGCAAATACCCAAATAGGGATTATAGCTCAAAGGTAGAACACTTGCCTAGCATCTGCAGGTCCTAGGTTTGATGAGCACCCACCCACTCCCAAATCAATTGTGGGAGGCGGTAGCAGAAAAATCAGGAATTCAAGTCCAGTCTGGGCTACAGAAAACACTGTGTCAAAAACAGAAACAAGGATCTGGCGAAGAGGCTCAGCAGGTAAAGGTGCTTGGCGTGCAAGCCTGCTGATGTGAGTTCAAATCCCCAGAAAGGTGGGAAGAACAGAACCAACTCCACAAAAGTATCTTACCTCCACAAGCATTCTGCGACATACATGTAATTTTTTAAAATTTTACTTGTAAATGTATATGGGGAGAGTAAATAAATGTAATATTCATTCACTACAACAAATGAAGCGTTATTTTTGTATTAAATTAAGCCTAAACGGACAACTGTCAGTTCTCCAGGCGTTTCATCTCCAAAAGCCAAGAGTCGGGAATGTTTACCTGGGAACTAATGGCGTACTTCAGGTAAGACAGGAGAAGAGGATTGGGGGAAGGTCCAATCATGGCCTGCTCCAGGAGCGCTTCTGCAAGGGAGATTAAAGTAAGGCTGAGTGGTTACAGCTGTTCTGAGGTTACCCGTCCCATCCTTCTTTCCCCATTTTACTTGAGACCTGCTAGGTTGAAAATGTCCCAGGTGGCTCCTTTGGGGAAGAATTTTTTCATGTTGATTGCCCATTGGTAGTCACTCCATCGCTCTTTCCAGGCTTGCAAAATGGCCTGCTTCAGGTTCACCACCTTCATGATGTCACTCCGAGGGGGCGAGAAGAGTGACAAGGTGGGAGTTTAAAAACGGGGCCAGACGAGAACTGGAGTTCTGAGGGAAAGAACAAGGGAGACGTAAATAGAACGGAAATTCGGGAAGACTTAAGCAAAACTGGAAAAACTAGACAGAGTAGGAGGCGTCAAGGTAGCGGCTCTGTCACCTTCTCAGTTTCTGAACCACCGTTTCTCGAATTGGGACCGAAAGTGTCAACAAAGCCCCGAAGCGAGCAGGAGAGGGTTAAGCCCGCTCGGGTTGCCTAATTATGCCCTTCGCTCTAGCTACGTCCCTCACCACTACCACCACAAACCCAGATCTACCCTCTCCCCATTCCCTCTACCTTCCTCGGCCCTGAAGTTGTAATTCCTTCTTTTCTTTCATCCACCATCTCCCCAAATTCAAGCCTACCATACAAACCGGTTGTACATCGTAGGCAGCGCCATCTTGACACCTACTAAGGAAATCATTTACTATTGGCCGGCGGCAACACACATCAACCAATAGAAACGTAGCAAGAGGGCAAGTCCTGCCACAATACCTTCTGGGAATTGTAGTTCTTTGTCTAAAGATTTCTCTAAGCCGCCAAACAAGCAAAAGGATTAATCTAATTGGTTCCGGTGGTTTTTATCTGAGATTATCCGAAGAGCTGAGGTACGTTGGTACCCAGAGACTCAGGGTGTAGGGAGAAACCAACTCTCTGTCTCCCAGTGATGTCGCCATCTACCCCTACCTTCAATCATTCTGATACTATGGCTATTCCCCAGAAATGAGGCATAACAGTGGATTCTAACCTAGCTTCTGTTTTGGCTTCTAACCTGGCTTCTATTTGGGTTTTGACTTTTGTTCTCGAAAGCCCCTGTATCCACTAGAGATCTCATTTTCACATTTCTATTCCAAAAGAGACACTGAAGTGGGGGTAGCAGCACATAGACCATTATTTTATCCCCAAATCTGACAATTCTCCCAGAATTCACTGATCCTGAATACTGTTTGGATCCAGGAGAAAACAGAAGCCAGACATGGAACCACACCCTAGTCACTGCACTCAGGAGGCAGAGGCAGTCGGGTCTCTAAGTTCAAGGCCAGCCTGGTCTACAGAGTGAGTTCCAGGACAGCCAGGAGGACTACACAGAGAAACCCTGCCCCAAAAACACAAAACACAAAACCAAAACAACAACAGAGGAAATATTGGTTAAAATTATTGTGTGTCTCAAAAATTGTTTAGGGAAACAAATGTTACGATATTGTGGCTAAGACCATCCTGTGCAGAAACACATTTGGAGGCAGAGTTTTATCACCCCTCTTTTTCTTGGCTCCCAATCTCATATCCCGAGAAGATAAATCAGCCTGTTTCTTCAAATCCCGTCTATATTCCCCAACACCTCTCTTCTGTCCCACACTCCTTTTTGTACAGCTATGAAAGCACTCTACCACGGAGCGACAGTCCCCTCCCCAAGCTACCTTTTGACTGAGAATCAGTATAAATATTGAGAAAGCAGTCCACACGGGCTCTAAAACTGGCCTTGTAGACATGCAGGAGACTAACAAGATCCTGGGTACCTGGAGCACGCTATGAACAGGGCAAATGTGGCTGGAGTGAGGCCAAATCACATTCTTCTAAGATGGATACTGCCTAAGGTCTTCCTCCATCTCTACACACACACACACACACACACACACACACACACACACACACACACACACGTTTTTATTCTGCTCTTTTGTGCCTTCCCAGGGGATACCATTGGAGAATAGTATTCATACAAAATAGCTGCCAAGAATGGGGAGCCAAATCTCCCAAAGCAGGAAGGAAGGGGTTCTCAGAGCCCTGATTCAGGCTCCCCCTCCGAACAGACCTGCGCTCCATACTGTCACATTTGCCTGTGGTGAGCCCCTGCTCCTTTCCTGTTACACAGCCCAATACCCTACCACCACCACTACCATCCTAAATTGTTTCTGGATACAGCTGCTCTTTCCCTACCCCTCAGAGCTCAAATGGCCCCTCTTGGAGACAGGCTGTCAATTCTGTGAGTGCTCCTTATTGAATTAGTGAGTGTTGGTCCAGCCCATATGGGGGGGGTGGAGATATTTAGGCCTGGGGATGGTTAGACTCAGAGCTCAAATCCTTCCCTCTGGCGCAAATCCTGGCAGATTTCTGAGAGGGAGGGTGCCCCGCCTCCATTCTTCCTAATGCTGAGAGGCAGCAGCTTTTGGTATTGAGCCATCTGCCTTCCCTGGTCCCTGACTCCTCACCAGCCACCCAGTCTTCAGGCTTGGCAGGGTCCTCAAGGACTCAAGTGTATGTACAAGGACTCCCTCAGCCTCTGGGCAAGGACCATCATGGACTTCTCTACTTTGACCTTCTTGCTTCTCTGGTCTGCAAATATCAGAGTTGCTAGTCTTTCTAACCCTCCTCCTCCTCCTCCTCCCTCCTGGGAACCCTTTTAAGCTCTCTGATTTACCTACCACACAAGAAAGACTCTATGATAATGCTCCCAAGAATGAGAGAAAAGATGCTATGTTCCCTTTGGGGTGTATGCAACATGCCTCCAGCTCCTCTCAAGCCCGCCCCCCGCCCCCGACTCTACTTACTCCACTGTCTCTAGCTATCCCTCAGAAGCTGGGCTCCCACTTCCTAGTTCTGAGCCCCAGTATCTTTACCGTTTATTAATTTGTTTTATTATTTATGTGTGGTGTATGTGCGTGTATGAGTATGCGTGTATGTGCATATGCACACGTGCAAGCCAGAGATTGACTCGTGGCATCCTTAATTGTTCTCTGCCCAATTTTTTGAGACAGAGTCTGCCTCTGAACTTGGAGCTCACCACACTGATTTGGCTAGATAGCTGGCCAGTGGGTTCTGAGGATCCACCTGATTCCACCACTACCGCTCCCCCAGCACTGTAGATGTGAGCAGCTGCATATGGGTACTAAGGATCCAAACTCAGGTTCTTGCAAGCAAGCACTTTACTGACTGAGCCATCTTCCTATCCCCCCCTCCCTTTTCAAGACAGGGTTTCTCTGTATAGTTCTGGCTGTCCTGGAACTCACTCTGTAGATCAGGATGGCTTTGAACTCAGAAATTCACCTGCCTCTGCCTCCCAAATGCTGGGATTAAAGGCATGCACCACCTCAGGGCTCCTATCCCTTAAAATTGTTTTTGAAACATTGTATAGCTCAAGCTACTCTGAAACTTGCAGTGTAGCAGGTTAGCTTCAAACTCTTGCCTCCCCGGGCAGAGGCAGGCAGATTTCTGAGTTCCAGGCCAGCCTGGTCTACAGAGTGAGTTCCACGACAGCCAGGGCTACACAGAAACCCTGTCTCAAAAAAACAAAAAAACCAAACCAAAACAAGCAAACAAACAAAAACTACCCAAATTCTTGCTTCAGCTTCCTTGGTGCTAGAATTATAGGCTTGCATCACCATACTAAGCAACATCTTCACATATTGCATGGTCTAGCTGAAGAAGAGGAGTAGCCAAAGAAAGGGAGTAGCTGGAGAAGAGGAGTAGCTATAGAAGAGGAGCACAGAGAAGCCAGCAGGCTAAGTAAAGTGGAAACATCTGGAGCCGTTGGAGAAATAAAGTATCCTGCCCTTGGAGTAAGAGGCTGCAAGAAACAGGTTTGGGGAGCTGAAGAGAGAGCTTGTAGTTAAGAGGGCTGTTGAGAGCCGGGCGTGGTGGCCACGCCTTTAATCCTAGCACTTGGGAGGCAGAGGCAGGCGGATTTTTGAGTTCGAGGCCAGCCTGGTCTACAAAGTGAGTTCCAGGACAGCCAAGGCTATACAGAGAAACCCTGTCTCGAAAAAAAAAAAAAAAAGAGAGAGAGAGAGAGAGAGAGAGAGGAGATTCAGTCCCCAACACCAATACAGTGACTCATAACTCCACTTCCAAGGAATAAGATCCCTCTTCTAACTTCAAAACGCAACGCGCGCACACACACACACACACACACACGCATATACACGCAGGCAAACCACATATTATTAAAAAAAAAAAAACTTTAAAAAGGAACTGGGTCAGGCTAGAGAGAAGGCTCAGCGGTTAAGAACACTGACTACTCGGTTAAGAACACTGACTACTCTTCCGAAGGTCCTGAGTTCAAATCCCAGCAAGCACATGGTGGCTCACAACCATCTGTTATGAGATCTGATGCCCTCTTCTGGGGTATCTGAAGACAGCTACAGTGGTTTTACAATAAATAAATAAATAAATAAATAAATAAATAAATAAATAAATAAATAAATCTTTGGGCCAGAGAGAGAAGAAAAAGTGTCTGAAGATAGCTACACTGTACTTACAATAAAATAAATTAATTAATAAATTTTAAAAAAAAGGAATAGGGTATTCAAGGTGGAATGAATGTTCCTAACAACAACAACAAAGGGTAAAAAGTAACAAGAGCTTAGACCCAAAAATCCAGAAACATTAAAATCACTTAGAAGCATACAAGGCCCAAAGAATTTCAGATTCCTTTTTTTTTTTTTTTTTCCAGAAGGAAACCGAGTCTTTCTCTCCCCTGTGTGGAACATTTTCCTCTGGAGGCTTCCCTGACTTCTCGTCCACGAGCTCCTGGTGTGAGGAAAGAAAGCCTTTCTACACAGTCACACACATAACTGCCAAGTAGTCCCCAGGTTGGAATCCCTGCTTTCAAAGGCCGGTGAGACTAGATGGCTCAGTGGTTATGGGCATTGACTGCTCTTCCAAAGAACCCAGGTTCAATTCCCAGGACCCATCTGGCAGCCTACAACTGTCAGTAACTCCAGTTTCAGGCGATCCAACATCCTCTTCTGGGCTCCGAGAGGCCTGCGTGCAAGTGATGCATAGAGACACACGCAGCAAAACATCCATACGAGTGAAATAATTAGAAGATTCTTTTAATCCCAGCACTCAAGAGACAGAGGGAGGTGGATTTCTGAGTTGGAGGCCAGCCTGGTCTACAGAGCGAGTTCCAGGACAGCCAGGGCCACACCAAGAGAACTTAGGGAGAAGAAAAACAAAACCAATCATCATCAACAACAAAAAACCCTAATAAACAAAAACCCCACCCTGGTTTCTACTTGAGGAAAGAGATGACACAAACCTATAGGTGATGACACCTTCAGGACAGCCTTGGGTCCCAACACTGTCTCTATCTTCCTGCTAACTCAGAAATGGAAGACAAAATTTTCTAGGGGTTCTTTGTTTTTTTTTTTTTTTGGAAAAGGATTTATTTGTTTTTATTTTATGTGTATGTGTCTTGCTTGTATGTCTGTGTACGGTATGTGTGCAGAGCCCATGGGAGCCAGAAGGGGGAGCCAGAGCCCATGGAACTGGAGTTAGAGGTGGTTATAAACTATCACATGGGTACTAGACACTGAACCTGGGTCCTCTGAAAGAGCAATTAAGGCTCTTACCCACCATGCCGCATCTCCAGCCCCTAGGCCTGGCCATGTGTCCCAGGCTGGATTGGAATTTACTAAGACCCTTGACCTGGACTGGACTCCACCTTCTTGTCCTCTGGTCTTTGCTTTCTGAACTGTGATCCCAGGTCTACTGTTGTACATACCCAGAGAGAAGGATGGGGTCCCAACCCAGTCTTGAAGTTTTCTCATGCCTGAAGGGTGCCTCCCTTCTCCATACTCCTAATTGAAGAAAGGAAGGGAGATGCTATAACCCCAGAGCCCCAGCCTTAGGGAGGCCAGGCCAGCTTGCCATGCTCTTTGTCCTGCCTTTCCCTCCTAAAACCACCTTGTGTGTGTGCACAGAGGAGAGGTGTGGGCATGTCATTCCTCAGGTTCTGTCTATTTATTTATTTACTTATTTCAGCTAGGGTCTCTCACTGGCTTGGAATTCACCCTATAGGTGAGTGTAGCTAAGCCCAGGGATCTACCCATTTCTCTCTCCCAGCACTGAGATTACAAGGGCTTGTCACCACACCCAGTTATGTTACTGCTTATTTGTTTGTCGTGCTTTGTCTCTTAGGTAGACCAGGCTGGCCTCGAACCCTCAGATATCCTCTGCTCCTGAGTGTGGGGCTTTAAGGTGTGCACCATGATACCTAGCTGAGACAGAGCTTGTGGGTTCCTAGGGATGCAACTGAGCGCCTCACGCTTACAAAGCTAACAGTTTGCTGCCTTAGCGCCTCTCCTCAGACCTCCCCATGCCTTCTGCTCTTGACCTCCATGGAGACTGTGCCATTCTCCCTTCTCACTGGAGGTGGGGAGAGCTGCCAGGCAGCAAGCCTCACACTCTGACGGTAAATACTGGCTTCTGTTCCAGTCTCTTCTCTCTCTCTCTCTCTCCTGTTGGCAAAGGAAGGATGAAGGGATGGTGGGAAGATGAAACCAGAAGGTGGAAACATTTGGAGGATCCAATGCCTGGCACACATGAAATATTTTTTTAAAAGTCAAATGAGGGGCTGGGGAGATGGCTCAGTTGTTAAGAGCGCCGACTGCTTGTTGCTAAAATTCCTTCCCACGAGGAGGAGATGAAAGCAACGTTTATCTCTTCTCCTAAGGTCTCAATGACAAACTGAGGCATAGTCCTACCACGGTTCACTCTAGGGGAACAATGAGTGTCCTGGGCTGCTTTACAAAGCACAGGGGAGGGTTCACTTACAAAAAGGTGTGGTGCTTTTTCCCCAACAAGCTATCCCTGGAAGCCTTCATCCAGTAGGGCTGGGGACTACCCTCTTACCCAAATAGATGGGGACACACACACACACACACACACACACACACACACACCAGTCCCACATGCTTCCTTCAGTCCCTCCTGGAGATGACTTATAATCAAGGCAGGGTTGCTCACTACAGATGGTAGAGAACACCTGGAAACTCAGGTAAGGGTCTTCTTGTAACCCTCCTCACCTCTCCATCGGGGGCTATAAACAGTCAATAACCCCCCCCCCCGGGATGGTCCTTTTGCAATGGAGGATACCTGAACTCCCCAAGATGGCAGTTCCTTGACTCAGAGGACAGTCACCTACAACCCTGCTCAGCCCTGGGACCTGAGTTTGAGTTCAGCACCCACATGGTGCTAGCAACCATATCCATCTCCTCTCCCAGGGGAGTTGATATTTTCATCTGGCCTCGGCAGGCAACAGGCATGAATGTGGTACACAGACATGAATGCTGGTAGAAACACCCATAGAAATAAAGTAATTTTTAAAAAATGAAGTCAAAGCCGGGCGTGGTAGCTTTATTATATGTAAGTACACTGTAGCTGTCTTTCAAACACTCCAGAAGAGGGAGTCAGATCTTGTTAAGAATGGTTGTGAGCCACCATGTGGTTGCTGGGATTTGAATTCTGCACCTTTGGAAGAGCAGTCGGGTCCTCTTACCCACTGAGCCATATCACCAGCCCAGGCAGGTAGATTTCTGAGTTCGAGGCCAGCCTGGTCTACAAAGTGAGTTCCAGGACAACCAGAGCTATACAGAGAAACCCTGTCTCGAAAAAAAAAAAAAAAAAAATGAAGTCAACACTCAGGGGGCAGAAGCAAGCAGATAGTTGAATTCAAGGCCAGCCTGAGGTATACAGCAAGTATAGCTTCCAGGACAGCCAGGAATGGCCACAGAAGAAGACCCCCATCTTGGGCCTAGAGAGATGGCTCAGCAGTTAAGAGCTTTAGTTGCTCTTTCAGAGGTCCTAAGTTCAATTCCCAGCAACCACATGGTAGCTCACAACCATCCGTAATGGGATCTGATGCTCTCTTTTGGCAGTTATGGTGTATTTATATAGAAAAAATAAATAATTCTTTTTTTTTTCAAAGATTTATTTATTTCTTTCATGTATGTGGGTACATTGTTGCTGTCTTTAGACACACCCGAAGAGGGCATTACAGACGGTTGTGAGCTACCATGTGGGTACTGGGAATTGAACTCAGGGCCTCTGGAAGAAGAGTCAGTGCTCTTAACCGCTGAGCCATCTCTTCAGGCCCCTAAATAATTTTTTTTTTTTTTTTAGACAGGGTTTCTCTGTGTAGCCCTGGCTATCCTGGAACTCACTCTGTAGACCAGGCTGGCCTCAAACTCAGAAATCTGCCTGCATCTGCCACCCAAATGCTAGGATTAAAGGCATGTGTCACCATTGTCTGGCTTAGTTTATTTTTCCATATCTTCCTTTAGTTGCCAATACCAAGGCTCACTAGGCCTGGTCCTTCCCCTGACTTCCTCTTCACCTGATAGAGCAAAGGTGACTAATAAGGGGACATTAGTGGTTTCTTTACTCTCATCAGGGTAAACACTCATTTCCTAGATTCTTGTGTCTTCCAGGCATTTACCCACCCCCAGTCTCTCCATATTGTCCCTTTCTCGTTTTCTTTTTCTTCATTCCCATTTTTTTTTTTTTTTGAACTCTCTGCCTATGGAGCCATTCTTTCATTATTTATTTTAAGACAGGATCTCTCTGTGTATCTCTGGTCGACCTAGAATTTGCTATGTAAACCTGGTTGGCCTTGACCTCTGAGACCTGTCTGCCTCTGCCTCGTGTGTGCTGGCATTACATGTCTGTCTCCTTTTGTCCTTTTCAATGGCATGTATGTGGATCCAAGTTCATACACATACGTAGAGAAATTAGAGGACAACTTGCAGGAATGAGTTCTCTCCTTCTACCACGGGAGTCTCAGGGATTGAACTCAAGTCCTTAGGTTTAGCAGCAAGCCCCTTTTTAAGCACTGATCCATCTCACTGACCCACTTCTGTTACCTGTTTTATTTGTTTAAGATTATTTTTTATGTGTTATGAACATCTTATCTGCATGTATGTATGCATGTACGTATGTATGTATGTTTGTTTGTATACCACATGTGTATCTGGGACCTATGGAGGTTCAGAAGATGGTGTTAGATTCCCCACGGATTGCTTCTTACCCTTTTGGCTAAGATCATGTGTAGATTCCCCCTGGAGTTATGGATAGTTCTAAACCACCAAAGAGGGTCTGGAAACCAAACCCAGGTCCTCAGCAATAACGCTGCTTCTAACCATGAACCATCTCTCCAGTCACTTCCAATGCTTCTTAATCGAGAGAGCATTAAGGGGGAGAAAGAAATGTTCGGGTTTAGGTTCTCTTGGCTGGTGGCACTTGAGTTCCTCCTGTCTTTCTTTTCATTTCCAATAGATGGGCTTGGTCTGCAGCCCCAAGATCTGGAGACCTCGTTCCTTCCTGATGTCATCCAGCAAGCTCCGCATGAGATTCCTGAGGCCTGGGCTAGCTAGCTGCAGGGCTGGCTGGCAGGCGGGCCTGCTCCCTCGTTCATCAAATCGCTAAGGAGCTACCAAGCTTCCCAGAAGAGGTGAAGGATGCTGAGTGGGTTTGGGCTGCCAAGCTTTTGAAGGAAGCTCTGCAGAAAAGATATCTCCTGGTTCACAAGGGGGGGGGTGGAACTCTCAAGAATCTTGGGGTGCTTCCTAGCAACAGCCTTTGGAGGAAGGGAGAGAGAGGAAAGAGGGAGGGGCTTGGGCATGTCTGCTCCCACTGGAGCCTAGAGAACAGGCTGTTCCTGCTGCCTCCTTGGCAACCAAAATCCAAGCTGGAGGGGAGGGGGCTGGCAGAGAGAGCCCCTTGGAGGGTCTGTAATGATCTCGATCAAGCCGGACTTCAGGCTTTTCCAGAAGGTGAAGGATCACCTTGAATCAGAGATAAGGGGATAGGAGGGAACATACTGATGGGCGGTGTGTGTGGTGTGTGTGGTGTGTGTGGTGTGTGTGGTGTGTGTGGTGTGTGTGTGTGTGTGTGTGTGTGTGTGTGTGTGTGTGTAAAAGGGTGTGGGGGGAGTACATGGCAAAGGAGATAAACTGAATTTGAGAAGAGCTAGAAGCTTCAGGAAACAGGTGGACAGGAGGAGCAGGTGGTAAGAGGAATGACACAACACCAGGTCAGGGGCTATACACCCAGACCTGGACTGGATCCTAGCATCTGGTGAGATGGCAGCTCTGCAGGCAACATGCCCTTCCCTTTGCCCTTGTCCGGGTCTGTTATCAGCCCATATTGGGAATGCGGGAAAGGTTGAGATGGTATACCTTTGTCTTTTAAACGTTCAGTGTGCCCCACTCTGTCCCTGGCAGGGGCTGGTTGAAGGGGGCCTTGTAAGTGCTTCATTCGCAAGACCTCTCCTGGAATTTAAGGAAGAGCCCTTCCTCTTTAAAGCCTTACATTAACACAGATGTGGAGGATAACTGAATGGGCTAAGTCTGGTGGAGCATGACTTTAATGCCAGAACTCAGTACTCGGGAGGCAGAGGCAGGAGAATTACTAGTTCTAGACTGACCGTTAGGGATCCATAGTAAGTCAGAAGCAAAACCCTGTTTTTTATTTATTTATTTATTTTTGGCTTTTCGAGACAGGGTTTCTCTGTATAGCCCTGACTGTCCTGGAACTCACTCTGTAGACCAGGCTGGCCTCGAACTCAGAAATCTGCCTGTCTCTGCCTCCTGAGTGCTGGGATTAAAGGCGTGCGCCACCACACCCGGCCTAAAACCCTATTTTTAAAACAGACAGACAGCAAACAAACAGAGCAACCAGTAAAATGAAAAACAAAAACAACCCTCCAGACCGTGAAGAGAGACGAGGGTACCAGAGACAAGGACCACCTTGGTGCGCTGGGTTTTCTCAGTCCTTGTCCTGGGCCAGATTACTGCTGAACCCCAGCCTCCGTGTCCTGCCTCACTGAGGCAGAATATAATTGTATTTCCCATTCCCTGGGATTATCCCTTAGCTCCTCTGGTACCCCAATCCCAAGAGCCTACTTCCATGTGATCCTGGACCCTGAGCCTTGCTCCCCAGGGTTTCAACCAAGTTTGATTATTGTAGAGGTGGCTTCGATTGGCAGCCAGCCACCCTGGTGCCTCAGTGCACTGGGAGCACACTGCAGCCTTCTGCACTACACTACAGCTGTTGCATGTCCTCTGGGAGCCGGGACCAAGCAGGTTCATTTACTGTTTGCTGACTCTGCACACTGCCGCCTCAATTCCCCACCGCAGCTGCCGCTGTACAGTGCAGGCTTCTTTCAACCATTGTGTGTGTCCCTCAGTCCCCCTTGCCATCCCCAGTAACCGTAGGCTTCCACTTCGTTCCTCCTTCATTCAGCTTTCTCTCCCTTCCCTATTGTATCGGGAGCCCCAGGAGAGGCATTCTCCCATCTCCTCATCCCTTGCAAACCCTAAAACCCCTTGTAAGAGAAGTGAGCCCATTGGTTCAGGGTGTAGGTGGCTGGAACTAAGATGAGCAAGGGCAGCCCAACTTGGATAGACTGTTGGTCAGCAACCCACTCAGCAAACGATTCTATCCAGTATGAACTGAACGGTTAGAAGAGCAGCTCCCCAGACACACACACTGGCTCCTCCCCAAGAGCAGGCTGTGGAGGCAGGGCTCCGCCCTGGGAGCCGTGGGAAGGCTATGGCCCCCGCTGGTAAAACTGGGCTAATGACAGCGGGGGAACCGGCGGGGCCAGAGGGGGGTGCTAGGGTAATTAGACCTCTGCCTGGCGGTAGTAGATCCCGAGATGAAAGGGGCTCTGGCGTCACTGGCAGGGTTTTATGTCCACGAATGCAGGTGTGTGTGTGTGTGTGTGTGTGTGTGTGTGTGTGTGTGTGTGTGTGTGTGTGTGTGTGTGTGTGTGTGTGTGTGTGTGTGTGTGTGTGTGTGTGTGTGTGTGTGTGTGTGTGTGTGTTGTGGGAGGGGGGGTTGGCGCACGTGCGTGCGCGTGCGCGCGCAAGGGTCCGGAACTGGCATGGAGACCTCTCCTTTGAGAAAATGAGTTCACCAATTTGCAGCCACTCTGTTCCTTAGGTTGGCCCTTGAACCATTTGGATTTTGATGGTACACACAGGAGAGGAAATAACACCTCAGAGAAGCTGGGAGATAAGGAGCTGCAGCGAGTCTTGTCCGCCCCCATTCCCCAAGCTTAGCATAGGAGTATATTGTTGGGGAAGGGCTGGTGGGCAGTGACTAGAAAGAGCTTCCTTGGAGAACAGAGACGTTTGCAAGAGTAGGCAGTGGATTCAGCATTAATGTCAGAAACGAGAGAGGAGGCACAAAGTGGAACGAGCCTCCAAAACGGCTAGAAATAGGATGGTTGAAGTTAGGAGGGTTTCAGAAGTAACCTGTCCAACCTTTGGATTTTGTGCTCTCACCCTGGAAGCTGTAATTTGTTCAAGGTCACACAGAGAGTTGCTCGCAAAGAAGGGAACCGAACTCTGAAACAAACTACCCTTAGCGTTTGGTGTCTGGATTTCCTCCTGGATTTATAAGGTGCTGAGATCCCCTCGGTCCTTCTCCCCCTACCCCAGGGTGCAAACCAGAACCCCACTTCCCCCAATTCTCCTCGCGAAAGAAAGCTATTTTATTTGAAAATGACATCTTTCTCAAAACGTGTCACCGACCGTCGCTCCTGGACGGAGCCGTGGGGGTGGGGGAGCGGGGGATGAGGTGGGCGAATCCGAGCCTGGTAGGGGCCAAGGCGGTAGAAGGGCTGCGGGGCGGCCGGCCAGGCTCCGGGGAGCGGCGGGGGGCGAGGGGCGGGGACCGGCGGCTGCGAGGCGGCCTGCAGGGAGCAGCCGCGAGCCGGCCGGGCGCGCGGAGCTGGAGCCCCAGCCGGAGCGGGGCGGGGGAGGGAGGAGCCAGAGCGGCCGCCGCCTCTGCCGGAGGAGCCGCGGGGCCGCCACACTCGCCCCCCGCCCCCCCGCGCTCACTCGCACTCACACCCCGGCGCTGGAGGCGGGCGGCCCGGGCCCCACCGGCCCCCCATGGACGCCCCCGGCACGGGGCGCTGAGACCCCCGCGTCGTTGCTCAGCTCGGTCCAGCGCGCCAAGCCGAGGTAAGGAGGAGGGAGCGAGGGGGCATTAATATGCAAATGCATCGCGATTGATTATGCAAAGCCGCGGGTCTCTGGCCAGCTCGGAGGCGGGCTGGGGGCGCCCAGGGGGTTCCCGCCGCCGACCTCAGTCTTTCCCGGCGCCCGGGTGACCCTGTCACAGCCCGAGAGCTAGCCACTTACGCCCTAGGGAAGGAAGGTGCTGTTAAGTGGTCGGTGGGCCCCGGGGGTTCGCCCGGGGAGATGGCGTCTGGGCCTCCCCTTCGAGGGCCCGCCCCGGCCTCTGTCCGGCCGGTCTGCTGCGCATTCCCGGGTTGGGCCCCGCTGCCTGCCGAAGCTCCCCCGCCCGCCCCGCCGCGGTTTGTTTACGGTGTGCCAGAAGCTTGTCGTGTCCCCCCCACCCCCAGCCAAAGAGACCGAATGGCCTCTGCAAAGCTGTCTCTAGCTACGGAGGGCAATGTGGGTGCGGCAGGGTGGAGGGGCTTGCATGTGCTGGAGGAGAGAGAAGCCCCCCTCCCCTCCCCACCTCTCCAGTTGAGCATGGCTTTCTGGTTGCAACACTCCTAATTGCAAAAACGCGGCGGGTGGGGTAGGGTGAGGGGAGTGTGAGCGTATAGTAGTGGGGGTGTACTTGATGGTCCCTGGATGATTAGGAGAATTGCTGGCCTGTGGTTGGGGAAGAGAGGAAGAAATGGACCCGTGTTCTGTGTGTGTGTGTGTGTGTGTGTGTGTCCGTGCGCGCGCGCGTGCATGCTCCCCGTTTCCCTCCCTTTGCAACGTGTCTCTGGTGCCCCTTTTCTTCTGTCTTGGGCCCTCCCTTGTCCAGTGTGAAAAGAAGGCCTGGGAAGATGTCAGAGGCAATGGAGAGAGCCACCCATTTTAGGGACTGGAGGGGGGAGCACACAGAAGGAAAGCCAGGGAGCCGGGAGGCCAGCCCCTGAATGCTGGCTCTGGACCCAGGAGGGGGAGGGGATGAAGGGGGCCATTGTCCAAGATGAAGGGGGAGGCAAAGGTGACATGCAGAGACAGATATGCCTACACAGACAGCTACATGCACACTCGGGGACATCCAGGCAAATTCAAGGACAGGAGCTGCTGGACACACCCACATGGGGACAAGGGAAGAGGCAGGCCGCCACTGCATAGTGGAGCTCAAAGGGTGGGACACACCCACGGGAGACCAAGAGCAGGGCGGAGAGACGGCCTATGCACATACCCACGCACAGGATCACAGGGAGATGCTGTCACATATGGGTAAGGAGGAGTCGCTGTCACCCACACCGAGAAAGTCACTATCGAATGCATGCATGCACGCATGCACACACACACACACAGCAATTGCACACAGTCGAACAATCATAAAAGACTCTATCATTCAGAAGCACACGCATGTTCACATGTGCCCAGTCATGCAGCTGTCATTGCTTGCCATGACAATCCCTGTCACTCAGGCAAACAAACAAACAACCGAAGCTACACATCAATACATGTGTACAACTTAGCAACAAGTATTTTCCTGGATTCAGCTGGGGAGCTGAGTGAGGTTCTGTAGACAATAAAATCTCTGCCACCAAGAAAATCAAGTTCATCTGTATTTAAAGACCCTTCTGCATAATGGCGCAAAGCGTGCTGTCCTGATAATAGAGTCTCATTACTGTCACTTGCTATACCACCCAGTTACTAGATGGCAAGCTCCTTAAGACATGGGAGAATCTCTAGGAGAGCCCTGGATCCCACCCAGAGCCTAGCACAGTATGTGCTCTGTAAACACTTGTTAATTGATTGACTGTGGGAACTCCAGGCACAGGTGCTCTTCTTTACACCTAAGTCTCACAGGTGCAGGGGCCATGCCCAGGGCTCCGTCTGCAATCACAGGTCCCACCTGGCAGTGTCCAGATAACCCTGTAGCTTGACACATTGTAGCCGGGGCAGGAATGCGCTTAAAATGCGGGTAATCACAGACTTTCCTCTTTGGCTTCTTGCTATCTTTTAGGCTCAGGCACTGTGTAGCAATGGGCTTCCCCCCCCCCTCTTTAGAGGGACAGAGAAACAAGAGCAAAGTGGGTGCAAGGGGGTTCCAGAGGGCCGAGTCACAGGCCTGCAGCAGTGTCCAGTGACTTCCAGTAGCTGGGTTTGTCCTGCTTGCTGGGGGAGGGGTGTCTGGGGAAGAGTTGGGAGTGGCTCTCTGGCCCTCTTCAACCCTAGCCTGTAAGCCAGTGTGGACCTGGCTGCCTCTGCTCGGGGTTATTTGGCTGGGCCTTTCCTGGGGACCCTAAGTTGTCCCCAGCTAAATGTTTGCCTCCCACTGTGAATCCACCCCTTTGCTCACCTCTGGCCCTCCTGTCCTAAACCTGGAAGCTTTCCTTAGGAGGCTGCTGAGTGAGTGAGTGAGGTGTATTTTTGACTTGGAATTTCTCTCTTAACTCTGTCTCTCTCGGTTGCTGTCTGGGGGTGTCTGGCTCTCCTTGTTTCCCTGCCAGTTTGTAACGTTTCTCTCTCTACCCCCTGCACTCCTCTCTGTCTCTGCCACAGCCTCTTTTCTCAGAGCTGGCAGCAACATTCTTCATACTTTTCCAGTTGTTAATACTCAAATTCAGGCCCTCTGCACAACACTCCCCCCTCCCCACAGCCTTCCTCTGGGGTCAGTAGGAGGTTGGGGGGGGTGCTCAGCTGGCTGCTCAGGACATCCTGCGCTTCCTCAACGCTGCAGCTGTGGCTGGCCAGCAAATTTTGAGGGCTGGGAATGGGGAGGGAAGGGGAATAGGGCTACTGCATGTTGACCCTCAAGCTGGCAGGCCCATCCAGGGAACCCTCGTCCGGTTCAGTGGGAGCACCTTAGGTTCAAGCTACAGCTCATTAAGGAGCCAGTTAGGAGGTTCCTCCCCTAACTGGACCCAGGTGGGAATACTATGTCCCCCCTACCCCCACCCCAGTGCAGTGGCAGGAGCTGGCAAGACCCAGCTGGGCCTGAATTAGAACTCAGGGCCTTTCTTCACATCCCTGGCCACTGAGACCCATCTTAGAGATGTGCCAACAGCTGTGTCTTCTTTGCCCAACTTCATGCTTGGTTCTGAGGGTACAGCTGTTTAGACTGTGCCAATTTAGGGCGGGAAGGGGGGAACTGTAGCCCACACATGAGGACAGAAAGGGTGGCTCTTTTAGGAAGAAAAGTTGAACAGAGGCTACTGGTACAGGGGGCCCAAAGCCTGGGGGGTATGCATGGGGGGGTATTAACATGCCTGGTCATGCATGCTCCCTCTAGCCTTGACCTGCTTGCATAAGAATATATTCGTATAATGATTCTGTCAGAGAGTACTCAAGACTTCAACTGAAAGATGAACTGAGGTTTGTCACAGGGGCTACATAGCCAGATGAAAGGACAAGGTATTCGAGCAGGACATTGCAGGGTTTATATTGTCATTGGTTAAAAGCGGGATTTTGTTGTTTGCTTTGGAGTTCAGCTGCCTAGGTTTGAACCCTAAATGCCGCCTGCTAATTGTGTAACCTTGAGAAGACTTTAATTTCCTTCTTGCCTTATCTGTAGACTAGAGATGATAATATCTACCTCATTTAGCATTTGACATTTATAGATGTTAGATGCTTGGGAAACTGAGGCAGGAGGATCAAGGCCAGTCTCACCTACATAGTGAGGGTTGAAGGCTACCCTGAGCTCCGTGAGGCATTGTCTCAAACAAATAGACACACATATACTGCTTTAAAAGTGCCCTGTTCCTAATTAGGTATAGTGAATGGCACAAAGCCACTGGCTGGAAAGGCTGGGGAAGAAAGACTAGAGGTTCTAAGCCAGCCTTGGATACAAAGTGAGACTTCCCAACCCCCACAAAGCCCCTAGTTCATGCCTGGAGACCCTGGGTTTCTGGTAGAAGTTGGGTAGAGATGTACATCTCCTGACCACTGTAGGGATGGGGATGGAAGTGAAAGAACAGGGAGGGTCCAGCCATCTCATCCTTTCAGATTGCCTCTCTTGCTCACAGGTTTTTTTTGTTTTTTGTTTTTTTTTCTAACAAGACTCACAGCAGGCCTTCCTGCCCCACCTCCTCTGACCCCTCACCTTTTAACTTAAAAGGAGCCCTTGGCATCTCAGCCCGGGACACACCTCCTCAGCTAAGGGCACATGTGTGAATGCTGGATGTCACCACATCTCTCTTGGGACAGACCTCATTGTTGGCAATGAGAGACACACACAGAGAACACACATACGTGAACAAAGGCAGGGGGTGGGGGGGCTCCGTCAGCCTAGGAACTTCGGGAGGAGAGCAGCTCTCTTCCTCCTCCTTGGGGGTCCCAACACCCCAGCTACCTACCAGGACCTAGTCCTGGCTCAAAGATGCCAGCTTCCTCTCTACACAGTGTCCACTAGTAAAAGGTGGTGGCAGAGAGGCAATGGACCAGAACGTAGCACCTGGACATCCTGGATCTGTCCCGGTGTCCCTTACTTGGCTGTGGGTCTAAGGATCAGGATCCTCTTTCCCACAAGCCCCATTTATTCAGCCCCTGCTCTTCAAGGTGAAGTAAGGACATTGAAGGAGCGGAGCAGTGTCTGTTAGTAGATTGACTTGGAGCCTTTGGTGTGAGAGATGATCTCAATTCCAGGTCTCATGGCTGCCGAGGCACTTAGGGGAACTTTGGAGCCTCTTGAGGGGAGGCAGGTGTAGTGTGTGGACAGAATACTGGCTGGGAGTTGGGGGCTGGGTTTCTGCCACTCACCAGTTGTGTAACGTAGGGCCTGGCTTTTTATCATGTAGTACCTGCTTAGGGTAAGGGTCAAGAACATACTATTGGACATAGAGCTGTAGCTTGCTAGCAGAACTCCTGCCTAGCATGCACGAGGTCCTGAGTTTGATCCCTAGCTCTGTGGGAAGAAAGGGCACGACAAATCAGGCAAGCTCTTAGCATGCACACTCGGTATCGCTGCCTGGCGTGGTAAGCTGTTCCTGTGGATTTCTTTCTCCTCCCCGGGCGGAGAAGGCATGCACGTGCCACCAGGAACCAGAGACAGTTCCATCTCTCACGGAGACATCTGTGGCTCTTGTGTAGCTGGACACGTGTCTTTTTGCCTAAAGGGCAAGACCTGAGGGTACCAATAGGGACCTCCTTCCTGTTTGTCAGAAAGGTCAGAAGTTCACAGGTGGGGGGGGGGAGAAAATGGATATGGTTGCACCCTGAAATACCGTCCTGTCTCTTTGCTTTGGAGGTGGGCATACCACCTGGAGAGCAGGGAGTTAGGGTTTACAGTTAGGTTAGTGCCAGGGGCACAGCCACACCCACTCAGCAGTATCGAGGAGTGGTGGTTTGAGCCAAGCAGCCGCCCACCTTCTCGTCTTCCTCCCCCTCCCCTTCCTCTTGTGAGGAAGAGATGAGCTCCTGGCTCCTGGCTCCGAAGCCCTGGCTGCGTGTTTCATTTTCTCTTTTACCAGGCATGGGGAGGAGGAGGGGACGAGCTTTGGTGACTATTCGAATTTTCATACACATCAGTGAGTGGGCGTGTTGTGCATGCATCCATGTGAGGGTGTTTTGTGCATGTGTGGGCTGGGTAGGGCTCTGAATATCTCCTGGAACGGGTACTGGAGCCCTGCAGTTCTGCGCATGCGGGGTGAATGTGTGAGTCTGCACGTGTCCATGTGTGTGCCTGAGACTCAGCTGCGTCTGCTGTTCTCTCTCCCCTCCTTCCCTCCCTCTCCTCCCTCCCTCTCCTCTCTCTCTCTCTCTCTCTCTCTCTCTCTCACACACACACACACACACACACACACACACACGATCTCCCCCCTTTCTATTCTCTCCTTCCTTCCTTCCTTCCTTCTCTATTCTTTCTCTCTCTGCCCCCCTGTGTCTCTCTCCTATCCTGCTCTCTGCCCCCCCCTCACTGCCTCTGCCAGTTCTGACTGGGTGGGGGCTAGCTTTTTGCCTCCCTGGGGTGCCTAGAAGAACATCCTGTCTTTCTTCCCCCCCCCCCCTTCCCCCCCCCCCCCACACCATCACCATTCCTTCCCTTCCGAGGCAACACTTTCTGTGGCTGGCAGACAATTTCTTCTGCTTTAGAAGAGTAGAGTGCAGGAGTACCCCCAAGCCCTGTGCCCCTGATGCCATCTGCTGTAAGCGCCTTGGCCCCGTGACATTCATGCCTCCAGCGTTCAGCTGCCCCAGCTTCCAGCTCCAGTTACCCTGTCGGCTGGGGGTGGAGTGGGGAGAATATACTATGCCCAGTTTTTTGTTTTTTGTTTTTTGTTTTTTTTTTGGGGGGGGGGATGCTCCTGACTCTGCTTTCTTGGAGACTTGGATCTCCTGCTGCTCTCTCTGAGGGGAATTGGGGAAAGGGGGATGAAATCTAGTGGAGGCTGAGTATATGCCCATCCATCACTTCAATGTGGAGGCTGGGCATAACCAGGGAGGTGACCCTAGACCTAGCACCTAGCACCGCTGATACTTTATGGGACTAGCCTGGACTAGGGGAAGGGAGAAGAAGCAGGTGGGAAAGGCTCTAGGGGTGTGGGTTGGGAGCACCCTCTTTGATGTTAATACTGGGCATCTGGCCCAAGACTGGCTACTGTTTATGTCTTTCTGTCTTTGACCTGCAGGGGGGAATTTCCTGTTATATTCTTTGTGGTGGTGGCAGTGGAGGGGGGACAGGGAGAATCCTTTGTTTAAGCAACCAGTTTCCCTGTCATGCACATCCCCCATCTAATCTCCCATTCCCTGGTATTAAGGCCTCTAGTAGCTAGGAAATCTGACTTCTTGGTTATTGCTCTGGAGTTTTAGAATCCTGAGCAAAATCCCACCCAGAGACGCTGCCTCTCTGGGTCCCCACCCCCACACCCATCTATAAAGCTGTGCCTGAGTCTGTGTGTACTTCTCTGACACCTGCCAAATAGTCCCTGCCTTCCCGCCTTCAGTCTCTCCTGGCACTGGGATAGCCGGGAATTGGGTGGGGCAATTCTGCCTAGTCCTTACCTAAGAACAGAACAGGGTAGAGGTCTGTGAAGGAGGGAGAGGCCCCAACCTCTCATCTGTCTCAAAGGAGGCATCTGTCTCAAAGCGTAGGGTGTGTGTTGCTACCATGAGTCCTCAATGACCATAGATACCCCCTCCCCACTGTTAGGTTGGTGGCTACTTGTGGGAACCCACATTGGCACCGGGCACGTCTGCACACAGATGGCTATGTGCCTGTGCATGCCCGTGTATGTTTAGGGCTCCTGTGGCTGCCCTGGCCTCTCCACATTACCCTTGATGATTCCATAGTATGGGATCAGGACATCTATGTGGGATGATTGGGAGTTGGGGAGGGGGTGTTCTTCTGCCCATCCTAGTAGCAAGCAGAGGGGAAGGGGAGAGGGGGGTGTGAACCTACCCACAGCACTATTAATAGCCCACATGCCAGGCCACCAAGAACCAGCTGTCACCGTGGAAACCATTTCGGCTCCCCCATCCCCCATCCTCCATGGGGTGGGACTTAGGCCGGGCAGAAGCATCCCCCACCCATCTTTCTTTGTTATTTCCCTTTGTCTCTCTCTTTCATCGACCTCTCCTCCCTTTATCTGTTCTTCCCATCTCACCCCTTCCTCTCCTGTCTTCCTTCTCCTTCCTCCCTTCTTTCTTGCCCCCTACTTCCTTGACACCCCTGGCTCTACCCGCATCCTCCCTGCCTCCTCTTTGTTCTTCCCTTTGTATTTTTTCCCCTCTTTTGGCCCATCTTTCCTATTACCCCGACTCTTCCTCCCTTTTCCTCCCTCTTTACAGCAAGCTCCCAACCGTGTGTGTGTGTGTGTGTGTGTGTGTGTGTGTGTGTGAGAGAGAGAGAGAGAGAGTGTGTGTGTGTGTGTGTGTGTGTGTGTGTGTGTGTGTGTGAGAGAGAGAGAGAGAGAGTGTGTGTGTGTGTGTGTGTGTGTGTGTGTGTGTGTGAAGGATGGCTAGGCTTTCTTCAAAGCCTTAAGGACAAAGTTCAGGGGCCCCAGAAAGGTGGGGCCCAAGCCGGGTACAGATGCTCAGAGGTGTGCGTGCAAGCTAGCCGGCTAGGGGAGAGGCCTCGCTGGCAGCTTCGGGAGTCCTGTGGGGGTATCCCGGGGATCTACAGAGTAGAACAGGCAGCAGTGGGAACCTGGCACGGTGCCCGTGGGTGCCGCATTGGCTCCTTGTCCCCGTCCCCTCATTGCAGAATCACTTAAGCTTAATGAAATGCTTCCCCCCGCCCCCATGGGCATCTTTCCCGTGCTGCCACCCAACAGCTCTTATCCGACTAAGAAAGAGTGGGTTGCCAGGCCAACAGGCAGATGGGTCCTGCTGTCCCGTTGTCCATCTGAGTTTCTGCACCCCATTGTTCTACCCACTCTGACTCTCTGGCTCTGAGCTTTCCATATCCCCCTGCAAAAAAGGTACTAGAAATGAGTTGGGGGGATGCTAAACTGGACTCCAGAAAGAGGGGAGAGAGGCTGCTCTTCAGAGTGGTTACCCTTGGCATAACAACACCCTTCTCCATGAACCTTTTCCTACCCGTAGCTAGCTAGCGTAGACTCACATGGTTTCATGCCTTCCTGCATGCATGGCCGCTACACAGAGCCCCATATGTCCTTGGAGAGGTTTTTAGGTGTCCCCAGGGGTTCTAGACTCTTGCTATGTGCCAAACAAATGCCTTAAGAAGTGAAGATGGCAGCTTGACCCTCTTCCGGTGCCAGGAGATAACCATAACCTGGGCTACACTGCATGGCACTAGGACACATTCGGCTCAGCACAGAGGTGAGGCAGACAAGAAGGACCCTGCCCCTCCCGCTGTGGGCACGTGCAAGCCCTTGGCAGTGCCCAGACACATTTGGAGTTAAGGCTGGGCCAGGGAGGAGAGAGGGGAAATAAACAGGGTGGCTTAGATTGGCACTGCCCCAGGTCTGCCTTGTAGCAACTGGTAGTGGTGGGATACTGGGGGAAGGGCACCTCCAGAGCTATGGCCAGAGGCAGGAACTTCCCATGCCACACTCGCTCCTCCTGGGGTTCCCTGCCAGGCCCTGCCCACAGCTGCTAATACCCATTCCTGCACACCCCGCACCCCGGCATTCTTTGCCTGCCCCCAAGGCCCCGTTCCCCAGGGCTGCCCCTCTCTCTGCTTGCCCATGCCTGGGTCTGCCTCCTCCCTTCCCTGGGGGCGCTTGGGCCTCCGGCTGGCGAGTGGATTTTTCCAGCTTCTGTAAACAAGTGATGGCAGCGTGCCAGGCGGGCAGGAGACAGGCGGGGGCAGCACCGCAGCCAGGGTGTGCCAAGCACTGAGGCACGGTGGGGAGGGGGGTGCGGGGAGGAAGACACCCAGACCCAAAGAGAGAGAGAAAGAAAGAGAAAGATTCAGACGGACAGACGGACAGACGGACTACATGAAGCCTTTACTGGACGGAGAGCAGTGGGAGACAGAGTAGTATTGTCCAGCCCCCAGAATGCTCCTTGCTGTTGCCCCATCTGTCCTAGCCTAGCTAAGAGCGGTCGGTAGGCCCCAGTGCCCGGCCCTGGGCATCCCCACCCACTTCTTCTCCTCCCCCACCTCCACCCCTTAGGGCTGGCTATGCCATTATAAATTTATAACAGGAATTTCTCCACAAGCCAAGAAAAACTTGACCTACTTTCTTGACGGCTCCCTGGGCTAAGTCTCCCCGCTCACCCCCCCCCAACTCCTGTCCAGCCCCCAAGTGCTCAGTCCTAGCCTTGGGGGGCGGGGGTTGCCAGAGACGGAATGGGGCCCCTTTTCTGTGCTCCTTCTATTCTCTCCACCCAGGGGTTGCCTGAGTGCAGAGGCCTGTCCTGCTGCCCTGCCTCTACCCAGTGCCCTGCCTTATCTCTGCCCCCTCCTCTCGCCCCAACTGGACTCCTTATCAACTCAAGGGGGTGGGGCAGGGGGCCCAAGGCAAGGTCTCTGGTACAGCAGCCATGTGATGGAGTTGTGGAGTTGTACATGGGAGCCGTACCCTTTGTCCCCCTCCCTTATGCCTGCACCTGCCTCTGTGCATACACACAGGACGGCGGCACAGGCCTGCATCAGGGTCACAGCGGGCAGTCTCAGAGGAACTGGAGGTGGGGGCTTGATCTAGCACCACCCCAGCTCCTAGCAGCCGCGAACAGCTAGCTTTAGAGACAGGCTGTGGTGTTGTTATCCCTCAGCCATCTGCTTTCTAGCTGCATGAACTTGAGGGAGTCACCAAGCTTTCTGGGACTCAGTTTCCCCATCTGGAAAGTTCATTTTATTATTATGTTTTGACGTTATACTGTTTTGTTTCTGAGATGGGGGGGGGGTCACTGTATAGCCCAGACTTGCTTCGGATTTGTGACAGACAGTCCTCCTGTCTCAGCCTCCTGAGTATTGGCACTATAGGCATACATCATCACATCTGGATCCCACATCTGGGGGAAGAAAGGGTTTTTTTTGTTTGTTTGTTTGTTTTTTTAAAGATGAGGTCCTTAGCCCAAACTGGTCTTAAACTTACTGTGTGACTGAAAATGACCCTGAACTTCTAATCCTCCTGCCTCCAGCAACTAAGGGCTGGGAGGACATACATGCCTGGCCCTTCTGTCTGCAAAGTTCCCGTGCCCCCTTCAGAAGGCATGGATCTGTTTGGTTGACATTGGCACACGATAGTTCCCTTCTCCTTGTCCCAGCCCGGTGAATGGCAGCTGATCACCTACGTCGGCTAATTCTTATTCCGAAACTGGACAAGGCGGGAGGGATTTACAAACCCTTAAAGAAGCAAGGCATAGTGGCACATACCCTTATTCCCAGCAGTCCAGAAGCAGAGGCAGGAGGATTTCTGTGAGTTCTAGAACAGCCTGGTCTATAAAGTGAGTTCCGGGCCAGCTAGAGCTACATAGTGAGGCCTAGACTCAAAACAAAACAAAACAAAAGTCCTCAAGGGGCAGGAACCGGGGTTTCATTAATGCACAGGAAGCTGAGAGTCAGTTCTTGTTGGCTTCTGTAGTCTCGCTCCTTCAAGACCCTAGCGTGGGGCAGGGATATAAGCCAGAGGTAGAACACAGGTCTCTCCTGTCCCCAGAAGACCCTATTTGCTATCCCACTGGCCCACGCTGCCTTTGTGGGGACCCCTATGCCTGTGCGGCAAACTACTTGTCTCTGCTCCCCTCTTGGCCTATCCCACTGGTGAATCCTAAGAAACCTTGGTTAAAGGGTGGTAACAATAGCTAATGTTTAATAGGTGCTCATAAAGGGCCAGGCATTTGTTCAAATGTGAGAATCCAGACTTGTTACCTGCTGCATAGATGACCTCATTCTTTCCCTTCATCCCTCCCTGTGTCTCGCTCGGGCCTGTGTCGTAGCTCTCCAACTGCACCTGCGATATGATGTCATTCTGGTCCCGTTCCTATCCTATACCTACCCTCTGTCCCCACTGCCATTTTGCTACAGGCCCCTGAAAGATACCAAATATCTCCACCAAACCTTGCTCACTGACATACCTCTATGGTGACAACTTCTTACCCCGCCCCTCTCTCTTCTCTCCACAGGTATCTCCAGACAAGACAAATCTCTTACAACTTCCGGGGGCCCCTGACCCAGCACCTTTTACCGGCTTGCCCCTAGCTCTCCCACCTGCCACTCCCCGGCCCTTCCCACCACCAGCCCTCCCGGTTTTTTATTTTGGGGCACAGGGCATGGTGTGAAAGGCTGAGTACTAAGGGGGCTACTATGGGTGCTGTGCCCTAGGGCCTGGGTGGTGGGGGGTGGGTGGCCTGTGGGCGTGGGGGGGGCAGTGTGCCCACCCCAGTCTCTTGGCGTGCTGGAGAGCATCCTGGATGGAATTGAAGTGAATGGAACAGAAGCCAAGCAAGGTGGAGTGTGGGTCAGACCCAGAGGAGAACAGGTAACGAATGGGCCTGGCAACCCGGGAGTACCTACTCACAGCAACAGACATGGATAGCTCTCTGGGTAAAAGAGAGCCGGTCTCTGTTTTAGACACGGCTTTAAAGCACCCCTGGCCGTGAGGCCAGCAAGCCTGCTGCCTACCTTAGTCCAGGGGCTGAGGCATGCTCATATGGCTCAGGGAATCAGGCACTCAGATTGAGATGTTCATTTTGAAGGAGGAAGTGGTAGGAAACAGGATCATTACAGGTAGCAGACACTCCTCCGCCCCTTCCTTGGCAGCTGCTAGGCCATCTCAACACCACCCACCCTTCCCCTCACTTGAGCATGCGTGATCTCAGTGGCCTTGCCATTTTGTTCTCTCTCCCTGTCTATTCACCACCTGACCACAAATAAGCGTGTTATCCACAAGCCATGGTGCATATAACATAACATTTCCGGGTACAGGCAGCAATAACTATTGGTCACAGCCCACACTTATTTTTGGAATCTATTGGAAACCCCACACATTCACTCTTCCTTGTTCATGGTCAAAGGCGGGGACTGCCCTGCAGCTCCTCCCAGGAAGTGGAAGAACACACCAGCTAGGAAGGGTTTGCTTCCTCGTGGATGAGACGGCAGCGGCACCTTGCACACACACCCCCAGGGAGAGGTCACCGCTCATTCGGACTGTTCTGCGTCAGTGTAGAGGGTCTCCGCTTTCCCCGTCCGCTCCAAGTGGCACAGAGCTCTGTCCCATTTGGCATGATGTCCCAAGAGCAGGGTACATCCTGTGCCTATGGCCAGGGAAATAGTGGGGGTGGGGTGCTCTGGGGAGCAGTGTAGCTAACCGTTGTCTAGGAGATCAGGTCCTGAGCCAGAAGGCTGGAAGCTTGGCCAAGCAAAGCCCTTGTGCCCAAGACCGGTTCTTTGGAGGGTCAGAAATAGTAGATGGGATTTGTGGTTGTGTGAGTGGGACACTGGGTAAGGAAGCCCCTTCCCCAAAAACCTTAGATTTATGAGACAGGCTGTTCTCACCATGTAACCGCCACTTGGATTGCCTGTATTTCCCTGCCCACACTTCTGGGAGAGCCTGCTCTTAGCTCTTGTAAAAAAGATAGAAATGAAGTTCCTAGTCCCTCAGAGCTGAGGCACCTCTTAGGCCCAGCCCTCCCCTCCCCTCCCCTCCCCCATGACCATGTGCCACCTAGTGGCTGTACGTGGAACTGCACCCAGAGGCTCTGAGGCTGGTGATAGCCAAAGCCTCCTGCTCAACTGGGACCTAAGTGGTCCCTGCACACTAAGGCGGGAGGCAAGCCTGACCTTCCAGCCTTGGTAGGAACCAGACAGGGGTAATCCCCAGGGTGTGTGAAGCACAAGGCTGTCTGTGTGACCATGACCCTGGCCAAGGTCACTGTGTCAGTGTGTTGGGAACTGTATCAGGCCTTAGGGGGAGGGGCCCTGGAACATGGTACACACAGGGTGGCTGTAGAAGGTTATACAACCCTTGCATGCGTAGAAGCTTATGTAACCCATGTGTACTGAGGTTATGTAACACATATGTGGAAAACCTGGCAACATATATGTGCGGTGACTGAGAGGTGCTAAAAATACCATGCATGGAGAAGTTCAGGGTCCTCTTCCTGGCTGATTCTGGCGTGGCGTCCCAGCATACAAAAAGCCCCTTGGTTTTCCGATTTGTTAACTGGAGGCTGTGAACAGGGTAATCCTGATATTTTCAATCCCCATGGGTTACTTAGCATGTATACATGACCCAGAGATTGAGCAACGTGTTCACACGAGACAGAGGGACGACACCATTAGGCGCCTGTCCGGGGGCTTTCTGTACTGTAGCACACGGGTACCTAGCAGAAGTCATAGAGAATGCCCAGAGAATTGCATGCAATTGTAGATCCCAAGGCTTATTACCATACTTGGGTTTATGCGGAAGGCTGCATAGTTATTCACACTCGTGGGTGTCATATTGCATATATATACATTCGAAAGGTTACATAGATTTAAGAATATTCCAAGGAGCACTTCAGCATACTTGGCATATATTAAATGCTTAACTATGTGAGCGTCCCATATATCGTGGCTGGAATGTGTATGTGTGTATGTTCGTGTAAGAGGTGTCTGTGTGTTTGGAGACTTTTGAACATTGCTTATATGTGAGGTGGGTGTGTATTTTGGGGTCTCACAGCAATACATGTCTGTGTGACTGTGCTAGGCCCTCAAACATGGTTTTGGCCCCATCTAAGCCCCTTATCTCTCCCATGCAGTGACCAGATAGCTAGACAGACCCCTTCCAAGCTTTGTCAGCTGATATAGGGGTGGGAGGTAGAATAAGGGCATAAGGAGGGGGGGAAACCAAGCGGGGGGGGGGTAAGGAGTGAAGTCTCTTAGGTGGAAAGAGACTGCCCAGAGGCCACTCTGTGTGATTCTGCCCACTTTGCCCCATGCAGTGCCAGGTCACCAGATGGAAAGCGAAAAAGAAAGAACGGCCAATGTCCCCTGAAAAGCAGCATGTCAGGTGAGCCCCAACCCTTCCTCCCCCTTCCCCCCCCCCCCGCCCACAGCACACTTGGCCTCCTGCCAGGCTAGGCCTGGACCTCCTATGTCTCTGGAGGGAACAGCCTACAGAACATGGGTAGGATTTGTCTGGCGGTGAGAATAGTGATCAAAACCTATCCTGGCCTTTGAGGAGGATGTAGGTCAGGAAGGGCCTCTTTGACCCTCCCATGACCTCCTCAAAGGTTCCACTGGCCTCAGGGCGTCTGTTCTCCTAAAGATGGGTTGTTTCTTGTCCAGGTCCCTTACTCTATTCTATCACTTAGATGTAATGTGGAAGAAAACAAAAGAGCCCTACCTAGGGCAAGTACAGTGGCACCTACCTGCAGTTAGAGCTGTTTGGGATACCGACATAGGAGGATGGCTTGAACAGGGGTTCAAGGCCTGCCTGGGGAACATAATAAGATCCAGGCTCAAAAATAAATACATGGAAATGAGTCGGGTCCCTGAATGGACAGTCAGAAAACGACTTCCATTATATATATCTGAAGGGAAAGGGAGGGGCAATCCCCACCTCCTCCTCCCCCCTGACACGTCCCCGGGATTTTTCCTTTCTACTTTGAGATAAGGAGTCCCTCCCTCCGTGGTGCTGGGCTGGGAGAGGGGTGAGAAAGGCCAAGTTGGGTGTATACAGTGTAGGAGCTGCTCCGCTGGGCTCCGCCCCATGCCCACTGCCTTCCCCCTTTCCCCCTCCCAGGGTATATCCCTAGTTACCTGGACAAAGACGAGCAGTGTGTCGTGTGTGGGGACAAAGCCACCGGTTATCACTACCGCTGTATCACTTGTGAGGGCTGCAAGGTATGGATGAGCCCTCTCCTGTCCCTCTCCCGTTGCCGGTTCCCCTTTGAGTCTGACACCTGGCGTAATTCAGTCTCTATAAGCATGTAAACTATAATGTACCTGTTGTATCCTTTTTCTTCTCCTGCATTTATCTGGTCACTTGTTCATTCATAACCTCTGCTGTGACACTCGTACGCCATGTGTCTAACCTCTGTGAGCCTCGGTTTCTTCACTGATAAGATGGCGGTGATCATACTACCTTCCTCATAGAGTTAATAAGCAAATTAAATGAGCTAATTCACCTGGCACGGCTTTAAGTAACTGCAGAGGGGTGGGGAAAGGATCTGGCAGAGGTAAGACTGGCGACTGTGATAGCCTTTAACGCAGTGCTAAGCACATAAGAACACTTAGGGGTCAGACATCATTCATCCCTAGTGTGTGTTAGGAATAAGGGGTGTGAGGCTAAATGTACTGCACACCTGGGATTTTAGCACTTGGGAGACTGAGGCATGAAGGTCACGAGTTCAAGGTCACCCTGGGATGTCTGGTCGGTTCTGGGCCAGCCTCAGCCACACAAGAAGACCCTGTATCAGGCTGGTGAGATGGCTCAGTGGGTAAGAGCACCCGACTGCTCTTCCGAAGGTCTGGAGTTCAAATCCCAGCAACCACATGGTGGCTCATAACCATCCGTAACAAGATCTGATGCCCTCTTCTGGAGTGTCTGAAGATAGCTACAATGTACTTACATAGAATAAATAAATAAATCTAAAAAAAAAAAAAAAATCCCTGTATCAAAATAAGAATGCCCAGTACAGTAGCACACAGCTTTCATCCCAGCGCCCTGAAGGCACAGGCAGCCCAATGGCTGTGGGCTGAAGCCAGCCTGATCCACACAGTGCATTCCAGATAAGCCAAAGGTACACAGTGAGACCCTGCCCCCCCCCCAAAAAAAAAAAAAAAACCAAAAAGAGCAGGGGACACAGTATGTGCCATTCTCTCACACTCCTTGCAATCTACACAGGATCAGTGTCTTTCAGGACATAGGTCATGGAGGCTGGGGGGTTGGCCCCGTGGAAAAGTGCACAAGCATGAGGATGCGAGCTCTGAGCCCCAGCTTCCACATAGAAAGCTGAGCATGGCAGGATACCTGTCCGTGACCCGAAACTGTGAGGCAGAAGCAGGAAGGTGCCTGGGGCTCCTGGCTAGCCAGTCCAGCATGTCTGTCACATAAGCTCCCTAGTGAGACCCTGTGTCACATAGAAAATGAGGTCCAAAAGGTGGAGAATGATTGAAGAGAACCCTAGGTGTTGACCTCTGGCCGCCGAGTGTACATACACAGGTACCCGCACATATACTCTATACTGAAGATTCCTGGGCTACCGGCAGTAGTATGTATACTGCAGGTTCCCAAGCTGCATGCATCCCCTACTTAGTACAAACTTTATTGTGCAGAGCCCAGGACTCTGCTTTTAACAGGAGTCCCAGGAGCTCCCAATGTATCGGAAAAAATTAGGACCTGTGTTGAAGGGTCATGATAGGGACGTAGAGGAGATGATGGCCACAGGTTCTTTTTAGCAGAGGATCGAAGGCTACAGATTTGGAAAAGCCTATTAGATTCAACCTGTTTCAACCTGTATGGCTTTTCCAGGACCACCACCTTCTGCAGGTACAAGTCTTTCCAGAAGAAGATCATTTAAAAGTGAGACCAGGCATGGTGGCGCATGCCTATAGTCCCATAATCAGAAGATGGAAGCAGAAGGATTAGAAGTTCAAGGCCATCCTAAACCTGTGCCTGGGCTACATAAGATCATCTCTAAAGTTCAGCAGTGGTGGCACACACTTTTAATTCCAGCACTCAGGAGGCAGAGCCAGGCAGATCTCTTGAGTTTGGGGCCAGCCTGGTCTACAGAGTGAGTTCCAGGACAGCCAAGGCTACACAGAAAATAATCTTGCCTCAAAAAAACCAAAACCAAACCACAATCAAAAAAACCTCTCTTGAACTGACACACAAAGGCATACACGCACATACAATGCAGAAGCTTGAAGCTTCTCTTAATGTCAGCCAAACCAAAAACCAGTCGAGATCCCAAGTTTCATAGCCATGTTCCTGGAAATGATAGTAGCAACATAGACAAGAACAAGAGCCCTCAGCTTCAAGGACAGACAACTGGGGGAACATCCCAGGGGAACATGCCCCCAAAGACAGAGATACCCTTTTCCACTTCTAGAGCTTGCTTTCGTAAGTTTAGAATGAAGTCCGGGAGTCTGTATCTTAGTGCAATAACTTTAATTCATCCTAGATCTGGACTCTCGGATCTCAGTGTCATATAGAGAAAGCCCAGTTTTGACATGGAGATTAAATTTAACATGCACGAAAGGCATGTGCTGCATGTCCATCACAAAGTAAGGTTCAGCAGGTATTCAGACTCACCTGGCTATCATCCTGATTCTTCAAGTGTTTCCTTTAAAGCAAAGACTAATGCAACAATGGAAGAAGAAGAAGAAGAAGAAGAAGAAGAAGAAGAAGAAGAAGAAGAAGAAGAAGAAGAAGAAGAAGAAGAAGAAGAAGAAGAAGAAGAANAAGAAGAAGAAGAAGAAGAAGAAGAAGAAGAAGAAGAAGAAGAAGAAGAAGAAGAAGAAGAAGAAGAAGAAGAAGAAGAAGAAGAAGAAAATGCTTATAAGCTATGAATGTTTCCACTCAGTGCATTCTCTTGAATACTGTTTTATAAATTGCATTTGCAAGGATAATAGGTAAAACAGTGTCCGTGAGAATGCTTTTGGGAGCAGCATTACCTTTAGAGTCAAGATAGCCAAGATATGAATTGGACTTTCTAGGCCTGGCGATGTAGCGCCGATGGTTGGCTACTTCCTTTGAGTTCACAAAGCCTGGGTCCCATCCCCAGCACCACATAAACCAGCTGTGATAACACATGTCTGCAATCCTGCCACTCCAGAGGTCAGAAGCTCGAGGTCATACTTGGCTACATAGCAAGTCTGAGTGAGGCTCTTTGTCTTGAAAAATATATAATGCTTTCTTTTTTCTATTTGTTTGTTTTTTTGTTTTTGGTTTTTTGAGACAGGGTTTCTCTGTGTAGCCTTGGCTATCCTGGAACTCACTCTGTAGACCAGGCTGGCCTCAAACTCAGAAATCCACCTGCCTCTGCCTCTCAAGTGCTGGGATGAAAGGCGTGCGCTACCACTGCCTGGCTATATACTACTTTTGTTGTTGTTGTGGTTTTGGTTTTGGTTTTGGCTGTTTTGGAACTTGCTTTGTCGATCAGGCTGTCCTTGAGCTCATAAGAGATCCACCTGCCACCTTCTGAGTGACACCACTACCCCGCATAATACATACATTTAAAAATTTCTTTAGAGTAGACTTCTAAGGCCTCACCGCATCCCACGGCAGCCCAGGCCAGGCCCTGTGCTGACTACCACACTCACTGTTCTTACTTCTGCCAGTATAGACATTCCTCATCCCTCTGCAGCCTGAGGGTAAAGACATGGGTTCTTTTGGGTCTCTTTGGCTTGGCAGGGCCCAGCAATTTTGGCCCCACAGTGACACGAGGATGCCAGGCGACACTGACTTCCCTTGTCCCTCCCCTCCTCGTGACCTGTGTCATTGGCTTGGGAGAGGAAGTGTTAATGATGCACCCTGCTTCCTATGCCCCCACCCTAGGGCTTCTTTCGCCGCACAATCCAGAAGAATCTCCATCCCACCTATTCCTGCAAGTATGACAGCTGCTGCGTCATCGACAAGATCACCCGGAATCAGTGCCAGCTGTGCCGCTTCAAGAAGTGCATCGCTGTGGGCATGGCCATGGACTGTAAGAGGCACCCATGGGGCAGTGGAGTTGGGCAACTATGATGGGCTTTTTTTTTTTTTTCTTGTTTTTTTGAGACAGGGTTTCTCTGTATAGTCTTGGCTGTCCTGGAACTCACTCTGTAGACCAGGCTGGCCTCGAACTCAGAATTCTGCCTGCCTCTGCCTTCCGAGTGCTGGGATTAAAGGCGTGTGCCACCACGCCCGGCTACTTTTTAAAGATTTATTTTATGTATAAGTGCTCTATCTGGATGTACACCTGTGTACCAGAAGAGGGCATCAGATCACATTATAGATGGTTGTGGGCCACCATGTGGTTGCTGGGAATCGAACTCAGAACCTTTGCAGTTAAGTGCTCTTAACTCCTGAGCCATCTCTCCAGCCCTTCCTGTGTAGTCTAGATGCTTCTTGCCGTTTGAAGACTTTAGAAAGGGAGTTGTTGAGTAAAAACTCCTGTGCGGTGAACCTAGTAAGGTTCCTGCTCCCCAGGGAAGGCACATCCAAATGAGGAGGGCTCTTTCCTTGACTGTAGGTTGGTTAGCAAGTCCCCCACGGCTCAAATCCGAACCTGTTTTTCCTTGGACCAACCTACTTGGAGTTGACTTGGTCCCAGTGATTAAACATGGTTTGTATTGTGCCACCCTATTGCTAAGTGATTTGGGAAGTCATTTGACATTTGTACTAGAGTGTGTAATTTCTGAGCATGGGAGGGGGTCTGCCATGCAAAGTGTCTTTTTCCATAAACAGTGGTTCTAGATGATTCGAAGCGGGTGGCCAAACGCAAGCTGATCGAGCAGAACCGGGAGAGGAGGCGAAAGGAGGAGATGATTCGCTCATTGCAGCAGCGACCAGAGCCCACTCCTGAGGAGTGGGACCTGATACATGTTGCTACAGAGGCCCATCGCAGCACCAACGCCCAGGGCAGCCATTGGAAACAGAGGCGAAAATTCCTGGTAAGAATGCATGCACATTGAAAACTCCCTTGGAAACCCTTGGTTTAGTTCAGCCCAAAGCTGGTACTCTGTCCCTGTTGGCAGTTCAGATTTTGTACACCTGTACACATGCCTTTGCTTTTTGGGGCCTGCCTGTTCCATCTAATGGCGTGCTCCATGAGAACTGGGTCCAATCCTCTAGATTCCAGGGCGGGGCTAACCCACGGGGACTGAGGACATAGACACATAACAGTGTTTTGGGACACCTACAGGGCTCCAGGCATTGTGTTCAAACCCTCATAGAACCGACTGACAAATGGATGATCAGTTTGGAAGGAGATGGGCTAACGGGACCTGGTTCCCTAGTAGAGGATGCTAAGGGATGGAAAATGCACTAAGTTACCCAACACCAAGCAGATGTGTTTGCAAAGGACTCGCTGTGTGACTCTGGCCAGAGAACTTAGCTGTGCTAGGCCTCTGTCTAGAAGTGCTGGTTTCCATCTAGATTCTGTTTTCCATATAGATTTGTGGCAAGGTGAAAGGAGCTATGTAGAGCAGGCAACCAGCCTACAGCCTGGCGTCTTGCTTTCAGGCATTAAGGCTGTGTTTTGTTTTGTTTTGTTTTTTTTTGTTTTTGTTTTTTTAAGATTTATTTATTTATTATATGTAAGTACACTGTAGCTGTCTTCAGACTCTCCAGAAGAGGGAGTCAGATCTTGTTACAGATGGTTATGAGCCACCATGTGGTTGCTGGGATTTGAACTCAGGACCTTCGGAAGAGCAGTCAGGTGCTCTTACCCACTGAGCCACCTCACCAGCCCCCAAGGCTGTGTTTTTATTGCAATTTATTAACTACTGTCCACACCATTATCAGTATTAGTAAGTCTGAAATGCTGGCTCTGGTCTATCCTCTTCCCCCAATGTTGAAGCCTTGAGGCAGAGACAGAGCTGTATAGCAGGCTCTTCTGGGACTTTCCCCCCCCCCAAGCTGCCTTGGAGCTCCCCCTGGTGGGTAGGGAGTCTCCATGAGCGGGTGAGAGGGGTCTGCGGCCCCAGATGACCCTCATCTCTCCCTCTAGCCGGATGACATTGGCCAGTCACCTATTGTCTCTATGCCGGACGGAGACAAGGTAGACCTAGAGGCCTTCAGCGAGTTTACCAAGATCATCACCCCGGCCATCACCCGCGTGGTGGACTTTGCCAAAAAACTGCCCATGTTCTCCGAGGTGAGTGGCAGCTGGAAGGAGAGACTTGTTAGAGGGAGCCTCGGGTCACTTCCCAGGTCACAGAGCCTCACTGTGTATTCTTCTCATGTTCTCTGGACATGGTGCGATTCTTATAGATCTATAGATATTCAGCTCATGAGTGTATGCGCTCTCTCTCTCTCTCTCTCTCTCTCTCTCTCTCTCTCTCTCTCTCTCTCTCTTTCTCTCTCTTTCTCCTATCTGCAGACAGCATGACTCATCTCTTCATTCTGCCTAGCACTAACTAGAAACAGGCTGCTGTACTAGCTGTGGGACCTTGGCCAAGTTACCTACGTGTTCTGTACTTCAGTTTCTGAAGGAGACTGGGAGAATGATGGGACCACACCCTTAGACATAGCTGTGAGGTTTAAGTGCAATAGTGCAGGAGGGGCGGGCCCGGCCTAGCACACGGTGGCTGGGGGTGGGGTGGGGGTGGAGATTGTGGGGCATGGAGAGGATGGACTGAAGTGCCCTGTGGTCCCGCTGTTCCACAGCTGCCTTGCGAAGACCAGATCATCCTGCTGAAGGGCTGCTGCATGGAGATCATGTCCCTGCGGGCAGCCGTCCGCTATGACCCTGAGAGTGACACCCTGACCCTGAGTGGGGAGATGGCGGTTAAGCGGGAGCAGCTCAAGAATGGTGGCTTGGGTGTGGTCTCTGACGCCATCTTTGAACTGGGCAAGTCACTCTCTGCCTTTAACCTGGATGACACGGAAGTGGCTCTGCTGCAGGCTGTGCTGCTAATGTCAACAGGTATCCTGCTGTGGCTGAGAGGTGCCAGAAGTTCCCCAGGGCTCTTGCTTGCCTCTCTCCTTCTGTTGTGCATAGGATCTATCTCATCCTCCCCTCCCAGGCTCACTCTCTGTAACCCAGACCATCCCCTGCCCTGCTAGCCTATGCTCTATTACATTTTCTTTGCCCTCCTGTTTGGTTTCCAGACTTACATATTGCCTCTCACTACCAACCCTCTCTCTGCCGCCGCCGCCGCCTCCTCCTCCTCCTCCTCCTCCTCTTCCTCTTCCTCCTCTTCTTC
>NC_034603.1:66249282-66267223 GCF_900095145.1 Mus pahari
TCTTCTTCTTCTTCTTCTTCTTCTTCTTCTTCTTCTTCTTCTTCTTCTTCTTCTTCTTCTTCTTCTTCTTCTTTTTGTATTTCCCCAGTGTCCGTAGTTATTTTATTTTTTTAAATTATTTTATTAGATATTTTCTTCATTTACATTTCAAATGCTATCCCAAATGCTATCCCAAATGTCCCCTATACCCTCCCCCTGCCCTGCTCCCCTGCCCACTCACTTCTTGGCCCTGGCGTTCCCCTGTATGGGGCATATAAAGTTTGCAAGACCAAGGGCCATCTCATCCCAACGATGGCCGACTAGGCCATCTTCCCATTCTTCTTCTGTTTCCAGCTTCCCTCTCCTCTCTGCCATCTCTCGATTTCACTATCTTCCTATGGATTGCTTCATGGCCGCAGCGTCCCTCCCTGAGCCCCAGCCACCTCCTCCTGCTAGGTGGCTGCTACTACCCTCGTCCCTCAGTGCTATTTTCTTCCCTTGATCCCTCCCAGTCTCTCTGCCTCAGTATCCCCTCACGCCGTCCATCCCTCATGTTTTCTCCTGAGGCTTTCCTAGACCCTCTTGCCCTCACACCTCCTGCCTTTCCTCCCCACAGACCGCTCCGGCCTGCTGTGTGTGGACAAGATCGAGAAGAGTCAGGAGGCCTACCTGCTGGCGTTTGAGCACTACGTCAACCACCGCAAACACAACATTCCGCACTTCTGGCCCAAGCTGCTGATGAAGGTGACTGACCTCCGCATGATCGGGGCCTGCCACGCCAGCCGCTTCCTCCACATGAAAGTCGAGTGCCCCACCGAACTCTTCCCCCCACTCTTCCTGGAGGTCTTTGAGGATCAGGAAGTCTAAAGCCTCAGGCGGCCAGAGGGTGTGCGGAGCTGGTGGGGAGGAGCCTGGAGAGAAGGGACAGAGCTGGGGGCTGAGGGAGAACCCCCATCTCTTCTCTCCTTCCTCCCGTCCTTGGATAGATGCAGCTCCCATACACCCCTGCACTGCCCAGCCCCCTCAGAACCTCCAGCCCTTGGACAGGGCCATAAATGAACTTGCTATGAAAGGCAGTGTGGGAGGCTAGGACCCAAGTTCTAGAGTCTCTGGGACCCCCAACCTCTAAGAAAGTAGGGGAAGGGAAGAAGAATTGAGAGGGACGTGCCATCTTGACTGTAGGGTCAGGAGGAATGAGGACTAGGGGCAGGTGCCCTTACTCACCCCTATTCACACAGAGAGCCCTGCCCAGTTCCTTGACCTAGATTTCCCGTCAGGCCACAGGTCTCTACTTCCCCCAAATACCTGGGTCCTGGATGCAAAGGACAGCTTGGCTTGGCTTGGCTTAGCTCCTCCCCTGGAGGCTAAAAAACAAAAAACAAAAAACGGTGGTCATCCTAACTGCACTTTGGAAACCAATTGAGGGGAGAATATAAATGAAGAAAAACTAGAGAGAAAAAACAAACAAAAAAACAAAAAACATAAAAGAAAAACAAAAAGACAAAAAAAGAGAGCGTTAGAGAGAGAGAGAGAGAGAGCGAGAGATGATATTAAGTTATTAGCTGAGGCTGGCCCAAGGGGAAGGATTTCCCCCCCTCACCCCCGCCCTTCCCACCCCCATGCACTTTGAGAGCTGCCCTTCCGACCCCCAGAGAGAAATGCCCCAGGCAGACCTACACAGGTAGGGCTGTCGCCCAGAGCTGTGAGAGGATACAACAGGGTCCCGGCAACCCCCTTGCCTTGCCCCCCACCCTTGTGCCCCTTTGGCACCGTACCCCAGTACTTCTGCTCTCTGCCACTTGTGCCCGCTGAGTTCCATCTACCTCTCACGCTGGATGCCAGCTGGCCCCTCACCAGCCTGCCCTGTTGCCCACACAGCTCCCCTTTCAAGTGCCCAGCCCCAGGGGCCTCCTGTCCCCCTCCTCCTATACCTTGGCACCCACACAGGAAAGACTGTGGCCCGGGCCTCCTTCCCTCTTCATATCCTGCAGTATTAGCTACAATCCAGATGCTGCTGTGTGGGGGGTGGGGTGGACATGTGTGTCTCCCAGAACCTCCACCCCTGTGGGACTCTTGTTTCCTGTCTGTCTTCGGGGCTCCCTTTGCTCTCCTTACTGACTCCCACTGATGCACTAGCCAGACATAGGGCAGGTTGGCATGCAGTGGGGGGTGTTTCTATCAGTGGCACTTAGCTGGGGCCCAGGGGAGGAGGCAGTTGGCCCTCCTCCCATTTTTTTTTTTCTTTTTCTTTTTTTTTTTTTTTTTTTTTTTTTCTATTTTTTTTTTTTTTTTTTTTTTTTGAAGCTCTTTAGGCCAGCCGCCCCTCTGCCCCTGGGAACCCCTCTCCCCTCTTCTTTTCTAATTCAGGGACTTTGGCTTGAGCCACCTCCCACCCTTTGGTGAGGAGTGCTCTGTTGGTCTGCACTTGGGTGAGCTGCCTCCTCCTCCTCCTCCTCCTCCTCCCTTTGGCTAACAGCCCACTCCTCTGCAGAGAGAGAGAAAGAGAGAGAAGGGAGGAGGTGGCCCTCCCAGACTGGAAGGGAAGGGAGGAGGAGGAGGGACAGAGCAGACCAGTGGCCCTGGGCTCAGGGCTGCGTGTCGGCAGGGATGGATGGGTGGACATAGATGCCCCCCGGAAGCCATGGGGAATGGGGCAGGGGGCGGGGGAGGGGTGCCAGGGCTTCCTGCGCTTTGCACTATTGGGGCAAAAATGTCTTAAGCAGTGGGGAACCTGCCATCCCACTCTGACCCTCAGCCTGCCACAGCCCCTACACACACACACACACACACACACACACACACACACACACACACACACACACGGAAGGCAATGCTTTGCTGTTCCCAGGCAGCGTCCTCTGCCACTGTTCAGGTGTTCCAACTGGGCAGAGGGCCTGGAGGAACGTCTCCTGTCACCTGTGCATGTGCCTGCCCCATTCCTTGGGGCCCCTGGGCCACCTGTGCTATCTTCGTCTCTATCTTCTTTTCTCTCTCTCCCGGGGTACTGATTTCTGTATTCCTCCAGTCCCATGGATAATACTCTCATACTTCCCTTCCATACCCGGGGGCTCAGTGGAGTTCCTGACCTGCCTGCTGTCTCCCTTCTTCCCCTGACTGCCCTCCATTCCCATTCTCAGCCATAGGCATGGCCTCTTATAGGCACTTGGGAATTCCCCCTCCCCCAATCATATGAGCTGTGAGCCCCTGCCCCTCAGCCCTTCCCCTCCCCCTCAGTGATGTGGAGTGTATGTGTGTGTTCCTATGTGTGAGTGGATGAGTGAGTCTATGTTGTGGGAGGAGCCAGAGAGACTCAGGAGTGCCACGCACCTGCTCTAGAGAGGCAGTCGTCCCAGTCCCTGCCGTGGAAGTGGGGGACAGGGCCCTCTCCTGGGGGCCATTGGTGCTAATGGGGGGATGGCCTTGGCATGGGTGCTTGGCATGCCTTCCCCCAATGTTGGCCCGGGGCACTAGGGCAGGCCGGGTGGGGCAGCAGGTGCAGTATTGATGGGAGGAGTGGGTTGCTGGGAGAAGGTTGGGGGGGCCAGGCCAGGACAAGGGGGTGCCAGAGCCATGACCACTACCCTGCCCTACCACTGCCTCTCCATCTCAGTATTCCCCCCACCCCCATCACTTATAACACACATACCTCATCCAGCCTCCTCCCTGCTCAGACTTGGGGAGGGTGGGGGAGGAGGAGCCCCTACCCCTTCCCCGGGTGGTGGGTCTACAGGGCTGGGAGAGAGCAGGGCGTGTGACACAGACACCGTCCGTCCGTCCATCCGTAAGGGGGATATTACTTCCTGCCCTAGGAACTCCTGGGTGGAGGGGGACACTACCCAGAGGCGCTACTGAATGTATGAGAAGCTGGTGCTGAGGTGGGGGAGGGGTTGTGGCTAGAAACAGGGAAGGAGATAGGTCCTTTCCCCAGAGATGGGTGGGACCTGCAGGGGTGACTTGAGGGGCTCCTCCTCCTGCCCCACAGTTGACAATCAGTATGTCTGTTATGTGCGATTTTTTCACCCCGTTGTGTTTTGGGTCAGGATTTTAAAGAAAGATATTTTTATGGTAATTGTTGCTCGTCTATTTTACTATATATTTATGTAATAAATATATGATGAAAATAACCCCCTTGGGCACCCCCCCTTAGACTTGCGTGCTGTTTCCCCATATATTCTCCCATCTGCTGGCAGAGTACCCACCCCACAAACTGACCAGATGGAGAGGTGTCTTTCCCCCCCTCCACATCCCCCTTGGCAGTAGTCCCCCACCCCCACCCCCATTCCCCAAACGAGCACACATCACAGAAGCCAGCTCAGCTGTGAACTATTGGATTTGAGACAGGAACAGAACAAATCGAGGGGCCAGAGGAGGGTGGGGAGAGCAAGAATGGTTTAAATAGGGGAGGACGGGAGCATGGCGGTGGGGGTGGGGGAAGAGTTATTTACAAGAAGGCTCAGGGGGCCAGAGGCTCATCTTGGAATATTTTATAACAATATAAATAAGATTCTGGTTTGCTTTTCCTTTTCGTCTCGTAAAGGAGAGAGAAGTGCAGAGTTCGATTCTGTACAAGGGGGCAGCGGCAGAAGGCCGGCCGGGCGGGTCACTGGGCGTCCACCCGGAAGGACAGCAGCTTCTCGGAATGCATGTTGTTCAGGGTCCGCAGGTCCGGCAGCTTGAGCAGCAGCTTGGTGAAGCGGGAAGTCTCCGAGGGCCGGTTCTTCAGCACCAGAGCCCGAAGAGCCCGCAGCAGCGTCTCCTGGAGCTGCTCCACCGAAGCGGAATTCTCCATTCCCGAGCGGTCTGTGGGGAAGACGACAGCAGTGAGACGAGCTCCCTGAGCTCCTCTTCCTCTGACACGGAGGACACGGAGGTCTGCGAGGACCAGGCAGGCAAGGCAGCCTCTCCCCGAGGCCCCTCGGAGGGTGAAGGGAAAGGAGAAGGAGGGCGCTACTCCTTCTCCCAGGGGCCTCTGCCCTAGAGCTGGGCACGCCCACACGCTGGGAGCAAGGCCACAGGCTGGCCACCTCCCACTCCTCAAGCCCACCCTCCTACCCTGAGCATGCCACATGTGGCCAAGCTCCCTTGTTATTTGCTCTGTAGTTCTCTCTGCCTGGGATGCCCTTCCCCCTCTCTATGCCTGGCAGTTATCTTGTCCCTTTGAGGCCCCACATCAAGTGTCACCTCCTTCCCCAGCTCTCCCCGGGCAGAAATAGTCGTCTGTGCTTACTTGGTTCATGCTTCTTGTGTGACACTTCTCGCTGTTTTATAATTAGTCGGGCATGAGTCTGTTTCCCAAGCTAGACTGTGTCTGAATCATGTCTGTAGCCCAGTGCCCAGTGCTGGGCCTGGCATAGAGTAGGTTCTCCATAAAAGGTATGTTGAATTGAACTGCGTGTGCCTCCTCCAGGGTCAGGGGAGAGCTTGGCTCACCTGCAGAGACGAGCACCACCGCGGTGAATAGGCCCAGCTCCTCCTCGGTAAGCGCCAGGGAGTTGAGCTTCTCACTGAAGTCAAACATGGCATTGAGCAGGTCGCCCATGCCCATGGCACCGAGTTCCTGCAGACTGTAGGTTGTGCGGCTCAGGAACATCACTGTCTGGTCCTTCACGTTGAACAACGATGCAAAGCGCACCATCAGCACCTGAAGGAGAGGATGGTCATTTTTTTTTTTGAGTGAGGTGGGAGGGGCGTTTTGCCAAATGACCCCTAGACCCCTCTAATAACTTTGAGGAATGTTTCCTTAGATTGCCAGTAAGGGGGGTCAGTCTCTGATTGGTCAGTGAGGGATGCAGGTGGGAGTGCTCGCCACTTCTGGAATGTATTTAAACCAGCTCCGGTCTAGAGGAGAGGAGAGTGTGTACCTTAGGTTACTCTGATGCACAGAGTTTGGAGGCGACACCAGCCTAGAGTACAGAAGTCCCACAGACTCAGAGGTGCCGTGCCGGCGTTAAGAGTTCCATCCCCTCAATCAGAGAGCTAATACAGGACCAAAGACTCTGGGAAGCTCTTCCCACCCCAGCCACCACACTACTGGGACCTTCCCACAGTCAAGAGCAGGGAACATAAAAGTACCGCTCACCTCAAAGGTGCCGGCCTTAAGCAGGGTCACCTGGTCATGCTGAGAAAGGTCACGGAAGCCTGGGATGTGTTTGGCAAACTCTACCACCTCCCGCACGGCAGGCGTGAAGCTCATAGAGAAGTCTTCCCAGATCTCCTGCACGGTCCGGCCGCTGCGTCCATGGGGATACATGTTCATGGGACATGCCTAAAAGGAAAATAGAGTAAGGAGGGGCATGTTAGCTGGGTGGGCTCCCCAACGGGATTGGTTCCAAGTACTGTCTGGGCTAAGAGCTGTGGCCCCTGGAAATGGGTCTCTCACCTACAACGGTAATCAGGTGCCAAACGGTGATTAAGGATTCCCAGGCCAAACCCAGACTTCAGGGTAGAATGTCCTTCCCTGGACAGAAGTCCCCGCCCTCAGCCTCCAGGAACACTGGCTGTCTTTCTCTAGGCCCAATCTTCCAGGCCCCCTCCCTCTCTCCAGACTGGCTCCATGCCCTCACCAGCAGAACATTCTTGGTGTTGCCTTGCCGTAGACTGTTGGCAGGTGCCTCCCCTTCTGGGGCCGAATATACGTGGGTGGGGCACAGACGGTGCCCATTGCTGTTAGGTTGGTGGCAGCTGTGGTGGGTGGAGCCAGAAGGCCAGGTAGGAGGGTAGGAGGAGGGACCCTGGCGTAGACCATTCAGCGCTTCATTGTGACGCTGAGCTGCCAAGAGGCTGTTGTCATTGGGGGCAGACGGGCATCCCTGACTCTCCCAGCGGTGTGGAGTTGTAGCTGAAGGGCTACCCGATGCGTGATTGGCATTGAAGTTGCCAGGTGAGGTGCCTAACTTGTCATGGGCATAGGTAAAGATTTCTCGATGGGCCCGGGCCACCTGGGATATCACATCCTCCACGGTGGGCTCAGGGCTGGGGGACCTGGGTGGTGTCAGCTGTTGTGGGAACTGAGAGAAGCCCACCAAAGGTGTAGGGGCTGGTGCAGGAGGAGGTGAGGGGCCCATGGAGCCGGAGGTGGGGTGCGGAGTAGACGAGGTCTCTAGAGGGCACAGGCTGCTCAGTTGGTTGTTGGCCAAGTTCATGGCGCTCTGCATCTCCGCAAGCATCCGTTGCTTCTCTCTCTTGGGGATGCGCCCAAAACGCACAGCTGCAACGGGACGAGAACCGTGTCAGGAAGTCCTGACAATACTCACATGCGTCTCTCCCTTCCTTCCTCCCGAAAGGGCAAGACCCTAAAAGCCTGGGGTTCCACATCAAAACTGAAACCAGCAAGGCCACACCCATTCAGAGGCGTGAAAGGAGATGACCAGGGGAGAGGTTAGCACCTGGTATCCTCCATGTAAACAACAGTCACAGTACCATATGTCTCAACTTAAGGCAAATCTTTCTTAAACGGAGGGATTAAGGCAGAAGCTGGGTGGAAGGAACTGGGGCGAGGAGGAGATGTGGGAATACTGCCTTACCATCTCTAGACATGCCAACGGAGAGACACTTCTTGAAGCGACACTGCTGGCAGCGGTTGCGATTGATGCGAACGATGGAGCAGTTCTCGTTTTTCAGACACCGTTTGTACTGGATATTCTGTTGGATGCTCCGGCGAAAAAAGCCCTGGAAGGCAGCAGGGGCGACGCATGAATGTCTTCATCTAAGCTGGGCCTGTGCATCCACCCCCTGCCCAGGTCCTCAACTCCAACCCGCCTCACCTTGCAGCCCTCACAGGCATGCACACCGTAGTGGAAGCCTGAGGCCACGTCTCCACACACCTTACACAGTAGCACCATGCCATTCAGCTCTGTGGGAAGAGGCAGGCAGAGGGTAAGCAGAGAGGCCTGAGCGGCCGGAGATATAGACTCTTTCTGGGCTCAAGGTTCTAGGAGGGGAAAGCTGAGGGGCTCTCACGTCTAAGTGATTGGACTGGACTGGATAGGAGCTGGTACAAACTCTTAAGAGAAATTCCAAAGGCCAGAGCACAGACCCCCACCCCCTCCCACCTCCCCAAGAGTAACTCTCAGATGGAAACCAACTCTATCAACTGAGTCTGGGCACACTTCCTTTCCCCCTACATCAGCTGGGCATTATTGACTTACTGGTAATGTTGCTCGTGCCCTTGCTGGGGGACACTCGGCTGCTGTCTTCCATGGCCACTTGTAGACTTCCTGGGGGGCTCCCATTATAGAAGGAGGAGGAGGAGGATGAAGAGGATGACGATGATGCAGAAGAAGGGGAGCTATCATCATTGAGACTGGGTGGCACACTGCCAAAAGAGCGGGCAGGGTCCTGGGTGAGGGAGCCAGTGGGTGATGGTGGGAAGTATGTAGGACAACCTTGAGTCAGGGACTGGAAGCTGCCATTGGAGCTGTCACTGTAGAGGGACTCCGGGCTGGTCCTGCTGGGGGAGGAACCACTAGAGCCAATGTAGGTGATAACACCGCCTAAATAAGAGAACACAAGGGGAGAGTATCAACCATCACACCTGTCATTCAAGGACACCACACAGTCATCACCAGAACAGTTAGACCCCCTAACCTTGGAGTAAGAAGCAATTCTCCCACACAGACTAAATATAGCATGGCCGGTCAACCTAGTCATTATTAGAAACTCTTTATCACATGCTACTTATGATAAACAAGTCCCCCCCCCCAAAATACCCACGGGCATTCAGCTTCTGGTTTGGGTGGGAGGTGTAACTCCAGTGGGCCATCTCATACATGGGAACCCCCGAGCTAGCTGCTTTCTGGGGGAGTACTGACAGCAGCTAGGGTATTAGTTACAAGACTTGGGGATGAGATGGGCAGCTGACAGCCGTTCACACACACAGAAAAGCTAGCTGCTCGTTCTACACCGAGACCTTCCCAGTGATGGACCCTGCAGCGTGATGATGGGTAGCTAGCCTAGTGCGAGGAAAACGGAGGTGTACAAATGTAAACCAGTCACCTTTCTTTCAAACCCAAAGACATATTCTCATAGAGTACTGTAGGGAAGGACTCTGTTCAGCCTGGCTCTGGCCTCAGAGCAATGAGTCCCAAGAGACTTAGAAATGTGATAGATAAGACTCAGATGTGTTGCAGGAGATGAGGAGAAACAAATTATCCATTCTGGGGATTTAGGAATTCCCCTTAGGTCTCAGCCGGGTGGTAACTTTAGCTCTGTAGCCACTCAGCCAGCGGCTTTGTCCCTCTGGTTACATTGCCCCTCTGGTTACATTGCGGGCCAGGTGATTCTGCTCCGGTGGTGACTTGTCTGCCACACCTCTGCCAAGCACTTAGCCTGGCCAGCCATGGGTGGAGTGGGGAAAGGGGAGGATCCTCAGACACGTGTGTGAGGTGACACATGCCATGCCACCGAGTCTACAGAAGCACATGTCTTGCTCACCCACTGACACACACTAAACCAGGCAGGGCAACCTTAAAATAGCTCAAGGTTGGTCAGGGTGAACCCTGCCTGTAAAATAAGTCACAGAATGGTTACCCGGCTATGGTTTCACGGCTGGGTTGGAGGATGGGTTATTTATGCGGACCTAAATGAACTTGACCTAGTTAATCCTGAAAGAGGGCATGAGAAAGTCACTCAAAAAAAGTCTTCCAACTTTGAAGTGAGGGGCACTGCTCAAAAGCCCCTAGCGCTCCATCTAGATCTGTATCGCTACTGATTAGCTTTCCAATATAGAGGAAATCAACTCATCTCTTGGTCTCAGTTTTCCTTCCTATGAGGGAGAAAAAAAAAAAAAAAAAAAAAACCAAAAAACTGAGGTGTTCTAAGGTGTTCATGTTTGGGGGGGAGAAGACGTTCATGGCAGGCAAAGTGATATTTGGGGAACAGTAAAACTTTGGAGATGAACATGGAAAAGCTAGATCTGAATGCAGAAAATGGATGTAGGCACGATTAGAATAAAGGGGAATAAGAATGATCTGGTGTGAGGTTTAGCTGGGACGCATAAACTTGAGGCCAAACAAGTCAGGGGTGCCCCCATATTACTCAAGTCTCGGTCATAGAGGGTAAGGGCCAGGCAGTCTGAGAGGAAAAGAAGCCAGGCGGGGGCGGTGAGTCAGCTCAGCTTCACCCAGATCTAGGCGGAGAAGGGTGGGGCGGGAGCCCGGCCCTCAGCTGGCCTCACGTCCCCGCTCCACGTGTGCCCCTCGCACGTGGCACCCCAACGAGGAACCCCGGAACTCGAAGCACCGCCTTCTCCGCTTCCCTTCTGTCGCAAGGAAAACCCCGCCCTCGCCCCGCCCCTCCCGGGCGTCCTGGGTCGTAGGCTGGCCCTAAAACCAAGCTGGGCCGGGACAACTGAGGGGAGGAGAGAAGGCAACACGCGTTGCTCCGGCAACTTGAGGGGCGGAGCTCATTATGTAACGAGGCCGGGAGGCAATGACCAATGGGATAGCGGCCCCGGCTTCTACTGAATGAAAACAAATGCAGCACGTGGGCCCGGCTCTGCAGCCATGTGAGCCCTCCCCAGGCTAAGTCGCTGTGGGTGCCCTGCCTGGAGATGAGTCCCAAGCACCCGACTCCCCAAATGGAGCTCCCTACTGCCGCTGAGGATTCCCCTCCGAGGTCTGACCCAGTCGCGCAAACCCACCAGCCCGGATCGCCCCGCTGCTTCCCAGACTCCCTGGAAGTAGGCTAGAACTGGAGAAAAGGGAAAAGAGACAGGCATACTATAGCTGCAAGGTGTGGGCAAATGGAGGGGGGGACGTGTCCGGAGACTGCTTGAAAATGCTGAGTCTCCCTAAACTCTTCCACTCGCCACTGGTATCCACCCTCCATTTCATCTGCCCTCGGACTGAGGGGAACTCAGGGGGTGGTAGTGATGTGTTTTAGGCACATTCCCAGCCAGAATAACCCTCCTTAGAAATCCTACCTAGTGGCTTTCATCTTAGCACAGTAACAAACACTAGCCAGAGGGAATCCCCAATCCCTTACAAAGTTCCTCTCATAAGCCCTGGATAGAAATGGGGACAGTGACAGAGCAAAGATAAGACTCTCAGTACCTGTGTTGTTGTTGGAGTCCAGGGTCGTCATATCTTCACCAGCTGAAAGCGGTCATTCAAACTGGACCTTGACACAAACTGGAGGTTGTGATGGCCTCTCTCGCCCCCTGGGCAATGGCTGAGGGAGACGAGTGAACCCCGCAGTTCACAATCAGGATTCCAGGCACCGAGCAGTAAGGTCTTGGGGTGGCTATACTGCAGCCCTCCAGAAGGGTAGGACGCTGAGGTAACTGAGATCTGATTTGCATGGGAAGCGCAGACAATGTGTGTGTGAAGAATCAGCCTGCAGCAGTTCTGGCTATAAGGTAGCAAGGAGAGTCGGGTCTCTGCAGTGCACCGGATGCCACTCCTGAAGGCTCCGCAGTGAAGCAGGGTAATGAATCTGGAGCTCCGGGTGCAAAAGTCCCAAAGGGAGAGAAGCTGCAACCAGGAAGTAAGTAGGTGATGGAGAAATGAGGCACCAGACGCAAAGAGAGACGTGTGCCCTGCTACGTTTCCTCAGCAGTAATATTTCACTCTGCCAATCTCAACCGCCTTTTGCCCGAGCCTTTCCCTGGGACAGAGGGCTCTGCGCAGGCGCCAGCAGCCCAGGGTTCCCGGGCCGCACGCGGCACTGGAGCAGGTACCATGTGATTCCAGGGAGCGCCTCGTGCCCCAGTGACACACTTTTCCAGCAGCCGGCACGTTGAGCTCTATGCGCCTGTGCACCGCCAAGATTCTTGGGATTTGTAGTCTACTGACAATGTAGGTGGCGCGTGCCTGTTCCTTTTCTGCTTTGCAAAAGTGCTTGCTGGCAGCGGGGAGGAGCTGAAAGTGGACTGGGGTGGGGTTTTTCTGAAGAGTCAGGGTGGCGTGTTTGGAAAGCCTTGTATGGCAAGGGCATGTGAATTCCTGGGGAGGGCCTGGCAAGCTTTACTGCTCCGTGGAAGATCAAAGCTAAAAGGCCCTTTCTGCAAACCTAGCAAACGTGAGAGCTTCACGTGATTGCAGAACTGACCTCACCCTGAGGTTAGTGGTGACAAGGGCGAGAAAGACAAGCTGGGAGGAGAGATTTCCCTTAAGTCAAGAACTTAAGCAGGTTTTTGCTATGGTGACAAGGTGGGCGACAAGCAGTGTAAATAAAACCCCTTTCCCTTCTTCACCCTAACCCCAGCCCCCACGGGTAGGACTGGCATAGCACGGGGATATCCCTAGGGACTCCCTGTTTGCTTATATGACACCACACTGCCCACTCAAGTGACTTTGGGGTGAGTCATTTCCCTTTGTCTGGGAAATAAAAAGGAGAACAAAGGGAAAGTGCTCTGAGGTCCTCATGGAGAGAGGGGGTCTGCACCCTGCAGGGCTTCATGTTCGCAGAAGAAGCCCACAGTTTAGGGAGGACATGAAGATCTTTTAAACAACCCCCCCCCCATTGGCAGGGTGTGGTGGCTCATGCCTGCAACTACCTTTCTTGAGAGGCTGAGGTAGGAGGTGAATTTGAGGCTGGCTTGAGTAGCAAGCCCCTACTAAGCGAGGAGGGGATGAGGATCTTCCATCCTCTTACCCGAAGAAGAAAAGGGACTGGCTCAAGATCAGGCATTCCCTGCTTATTTCTTGTGACCGTCCCGGAGACGGTGGATAGATGAGCAGATGAAGCACTCAGCATCTCTTTCAGAGCAGCAGTCGGCTCAGGAGTGACAAATACAGAGGCCTGGTGGAAGGGGTCTGTCCTCTAGGGCTTGGGTTGTAAAGAGAGATGGACAGCTATTTTCAAGCAGTCGAGTAAGCCTCAGCCAACCTGCTCCTTTCTCCAAGTCCTCTGCAATCTCGGCACTTGGGGGTACGGGGTGGGGGTGCCTTTTTTTTTTTTAACCTGAAGCCTTTTTCTACTTGCTCTTAGGAAACTCCAGAGAAATACTAGAATCCTGGGAAGCAAGCTACCTAGGAGGCAGAGAAAAGCATACGGGACACTGGCTTCTTGGGAAAACTGAGCCAGGAAGACCACTTTGAGCTCAGGGATTTGAGACATAAACAACATGAGAACCTCAAAGCTGGAGTGAGGGGCACCAAGGGAAAAGAAAGCTGAAAGTTAAGGTCAATGATCTTAACCGGGTTAACTACTGATCATCTGAAGGCTAGACTTTAGCCCTGTTCCCTGGCGCCTAACCGGCTTGGAAAAGAGGGCGAGCAAGCATCTCCGGCTGCCCTGGCCCTTGGGTCCAAAGCTAGGAAGCTGCTGCAGAGCACCATGGGAGGAACTGGGAGGAGCTAAGACAAACAAGGCCAGAGGCTTTTCAGGAAAACTTGGTTTTGAAGTCAGCCTCCCTCCTCCCAGCCAACCGTGTGGAGGGAGAGCTAGGAGGTGAGCTGCTCTGTCCCTGGCTGCCTGCTCTTTGAGATCTTTCTGATTGGCTCAGAGCCAGGCAACCCCTCCACCCCACCCCACCCACCCAGGTATCTGAGGACTGCTCAAAATCCAAAATCCATCCCTTGGTGGTGTCTAGACATTCCACCCCGTCTAGTCCCAGTATTGCCTCTCAATATCGCTTACTCCCCTGCTTTCCTTAGTTGCTCTGGGTCGTGCCCCCTCCCCCCGCCCTCAAGGCCCTCAGCTCTGTTTGCCACCGTGGTGGTCCTGCCCACGTCCTCTTGCTGAGAAAATTTTCATATCAGGGAAGGGCCAGAGATGAAGACTCCCTCCTGGAAGAGGGAACTAAAGCCCAGAAATTCATCCAGCCTGACCCTGCTCTTGGCAACGAGCAAGGTTGTTTTGTAGTCTGTGTGAGGTATGAAGCCAGAGGCTGGGAGGAAGGGAAGGAGGGGCCATTAGTTACATCGACCCCATTTCCTCTCCACTTCATTTAGGGCTCCTCCTTTTCTCCCTGACAAAGAGTTTGGTTTTTTTGTTTTTTTGTTTTTTGGTTTTTTTTTTGTTTTTTTTTTTTTTGAGACAGGGTCTACTTCTGTTGGCTGGCCTTGCATTTTTAATCTTCCTGCTTTCTGCCTCCCAAGTGCTGGGGTTACAGATGTGTTACCTAAACACCAAGTCAAAGAAGTGTCTTTAAAGACTCCTTTTGAAGTAGGTATGCCCATATGAGCCCACTTCCACTGTGTGTGTGTGTGTGTGTGTGTGTGTGTGCGCGCGCGCACACGCGTGTGTTCCAGAGAATAAAATGAAAGGTAGTGCTTTTTCATAGCTCTTAAAAATTCTATTCTGAGCCGGGCGGTGGTGGCACACACCTTTAATCCCAGCACTTGGGAGGCAGAAGCAGGCGGATTTCTGAGTTCAAGGCCAGCATGGTCTACAAAGTGAGTTCCAGAACAGCTAGGGCTACACAGAGAAACCCTGTCTCGAAAAACCAAAAAAAAAAAAAAAAAAAAAAAAAAAGATTCTAACCTGTAAACTGTATTCCTTTCTCTATCAGGAACTTCTGGAAGAACAGCAGAGGAGCCAGGGAACCAGGGCCACTAAAGGAATGTGTCAAAGGGGGGTGGGGACTAGAGTAGATGTGTGACCTCTCTTTGCCCTAAACCTTGGCTTAAGAAAACAGGTGGAGGGGTTAGGGAGATGGTTCAGTAGTTAAGAGCAATTGCTGCTCTTGCAGAGGATCAATTTCCAGCACCCACATGGCAGCTCACAACCATCTATAACTCCAGCTCCAGAGGATCTGGTATAGTTTTCTGGCCTCTGTGGGCACCAGAGACACACATACACAAGGGCAAAATACCCATACACATGAAATAAAAATTAAGTTAAATACAAATAAAACAAGATATACCTTATAGCCAGTATGATGGTGCCTGATCACGCCTCTAAGCCAAGTAGCCTAGAGCTGAGGCAGGGGGATTACTGTTTGAGTTCAAAGTGAGCCTGGGCTACTTAAAGTTCCAGGCTACTGATTCTTGGTGACAACATGAGACTTGTCTCAATCAATCAATCAATCAAAAATCTCTACTACAGCAACCATACATCCTTCCCCTCCCACCAGCCAGCCAGACACATTCTAGCTTAACACATGCACACCTATACAAACTCATAGAGACACACATAGACACATATACACACACATATATATAAACACACAGAGACACACACACATGTATGTAAAGCCAGTCTTAGACCCCAAGAGGTCAGACCCAATGACTAGCACTCAATAAAGTACATCCCTGGAACCCTAGTGTGGGTACTTCCACTTGGTTTCTTTGAAGTCTGGGATTCTGAGGAGTGACCTCACTATTTAGAGGTTTTGTTGGATCCTCTATGTTCGTGTTTTCAACTGTGTCCTTAGTTTTCCCAGGATTCTTTGAACTGGAAAAGTCATCACAGATAGAAAACCAGGGCTGGAGAGATGGCTCGGCAGCTAAGAACACTAACTGCTCTTGCAGAGCACCTGCTTTCGGGTCCTAGCACTCACATGGTGGCTCACAACTGAGTGTAACTCCAGTTTCTGGGAGGATCTGATGCCCTGTTCTGTCTTCCTCTGACACCAGACATGTATTTGGTGCACATATATCAGACAGACAGACAAAACACATATACACCTAAAATAAAAATAAAAATAAATAAATAAGAAGCTGAGCCATGGTGACACACACCTCTAATCCCAGCACTCGGGAGGCAGAGGCAGGTGGATTTCTGAGTTCGAGGCCAGCCTGGTCTACAGAGTGAGTTCCAGGATAGCCAGGGCTACACAGAGAAATCCTGTCTTGAAAGAAAAATTGTTTTTAAAGAAAAGTAGCAAAAGGAAAGATGGAGGACTCTAAGCTCTGACTAGAGCTCCTCTGTATACTTCTGAGCGGCTAGGGGTTTATGATCATGAATATAAACATCACCTTTACATGTGTATGTGTGCACGGAGTCTACATGGCCAGGTGGGTATATGACCCAAGATCTATTCTCCTTGACAGCAGGTTATTCTGGCAGAACAACACCCTGTGCAGACCTCAAGTGTCCTCAGTCTTGGGCAGACTGCTTGACTGACTGACTTGAGGGTGGGTCCCTAATGAAAATAGGTCAAGCTTCAGTAGCTGCCTTCCCATCCCCCTCCTTTCTCACCAAGGACTCATTGCCCAGGCTAAAAACCTGTTGGCCCAGGTGATGCAAACCTGGGACAGAAACCCAGAAACCTGGGGATGCCCCTGAATCAGGGACTTACAAGAGAGGCTCATTTCCTGTCCTTCTGGATCATTGTCCTGGTTTCTAAAAGGCTGGCTTTCCCTATCCCACCCAAAAGTCTTACCATTGGGGGAGAATCCCAAGACAGGAGGCACCAAGTCTGAGTTAATTTGTTATTGTGAAAACCTGAGGAAAGAGAGAAGATAAGGCGAGATCTAGGCAGGCCTGGCTGCATTCAGTGGGTGCGTTTTTCCACCTTTACTGGACCACAATTCTTTCCAAGGAAATCAGAAAGTAAATTTCTTATTAAGTACCAACTGTATGCCAGGCGCTGTGCTCAGATCCTTATACACATGATCTCCTTTGATTTTCATAGCTTTTCAGGGCAGTAGGTCACAGTCTTATATGTTAGAGATTAGGAAACTGAGACTTAAGAGGTATTTATTAACCTGGCCAGGGTGCCAGAAGGGACTAGGAGATTTGTCTTGAAACTCTATTTGCAGAACAGGACCAAAGAGGGACAGCATGAATCGATCGATATTGGGGGTTCACTTGCCAGGCTTGAAGGAGAAATTCAGCTAGCCAGATTTCCCTTCCCAGGGAGACTGGGCGCTGGAGGGGATACAGCCCAATCAATGATGGCGCTGGCGCTGGGCAGGAGGTGCAGCACCGAGGGGAGCGTCTGTTTCCTCCCACACAAGAGCCTTGGCTTCCCAGAACCTCTCCTCTGACTCCAGCATTTCCTCTTCCCTTAAACTCTTTCTCCATCCTATGTTCCCATTATCTGGTTGTAGAGGGTAGGAAAGGCCCAGAGTAGGATGCAAGAACCAAACCAACCAGCAATTAAACAAACAAAAAGAAACACACACACAAACAAACAAAACAGGGAGCTGGAGAGATGGCTCAGCAGTTAAAAGCACCTCTTCCAGAGGTCCTGAGTTCACTTCCCAGCAACCACATGGTGGCTCACAACCATCTGTACCAGGATCTGATGCCCTCTTCTGGTGTGTCTGAAGACAACTACAGTGTATTCATATAAATAAAGCCTTTAAAAACAACAAAAAAAGCAAAACCAAAATTTCCTCGTGGACTGCTCCAGAGGCGAGGGACTCAAGCAGCCATCTGAGTTCTTTATCAAATTCCCTGATCATGGGGTCCTCAGCTGATGATGAATGGGAACAAGGCCGGATAGGCCAGGGCCCTGGGAGCCTCTTGGGGGCTTCCTTCCAGGGAATTGTTAAAACTGGGTTGATCTAGGCATGGCGTTCTTGCCTTTGATCCTAGCTTGGGGGGTGGAGGTAGGTGGGGCTGTTTGCGGTCCAGCCCATCCTGGTCTGCACAGTGAGTTCTAAGCCAGCCAGTGAGACCCTGTCCTAATAAATAAATATGTGAACGAACGAATGAACGAATGAATGAATGAGCTGGGGTTTGCTGGAAGTCTGGAAGGCCATCTAGGACAGAAGTTGTGACATGACCCTAAAGGAAAGATGGATGATCGGGCCTTCCCATTTATCTGCCTGAGAAATGTGTACCTTTAAGGCCACCATCCTGGGTCCATTGTACCTTAATGCTCTGAGAACTCAAAGGAGGGGTGGCCTTCTCTGAGCCCAGGATCTATGTCACATCCCAGGATCTGGTAAAGAGTCCACCTTCCCAACTAGGGAGACAGTAGTGTCTAGCATATGTCACCCTGATGTCTCCTGTCCTGCTGTACCATTACTGTAGCCCACTGGGGATACCATCTTCTAAGCCCCTGCTCCCTGGTTATCCGTGAGTGAGTTGAGTCCCTGTGGACTGAGGTGCTGAGAAGCCTGTG
>NC_034603.1:66267277-66298911 GCF_900095145.1 Mus pahari
GCCCTGGCTGTCCTGGAACTCACTTGGTAGACCAGGCTGGTCTCGAACTCAGAAATCCGCCTGCCTCTGCCTCCCGAGTGCTGGGATTAAAGGCCTGTGCCACCACGCCCGGCAGGTGTATATGCTTGAGGAGGCAGAGTGCCTCTGTGCCTTTCTTATCTCCATGCTAAGCTGCACCTCAAACCGTCTCTGGATCAAGCATCTCCTATTCTTTTGGCCTCTGTAGATCCCAGAGCTGTGCAGCTGCTTAGGGATCCCAGAGGCTCATGACAGTCCTTGTGAGAAGGATGGACTTCGGAGAAACTGGGGCCTGGGCAAGCATGGGGGGGCCATGTGTAGCTTCTGGGAGACTTACATAAACACTGGCTGGGATGAAGAGGGAAAGGAGGGTGCAGTGGCTGCGGGAGGGGGGAGAGCGGGGGGGGGGGCGGTGAAAGAAATAAGCAACCTCTGCCCTGCCAGCTCAGCTTGTGTGGAAGGAATAAGGCTCACGTTCCTGGTCCTCCTCCCTTGGTTGCAGCTGTTGGTTGGAAGGTCTGCAGTATGATGGGGGAGGGAGTAGGGGAAGGAGGGAGAGGATGCTACTTCACAAATTTAGGATCCTTCCCACTCTTCTAAATGGGGGGGGGAGGGGCAGGATTTGCTGAGATTTTTCAGTGCGGCAGGAAGAAGCTTTGGCTCATTAGAATGCACAGTTTGCACCCTGAGGGGGGGCGGGAATCTGTGCTGGTTGCAAAAAATGCAGACGTGTGTCGGGGGCCCAGTGGAGAGATTTGAAAAAATAAAATAAAATAATAATAAAAAAAAGATAAAAAAGCACCAGCTCTGCAATGCAGAAGCTGCAAAGTTTTTGGTGTGTGCGGAAATGTGGGTCGCTCTCATTTCATTTGCTTGTTCCTGCTAACCTACTGTCCGCCTGACTCCAGCAGTCTTACACTGCAGCGCAGAAACAGGGTCACCAGTGGGCAGGGGGCAGGAGCTGTGGGCTGAAAGTAGGGGCTCTGGGGTTACAGGGCCTGTGAGCTGTGGGCGGGGAAGGGGACGTTTCAGTGAGGGATGAAAGCTAAACTTGTCTTTCTAACCCCGTCGCTTGTTCTCCAGGAGCCGGGTGTGACAGACAGCCTTTCTAGGTCTCCAGCTCCTCCTCACCACGGACTAGCAAAGGGACTTCCCCTTCCAATCCATTGGCCCCACAGACCCCCGCTGCAAACACATTCTTAGTTTCCTGTCCCCGGCTCGTAAATCGCTGGTTTCTCCTTGTTCTAATCTTGGAGTGGGCACTATCTGCACGAACGTGTGACATCGTCCTTCCTAGAAAGAGGGGACAGGGAAGGCTGGTTAGAGGAGCCCAGGCTCCAGGAAAAGCAGGTCTCATCTTTAAGGTGGCTGGGGTGAGAGATTCTGTGCTCCTGACCTGGAGAGGCCCTTTGTTATCCGGGGGATTTGGGCTCTGGGTGGGTGTAAATGTTTAAAGGGCTGTCTGCCTGGGTGGTGAGCGTGCTGGAGAAACCCCCGGCTTACTTGCTGTTGACTGCACTACCGGTGGCTCAGGAGAGAGACCAAAAGGACATGAGCAGAAAACAGGGCAGCAGATGACAAGGCGGCCCAGTGGCCTTTCACTTCTTCCCCCTTCCTTCCCTCCTGTTCCTCCGGCCACCGGAGGACAGGGCCGAGTGTGTTTGTGCTGTCTCGCAGCTCACGCGGGCTGCCCGGGTCACATGGCCCGGGCATGTGCAGCCTGCTCCATTTCTACCACAACAACTCGCTCATAAACAGCCCGGCTGCTGCGGCGGTGGCGGCGGAGACATGTGCAAGCGAGGGGGTGGGGCACGTGGCCCTGCCCGAGCCAAGGGAAGGACTGGATTGCTCCGCTCTGCCTCCACCCCTGCCGGCACTGGGCTGCCTAGCCACAGGAAATTCCTAGTGCTCCCTCGCCGTTGCAAAACATGTTTGGGGGGAAGTGACTTTCAATAAGGATGGAGTTAATGGACTAAATAAAAAAGAGCACAGATAATCAGTCGGAGATTGACCTGCTTGCCGTTGTCTTGTGTGGTGAAGGGTCTGCGCAATCGTTAGGTGCTCAGGATCCGGCCCTGCTTCTTTCCTCCTGTATAAAATTGATACCAACCAGGTCTTTGGGGGTGAACATTGAGGTGAGGGGCTGGGATTCACTGAGGAGATGATTCTCATATCAGTAATAGAGATTGTCAGCATTACCTGAGACCCCGTGAGAAGTGCAAATTCTTAGGCTCACCTGAGCCTCCCTGACTCAAACTGGGGACAGCTCTGGAATCTAGTTTAGGATGCTCACCGGAGGGATTGATGGGAGAGAGTGGAAGGGAATCACAGCTTAAGGTTCGAATTCTGTCCAGGAGATAACAGCCTTGATCTGGGGATATTTTTTTTTTTACCTTTCTCCAATGTGGGGCAACCTTTCAGAGTTCAGCCAGAAAGCATAGTCAGGTTTAGTTCGACTCTGTGCGAAACCTATTTATCAAAGTGCCTCCAGGATGCCAGGATTCTGCTGATGAAGGCAAGTGGCCACCAGTGGTGGGCTACTACTGTAACTGCCTTCTTGGGAGGTGAATGTACTCTGCGGGGGTGGGGGGGGAGAATGAAGCAAAGAGAAGACTAGATCCTTCCACAGTTTTTCCTCTCCCTGCCCCCCACACCTTTGTTTCTGGTTAAAACAGGATTAAAACAACTGATTTGGGAACTGAAGATGCCCCTCAGCATAGCTTTGTCTAAAGCTGTGTGGGTTCAAATCCCAACACGGTCAGATGAGGTGGCAGACACTATAGGACCTACCTTAGTAGTACACATCTTTAGTCTCTGCACTCAGCAGGGAGGGCTGGTGGATCTCTGAATTTGAGGCCAGCCGACTTCACACAGTGGGACCCTGTCTCAAAAACAAACGAATCAACAACAACAACAACAACAAAAACCAACAACGAATGAACACCGCCCCCTCAAAGGGAAAAAAAAAAACATGACTGTGACTAATAAATATTTTTTGAGACTAGAAGTAGAAGTAGAAATTGGTCCCATATTTATTTTTTATTATCTTGTTTTATGTCTATGGGTGTCTTGCCTGTATGTCTATCTATGTACTGTGGGGATGGCTGGTGTCTATGGAGGCCAGAGAAATCATTGGATCTCATAGAAGTGGAGTTACAGATGGGTGTGGGAATTAGAGATGAGTGGGAATTGAACCCTGGTCCTCAGGAAGAGCAGCAAGTACTCATAACTGCTGAGCCATCTCTCTCTAGCCCTTGCCGCCACAACCACTGCAACTGCTGCTGCTGCCGCTTCCTCCTCCTCTTCTTCCCCTCCTCCTCCTCCTTCTTCATCTTCATTATCCTCTTTTTGGCCTGGGGACTGGTAGCTAGTTATAGCCACAGGCCCTTGATTCCTCTGAGTGAAACTGGAAGAAGAATGAGTTTACATTTACCCAAACTCACATTACTTAGATTTCCAGGGTCAGAGTAGGAAGAAGGCAAGGAAAAGGAATAAGAAGGCTGGAAGTTCCCCGGGGAAAATGAGTTTAACAGATAACGGGCAGGAAAGAGTTTTCAATAGGACAGGGTGTGGGCAGCAGTAGTCAACTCCAATTTCCCACCAAGACCCCAAACATGGGACCAGAGGAAGGAGAGGGTCTCTAAGATCAATCCCAGAGGCTGAGGATTGAAAGCTGCGCCTGCCAAGTGACTAGAGGACGGCCACCACAACCGGAGTCGCCTTACATAGGCAAGAAAAGCAAGAAGAGAGGAGCCAAGGATGGGAGCGTGCCCAAGTCTCCTCTGGCTCTCCCTGCAGCATGGCTAGCTCGCAGGCTCCGGCTCCTGTTACAGTCGGCTCTGACCATTTGCTCCTGCTTTCTCCCTGCATGCTCTTCGTCTTTAGTTACTTTTATGGGGAGAGGCGGGTGAGACAGGGATTCTCTGTGCAGCTTTGTGACCAGGCTGGCCTCGACCTCAGAGATCCACCTGCTTCTGCCTCCCAAATTCTGGGATTAAAGGCATACACTACCACCACCACCCCCATCACCATCCAGCCCTGCTTTATTTTCTGAGCGATGTATCTTCTGAATCTCACAGAGCTCTTCCTTTTGCTTCTCTGTAAGACTTCCTCTAGGTTTGAAAGGCTCTCAGCCCAAGAAGCAGACAGCCCTGCAGGCTCAGCTGCAGTGACCTACATTGGCTCTCCCCTAGGCCCAGGGTGTGGGGGCTGAAGTTTCCAGAGAGGAACTTGGGAATCTGGCACAGGTCTATAGATGATGACGTCAGGCAGACTGGCTGCAAAAGTGGCACTGGGGATCTGTGAGGCAGGGGGCGCCACCAGACGGCATTATCAGAAGATTCTTCTCCCACAAATGCAAAAGCACTTTGAGTGACTAGCCCCTTCAGTAGGACAGAGAGGTCCTTGTCAGGCTTGCATACTCTCCATGATATCTGAGCGTGGTTTTTGCGGCCGCCTCGTTCTTGCTAAACGCGTCCCGCAAAGATTTCCTTGGTCTTGATCTGGATGTGTGAGTTCAGATTGCAGCTGATTTATTTCAGGGAAATGAAGGCTGAATCAAGGTCAGGTACTCAGAAACCGGCTTACTCCTGTGTTTAACTATATCGGGACTTTAGACCCAAGGTTCTGAGAAGCAACTTGAGAGGATGAATTGCCATTAATAACTGCTGGCGTGAGACCCTGACAACTGAATCATCCCGCCTTCCAGCAACGCGTTCCTGGGGCAGGGAAGGCAGGTCCCGAAATAGGTGCCTCGCCTCTCGCTGTGAGCCACAGTGCGCCCGCCCCCAGATTGTAGATGTTTTTACTCAGGCTAGGAAATCCTATTGAGGTGGGGGAAGGAAATTAGATTGTGGTCACAAAGAGAGACTTCAGAGCCTTTTACTTAGCGGCGAGAGGGGTGGGGGGAAGGCAGGCTCTGCAAGACTGGGTGGCTCTGTGTCCAAAGGGCTTCCCCTTGCCAAGCTCCACCCCAAAGCCCAGGAAGTCCAGAGTTTGGCACCTAGCCGAGGCAGAGCATTCCTCAACCTTCTGACCAGCTGTGGGATGGTTCCCACAGGAGGATGGGGGAGGGGAAGGGAACGAGTCAAGGAAGAAGCGGCCATAGTGTATGTGTGTGGGGGGGGAGGGGAGGTAGAGAGTGAGTCTCCAGTGCCACGAGTCCCTTTTAGTGGAGAGGAGATGGGATGCCTTCCAGAAGCTAAGGGTCTGCAGCCTCAGGAGCAGAGGGCCCTTGTGTCAATTCTCCATTCAGGGTCATCCCTGACGTCCTAAGTTGTCCTCTACCAGCTACTTTAGGTTGCTTGTGTTACTCTAGTTGAGCTTGGGCGCCCCTGAGTGGTTAAAAGCGAGAACTGCAGCTGGGCTGGCGGGGAGGAGCTCACCGGGTCTCCCTTTGCCTAGACGTCTTTGCCCCGCCCTTTTCCTCATCCAAAGCCTGGTCTCTGGAAATAGCACCTGGTAATAGGAGCGTTGACAGATACTGAGTTATAGGAGAGCAAGTGGCCCAGCCAGAGTTTTCAGTCTTCTGACTTGACCGCTTTGGGACTTTCTTTAAAAGTAGGTGCTTCAGGCACCTATTTGTAGCTCTTGGGCTATGACTTCTGTGACCTTAGAACCACAAATAGCCCCACAGTCATCCCACGTTTGTTTGTTTATTAGGGGCAGGGTGGGGGAGAAAGAGAGAGAGCCAATGGTACCTGTGGAGGCCAGAAGGCGGCGTTGGCGTTGGATCTCGTGGAACTGGACCAACAGATAGTCCTTAGCCACTATGTGGGTGCTGGGACTCTTCCTTTGGAAAAGCAACCAATGCTCTTGCATCCTCTCTGCCCCCAAGCGTCCTACTTGAACTTCTCCAGGGCTGGGATTGGAGTAGGCTTGTCCCACTACGCCAGCCCACCAAATTCACCCTTCTTTCTCCACACTGTGTAACTGTGTAACCCTTCCTTTCTGTGAACACCACCCACAATCCACCGCTTTGTCCCATTCTATAGCTCCAATTCCTCAGCCAACTCTCTTACTTCTGGTAGAGAAAAGGAAAGATTTTTTTTTTCCTGTTGTATTTTGCCCAAATAAACTTCGAGTCATGGTGTTGAGAGGAGAGAGACTTCACATCAGGTTCAGTGAGTACAAGAATCCCATCACAGGGGCTGGAGAGATGGCTCAGAGGTTAAGACCACTGGCTGCTCTTCCAGAAGTCCTGAGTTCAATTCCCAGCAACCACATGGGGGATCATAGCCATCTATAATGAGATCTGGTACCCACTTCTGGCCTGGAGGCATATATGCAGGCAGAATACTGTATACATTTTAGTATACTTATTTGTATTAATAAGTCTAAAAGAAAAAACTCCCATCCCATTTTTTTGTTGTTGTTTTTTGTTTTGTTTTTCGAGACAGGGTTTCTCTGTGTAGCCCTGGCTGTCCTGAAACGCACTCTGTAGACCAGGCTGGCCTCGAACTCAGAAATCCACCTGCCTCTGCCTCCTGAGTGCTGGAATTAAAGGCATGCACCACCACGCCCGGCTTATTTTTAATTTATTAACTTATTTTTTTGAGACAGGTTCTCTCGGTATAGTCCTGGCTGTCCTGGCACTCCATATGCAGACCAGGCGGTCGTCAAACTCAGAGATCTGCATGCCTCTCCCGTGCTGAGAGTAAAAGCATAGTCTACCATGCTGGGCCCTGGGCTAACCTTTGCTGCTTAGCCCTCTTCACCAACACCATCTTCTGGTGGCTCTCTCTATTCAGAGTGCATCTAATACTGTTTTAGAAACCTGTTAGCTTGACCAGTCCGACTGTGTTCACACAGAGAGAACTACTTATAGCGTTGGTGAGGAAGGCCGGTTAGGCACGGTCCACCCAATGCCAAGAGTTGCTGTGCCCGTGACCCAACACCATTAAGTCTAAGGAAAGTAGAGCTGGAGTATCCAGAAAAGGAAAACTAGCTAACTCCACACTGGGTTTGTCTCTTACCGACTGAATCTAGGGCCTCTGGCTGCCTATTCCCTACCGTTCAGCTGTCACCAGTGAGTTACACTCTCAGCCCTTTTAGTATTTTTAAATAGTGTGGTGGCTACACAACCCAGACAGCTCTGTATGTTGCCTCCCTCTTCTGCCTCTAGAGCCCCGGGACTACATAGCGTTACTATACCTGACTTCTCTTCCGTGTAATCCTTAAAGTTGTTTATTTTTGGTTTTGTTGTTTTGGCTGGCCTGGAACTTGCTATGTAAACCAGGCTGGAATCAAACTCACAAGATTCCCCTGCCTTTGCACTCTGACTGCTCCGAAACCCCGGCCCCAATCCTTAAGGTCATTCACCACAGAACTGTGCGGGTATACAAAGTCATTTTAAGCTGAAGCGGCCCCATAACGCATGGTGTCATAAGCGTTCAAGAACTCCCTCTAGCCCAGCTTGCTGTCTCAACGTCACCCTCAAGAGGGCACTTTTGTTCAGTGGCTAACGGATGCTAGCTAAGTGGGAGCCGGAGGAAGGAAACACAACAATTGACCACGTGTTAGGGGTGGCTCTCGCAGGGGTTGCTGGGACAGGGAAGGGAGGTCCACGTGGAGTGGGAGGGACACACTGAAAGTTTTGGCGGGGCGGTCTGAAAGTGGGGGGGGGGGGATAGAAATAATTTTAAAACACAACTCAACACACACACACACATTTGAGTTGTGATCTTATTGTAAAGGGAACTGAAAAAAGCAGGTGGGTGTACCCCTCGATGGTGAGGGGCAGGAGACAGGAACTCGGGCAGGCGTGAGCCCCGCAGACCTTCGGCGGAAACTTCGAGTTCCTGTACTGGTTGGTGTCCCAGCCTCCAAGGTGGCGAGCGCTGCCGTGGTCTCCCTTCGGTGACGCGTGGGACGGGGCTAATGTCATCCACGGAACTCCAGTTTTTATTTACCTTCCCGAGCGCCTCGGAAAGCCGCCCAGGAGAATCCTCTCCTTGAAGAGGCGCCAAGACAAACGTTCGCTTTTTTTTTTTTTTTTTTTTTTTTTTTTTGCTACCAAGTTCTGCCCCTAGTTAGCAGCCTCGCTGTCAAAAAATGGAAGAGACCGGGAAGATGAGCTACTCCAGTTTTCCTTATTTGGGGGCTGTGGTGGAGGCGGGTGTGGTGACTGGGAAAACCAAGACGCGAACAGGTAAAGTAGTTCGCCAAATGCTTTTTCACGTCACAGGGATGCCCTTCCAAAAAAAAAAAAAAAAAAAAAAAAAAAAAGGAGGAAATAGGAACGGAATCCAGCAATTCCAAAAACCTGCGCCAGACCGTGAAAGACTGGTATTAACCCTTTCCAAACTTGCAAAGTGCTTAGCATCCCACTACTGATCAAATAGGGATTTGACTTAGGGATATTAAGCACTGCTTCTTTTAGGTTCCCTCACAAGGGACTCCACTTAGTTTTTTGTTGTTTTGGGACAGGGTCTGAAATTGAATAGCCAGGCTAGGCTAGAACTCATTATGTACATCAGGCTTTCTGGCCTCAGCCTCCTTCAGGGCTGAGATTAGGGGCGTTAACTCACCCCACCCCTCCTGGCCTTTACACTTTGAAACCTATTTCCTTATATATTTTAGTCCAGGAGTCACTACAGCTTAAAACTTGATGGCTTAGAAGCAGAAATTCTTTTTTTTTTTTTCTTTAAAGAATTTTTAAAAGATTTTTATTTATTTATTATATGTAAGTACACTGTAGCTGTCTTCAGACACTCCAGAAGAGGGAGTCAGATCTTGTTATGGATGGTTGTGAGCCACCATGTGGTTGCTGGGATTTGAACTCAGGACCTTTTGGAAGAGCAGTCTGGTGCTCTTACCTGCTGAGCCATCTCACCAGCCCAGAAGCAGAAATTCTAATGAAAGGAATTCTTTGCCTGGCCAGGAGGCTCACACCTTTCAGAGGCCAAGGAAGGTCACAAAGAATTTGAGGTCAATCTGGGCCATAGAATGATAGCCTGTCTCATAAATTTCCAAAAATCAAAACCCAAAAAAGATCTCTTCTGTTTCTGGTGGTTTCTATCTTGGAGCTGAACTGAGATAGCCAATCCAGAGATTCCAGTCTTGGCTTTGAGAGGGGAAAAGTATGTTTACTTAATTTGTTGCAGTGAAATTGTAGACTTTGGATTTTTTGAGCTGAAAGGTCTCCAGAATTAAGATTACCAGCTTTTTATTCTGCTGACAATGTCATTTAAAAAGTACTATATCAATTAGTTCACTGGTCTCCTTCATTTGTTTAGGGCCATGGATTAAAAGTTCACTGTCAGGGTCAGTGTGCGCTCACTACACAGTTCAAAGTCAGCCTGGGCAGTTTAGTAAGGCTATCTCAAAGGAGTAAAAATCAGCAGGGCACAGGGCTCAGGAGTGGGGCATTTGCCTGGCAGTCCTGAAGTCCTGGATTCAGTGTCTAGTACCACCAGAAAAAGTACGTTTTAAACAAACACAAAGCAGTTTATTGCCCTTAGGAACAGCTCTCACCTTGCCCGTGTGGCTTGGGGACTAGACAGTACTTCCATTCATATTTTGTCCTAGACGGACTCCAGCTCAGTCTATGTGCCCTTAGATCAGGAGTGGGCGGCCAGGAGGGGAAGTCTAACTCAGCATTTTTTTGTCTTTTTCTAAAGATGTTTATTTTATGTATATGAATATGTATATGTGCTCTCTTCAGACACATCAGAAGAGGGCATCAGATCCCATTACAGATGGTTGTGAGCCACCATGTGGTTGCTAGGAATTCATCTCAGGACCTCTGGAAGAGCAGTCTTAACCACTGAGCCATCTCTCCAGCCTTTTTTTTTTTTTTTTTTTTTTTTTTTAAATAAACATACTTATTATGTACCCTAACTAAATGCCTCTGATTCCCCCTCATTTTAGGACTTTAGGTCAGGCCTGGTGATCCGGTACTTTTTGGTATGTCTCACAAACCAAGAATTGTTTCCAGGACTATGGAGATGGAGGCAGGCAGATCCACCATGAGTTCCAAGCAATCTAATTGGTTCCAGGACAGCTAGGGCTACATAGTGAGACACTGTCACAAACCATCCAAAAACTTGTAATAGTTGCAATGTTTTATTTTATGTGTATGGGTATTCTGCCTGCATGCACATATATGTGTACCTTGTGCATGCCCGGTACCATGGACCCCCAGGAAATGTAGTTACAGATGGTTATGAGCACCATGTGGGTACTGGGAATTGAACCCAGGTCCTCTGAAGGAGAAGCCGGTGCTCTTAACTGCTGAGTTATCTCCTCTGATAGTTGCAGATTTTAAGATAAGGTTATAAACTGTTAGGAACTGGGCTGGGGATGTGCCTCAGTTGGTAGAGTGCTTGCCTGGCAATGGTGAAGCCCTGGGTAAGACCTCCAGCACTGACTGTATTTGGCCTGTGGTGAATGCATACAATGGTAAATGTCTATAATCCAGCACTCTTAGAGATAGATGCAGGAAGAAGTTCAAGGTCCTACAGCTACACAGTAATTAGAGGCTACCTGGAAGAGATAAATATACATGACAGACCTCATTTTAAAACTCCAAACAAAATTATTAGGAATACAAATTTCATATAATAAAGTTATATTGGAAAATGACCATGTACACATCATTCAGTGGGGCTGCTTTTGCACTGCAGTGGTGGTACTGAAGTTGAAGGGGGCGGGGAAGGCCTTCTAGTCATTCAAGCCTAACATAGTCACTGTCTGGCCCTTTAAGAGTGGGTAGGAGGAAGGCTTAGCTTAGCATGATAGTGCTTGTAATTCCAGCACTCAGGAGGTGGTAGCCAGACTAGGAGTTCAAAGCCAGCTTGTGTACTCAAGACCCTGACTAAAGAAAGAATAAATAGAAAACAAAGCCCCAGGGGAGGAGGGAGCACTCAAAACCACAGCAGAGCTTGGGAATCTTTAGCCTAGGGTGGGACCTGGAAATCAGCACATCCAAGTGATGCTAATGATCCCGGTTTGGGTTATGTGCCTGGTGGGCGGCAGGGGCTTATCACAGCATTTTGTGGCAGTGGAGTTGCTTCCCTCCTTCCACCTGTACCCATGTCCTGGGAATTTACCTCAGGTGGCCAGGCTTGCAGGGCAAGCACCTGTGCCTGCTGAACCAGCTCACCAGCCCCGTGACAGCTTCTGGCTGTTTCGTGCTCGGGCCTTGGCTTCTCTTTCCATACAGATTTACATTTATTTCACTCAAGTTTGGCCTGTGTACCCTCCCGATGAGAGTGGAGGTCAGGAGACAGGCAGGTTATCTCCCTCTATCGTTTGTGTCCATAGGGATTGAACTCTGGTCCTTGAGCATCTCTGCAGTTTCCCTCAGCCTCTGAGCGGGCTCAGCAGTCCTTCTTTATGTGATACTGAGGATTGAATCTTAAGATTTTGTGGATGCCAGGTACGCAGACGCACTAACCACTGAACCATGGCAGAGTCCTGTCATTCAGTAACCTGGCAAGTCTTGAACTCCTCAGAATAGTTTTACTGCAGTCTCCCAAAATAGCTGACTTTGCTAGCTTTTCAGACACAGGCCTAGGCCTCTGCTCACCCTCCTATCTGTAATTTCTCTGTACATCCCCAGAGTACTGTCACTCTACATGAACTGACTCGTGGACTCACACCTGAACAGGCTTCACGATGGCACTTTGTAACACGTATGGGTGTCGATACGGACAACCTTCAGTGAGCGACCTATAAGAGTCACATTAGTAGTTGAGGATAATGCAGGACAAAGTATGTATTAGATGATGATTAAATCCTGCGGAGGAAATAAGAGGACAGCAGAGGAGGCGTTTAAAAGATGACATGTAGTAAAAAGGGACAAAGAAGTGTGGAAGTCCTGTGGGTAGGGATCCACATGAGAGAACAGTAAATGCAGAGACCTGAGCAGACAGACACAGGGGGCGAGAACGGCAGGAGAGGGTCCACAGAAAGCAGTGAGAGCTCTCCAGTCTAAGGCAGCGTGATGGGCCAGGTTCCTCAGACCATTACAATGACTGCTTTTAATCCAAGTGATCTTATGATCTTATATTATGACCTTAAATCTATCAGGATGACTATCTATGACCAGGGAAGGGGAGCCTTAGGCAGAGGTTGAAATCAAGAGACAAATTACAAGCATTTCATAATTAAAACAATACACAGGAAAGCAGAGATGGCAGCTTTCATCAAGGTGGAGTTGTGGGAAAGATGTAAAATGTACTACTTTGGATTTTTAAAGTAAGATGGACTGACTTACTGGATACAGGAAGCAGGATTTAGGTGCAGAGTCAAAAGCTTGAGTCTGAAGTGCGTATTAGACATTCAGTTGGACATATTCTAGGGAGCTGGAGATAGGATTTTGGAGTAAGGGTCCAACAAGCCACAAATGTGGGAGGCATCAGGATAGTGAGGTGGTAGTCCTCACACTGAAAAAGACCACATTCTAGAACTTTCTAATCCCGCCCTTGCTTCTACTGCCTTCCCGTGCAGATCTGAGGCCCACCTGATGGGAAGACAACAGGGACTCAGGACTTTCATACCCATGAAGTTTTTCAGTGTTTCATGCTTAGAGCCCACAAAGCAGCAGTTTCTAACTGGATTCACACTGGCCCAGTGTCCTCATCTCTATACAACTTATCATTTATTTATTTAGAGCCAAGCTCTGCTTGCTCGCATTGAGACATTTATTTATTTAGACAAGGTAGATGTAGCCCCGTCTTGGAACTTGCTATGTGAACCAAGATGGCCTCGAACTCACAAATTCTCCTGTCTTTGCCTCACAAGGGCTGGGGTTAAAGGTGTACATCACTATACCTATCTCTTATAAAAATTTTTAGAAGTGCACTTCAGACAGATAAGCAACCAATTAGCTTACACCTATGCACATATTCTTCCATAAGGAACTATGAGGATTTAAGTGGCTAAAGTTGCTTGGAAAATTAAGGCACACAGACACTGAACCTGGAGAATTGGGAAGTGCTCAAATAGAAGGCCCTAAAGAACGCTTAGTCCTAATACTGGCATACATCTCTCCATAGATTTCCTGAACCTTCTTCCAGATGATGCTAGGAGTAGCTAGCTTAAGAAGGCTGGAGACATGGCTGCTTGGGAAACAACTGTCGATAGTTGGCAGTACTTCACCCCAAGGTTGTGGTTACAACTCCCTGGGCAGCAGACATCATGGATTTTGCTGCTTCTGGGAACCAGAGGTTCCTCCATTTCTGTGCTGGATCCCTTAGAGACAAAAGAACTTCATTTGTTTCCCCAACCCATGTGGGACCGCCAGGGAGCCTAGAGGGTGGAAGCTTTGACTTCTACTCCGTGAAACAGCCGCGGGCTCCACGGGAGCCTGGGTCGGGGCCGGTCCCGAAGGCGCGCGGGGCTCCGCTGTGGGCCAGGCGCGTTGCCAGGTTGCCGGGGAAGGGCTACCGGACGAAGGCCGGCTCAGCAGAGCGGTCGGCAGGCGACCGCGAGGGGCGGGAGCATCTACCTCCTTCCTTCCTCCCCCAACCCCATTCTCTCGTACTTGGTTTTGCCGGAGATCCTCCGCAGTCCCCAACCACCGGCGGCCACCCTCGTCCTTCTTCCCTCCCCAGCCCGCCCGTGCCTCGGCAGCCCACCTTCGCCCGCTCCTGCGTCCTCGCCCTCGTCCCCGACCTCCCCTCGTGGGCCCCCGCGCCTCGGTCCCCTCCTCCTCGTGGCGGCGGCGGCGGCCCCTTTCACAATAGCGCTACCCGCCTCCCTCCTCTCCGCTCCCGGTGCGCTCCCGCCCGCCCGTCCGCCCGCTGCCCGCTCGGCGCATGCGCGCTCCGGTCGGCGGCGGCTGCGGCGGCTCCGTTTTTTTTTAAAGGGAAACGCGGAGGAGCCGGGGGTGACTGTGGGGGAGGGGGACCCGGCGGCGCGGAGACCCCCCGGGGGAGGCGGCAGACCCCCCCTCCCGGAGTAGGAGGGCTCTGGGCGGACCCGTCCCTCCCACCCCCTCCCGAGGAGGAGCAAGGAGGGGGGGAATGGAGGCTCGGGGCGGCTGAGGCGAGCTCCGGGGCGGGGGGCCGGGGCGGGGAAGGGGGGGTGCGGGGTGGGGAGACGAGGCGGGCCCGGCCGGGCCAGGGGGGGCCGAAGCGAGCTCCGGGGATGAGCTCGGGGGCGGCTGGGTGCGAGCTCCTGCCTCTGCGGCGAAGGCGACGGTGGCGGCAGCAGAGGCGGCGGCGAGGCCACCATGGGTCGGCGGCGGGCCTCGGCCGCGGCCTCCACTTCTCCGCTCGCCGGCGGGATGGCGCCCGGGCCTCGGAGAAGCCGCGCTAGCGGAGGCCTGCGGCCGCTCTGCTGAGCCGAGCCCGCCAAACCCCCCTCCCCCTCCTCCGTCCTCGACCCCCCGCACCTCGCCCCTTCCCCACCCCCTCCTCCGTCTCGGTCCCCCGCGCCGCTCCGGACCACTATGACCATGAGATCCGCAGTGTTCAAGGCGGCCGCGGCCCCTGCCGGCGGCAACCCCGAGCAGCGACTGGACTACGAGCGGGCTGCGGCGCTGGGCGGGCCCGAGGACGAGTCCGGGGCGGCCGAAGCCCATTTCCTCCCCCGGCATCGTAAGCTCAAGGAGCCGGGGCCCCCGCTGGCCTCTTCCCAGGGCGGGAGCCCCTCGCCCTCTCCAGCCGGCTGCGGCGGCGGCGGCAAGGGCCGGGGCTTGTTACTCCCGGCCGGGGCGGCCCCCGGGCAGCAGGAAGAGAGCTGGGGCGGTTCGGTGCCCTTGCCCTGTCCGCCCCCAGCTACTAAACAAGCCGGCATCGGCGGGGAGCCAGTCGCAGCCGGCGCTGGCTGCAGCCCCCGGCCCAAGTATCAGGCGGTGCTGCCCATTCAGACGGGCTCTCTCGTGGCGGCGGCCAAAGAGCCTACGCCCTGGGCTGGGGACAAGGGTGGGGCGGCTCCCCCAGCTGCCACCGCCTCGGACCCGGCGGGACCCCCACCACTACCTCTGCCCGGGCCACCACCCCTCGCGCCCACCGCCACTGCCGGGACCCTGGCGGCCAGTGAGGGCAGATGGAAGAGTATAAGGAAGAGCCCTCTCGGGGGTGGCGGCGGCTCCGGAGCCTCCAGTCAGGCCGCCTGCCTCAAACAGATCCTTCTGCTGCAATTGGACCTCATCGAACAGCAGCAGCAGCAGTTGCAGGCCAAGGAGAAGGAGATCGAGGAGCTGAAGTCCGAGAGAGATACGGTACGGGAGGGGTTAATCTGCATTAGGGATGGGGAGCGAGTTCTGCGCATGCTCGGGGGAAGGGGGCTGTAGGAGGCAGAGGTCCCCGCTCGGTTAGGGTTAGAGGAAGTTGGCCACCAGCTAAAGAGTGCCTTAAATGTTGGGTCATTAGGAACCTGACATCACTGACACGTTGGGTCGCAAGGAAGGGTTAAAGGGCAACCTGTGTGTGTGTGTGGGGGGGGGGTAAATGGGAGGCTTCGGTTGCCAAAGGGTTAATTTAAAACGACAGTCCCACACTTGTGGGAAAGACGTTTAGAGTGGGAAAAGACCTGATTTAGGAGGGGTTAACAATGATAGGGTGGGGTACAGATGTGGCTATATGGCAGGGGTTGTATTCAAGCGCCTTTGCAGTAGCAGTGCATTGGAGAGGAGGTTATAACAGCTGTTGCTGTAACCACCGCGGCAGCATCTTTAGACAGGAGGGTTGTCATAGGTCTTTTGGTCGGTAGAGGGTAAAGATGGTGGACGTGGAATCCTGTTTTAGCTTTCCTAAATGAGAATCACTTCCTTTGATTTCAGGGAGTTTCTAGTAGAAAATCCGAGTTATAAAACACGACCCGCTGACCAGGTCTCTTGACTAAGCTGGCAGATTTTGAGACATAAGCTCATTCGATGTATTCTGTAAATCCTTCCACCTCCCAAACCTGTTTTCGAATCTTGAGGTATTAGAGAAGTTGTTGATTATTTCTTTGTACTTCTGGGGAGCGTGTCTCAATCGGCTTGCACCGCTGCAGGAGCAGCAGCCTTGGGCACACATGTTAAGCATACTCCCTCACACCTCAGGGCCGCTGGGGTGGTGGGTCTACAGTGCTAACATACCTTTTAGCTGCCTAAAAATAAACATGGCTGGCTTCTACAGTGCACTCAGGCTCTGCTCCCTCCCTCTCTCACTCCCCTTTCCTGGCTCCTCTCACTCTGGGGCTGCGCACCACAGGCTGAGCATGGGAGCAGAAGAGCTGTTCATTTTGTTTGCTTCCTAAATGAGTCGCTATCAGGCGTCTGTTTGATTGGAGACTGCATTCTGCAAGGTGGAACGGGAGCTGGGGCAGGTCTTGTTGCAGTACCTCAGTGTTGCTTTGTGGAAGTTACTCAACATGGAGTGGCACAGCTCAGCACTGTAGTGCAGTCTAGGGCATGATGGCCTTGCCCTTGTAACACAGCATATCCTTCCTTTCATGAGAAGGGGGTGGGGAGAGAAAGATCAGTAAAGGAGAAGAAATGAAGACTATGTCACCCACAGAACATGGTTAAGTAATGCTAAGGCTGTGAATGAGAGCACAGATGCCATGAGTGGCTGACGGGGACACTACCGCTGCTGGAGGGTTGTGCTGAGTTCCTGAGGTGATGCCTTCTTTGGCCTCCTTCATAGGCTTTTCAAGGTAGGAAGAAGTGGGGTGAGTTAAGGCTAGCGCATCCGTCTGAGCTTGGCATTCACTGCTTCTGTCATGTACTACAGTCTTAACACTGCTTAGGCCCGCTCTTATTCCAGTCATTGTTTGGCCTCTGCTGAAGTCTATGCCATGGAAGTAATGAGAGCAGCAATGATACCACTCACCAACCAAGGCAAAACTCTTGTAGTGTGCTGTAAGTAGCACAGTCGTCACCTTTTCGTCAAAACTGAGTTAATACCAAGTTTCTGGTGACAGAAGACTTCCATTTTGTTTGATTTTTGTGGTTCTCTTTAATTAGAATGTAATTTTGATAAATATTTAGATAAAATTTTCCTGTTATCTCCAACGCAAAGCAGAATATATATGTCATGTGTATTGGGATTATATTACTGGCGTCGATTATAATTCTTTCCAGTGTAGTATGTTTTGGAAGTACTCCTTCAAATACGCACACATAACATTTTAATGTGATACTGCTGTCCCTAGGGACACTCTGTGAGCTCTTGATTCTTCTTCATTGTGCTGTTTAAACATTCCACTGTGTCTAGCGTTTAGGAGTGAACATAGAGCAGATAGAATTTGGACAACCGTAGGACACCTTAAAAGAACACAGGGCTGAGAATGTAGCTCAGTGGTGCTGGTGCTTAGAGTGTTTGCCAAGCACAGTCAGGAGGCCCTGATTCCATCCCTAGCACCACACACAACAAGGACAACAGAAACAAGGGTAAATTGAGGGGGTCCTAAAAGACTTGGAGCCAAGTGGCAGAGGCCTTGCCATTAAAAGGTACCTGACCCCGCCCAGTGGGGAGGGTCTTCCTTCAGAAGAAAGAACTTTAGATTGCCCCAGCCTCTTGCCATCCAGACTAACTCCTACAGTTAATTGTCTTTTGCCTTTATTGGGTTTAAGGGAAGCTATTCAGATTCCTGCCTGCCAATTCAGAGTAAAAGTTGAATTGGTAGGGACCATAGTGACATACAGAAGGACATACAGAAGATCGCTGATTCTTAAATGGGGTTAAGTACAGGTGTTTAACTTTGGTGTATAAGTCTGTATCTTGTCACCTCCTTCTAGCTCCTTGCTCGGATTGAACGTATGGAAAGGCGGATGCAGCTGGTGAAGAGGGATAATGAGAAGGAAAGGCACAGGCTGCTCCAGGGCTATGAAACTGAAGAAAGAGAGGAAACAGAGTTGTCTGAGAAAATTAAACTGGAGCGCCAGCCGGAGCTTTGCGAGACATCCCAGGCTCTGCCTTCCAAGCCTTTCTCATGTGGCCGGAGTGGAAAGGGACACAAAAGGTGTGCTGGTAACTTTGTTCTGTTAACTGAAAATGACGGGGAGCTGCTAATGGTGGTGGAATACGGGCCTGGGATTCGTGGGCTGGCATTAGAGCAACCATATGCTGAATTGAGAAGTCCGTTGTTCTAGGGGCATGGTGGCTTACCCCTGTAATCACAGCACTTAGGATGCTAAGGCAAGAGGTCTGTTGTGAGTTCAAGGCCAGCCTGGCAGTAGAGAACCTGTTTTTTTACATACAAAAAAACTCCCAAGTTTCTGTGTTGAGAAATTGTCTTGAAACATTTTCTTTTTTAAAGATTTATTTATTATTTATTTATTTTATATATGTGAATCCACTGTAGCTGTCTTCAGACACACCAGAAGAGGGCATTGGATCCCATTATGGATGGTTGTGAGCCACTATGTGGTTGCTGGGAATTGAACTCAGGACCTCTGGAATGGAAGAGCAGTCAGTGCTCTTCACCGCTGAACCATCTCTCCAACCCCTTGAAACATTTTCTTGGTCACAGTACTAAGCACAGACTGCAGAGTGTGTCTGAAGGAGATGGAGTCTGCTGGAGCACAGATGCTAGCTCACTCACCAAAGGCCTGCCCTGTATACTCTAAAGCATGACACTTGCTGCCCATGGCTTCCAAACGAACAGTAGATACTTAGGTACCTGAATACCTCTCTTGCCCTCAAATATATTCAAATCAAATTTTATTTGAAATCAATTAATTTTTATAACATTTTTTTTTTCCTACCTAATAGGAAAACCCCATTTGGAAATACAGAAAGAAAGACTCCTGTTAAAAAGCTGGCTCCTGAATTTTCAAAAGTCAAAACAAAAACTCCTAAGCACTCTCCCATTAAAGAGGAACCCTGTGGTTCCATATCAGAAACTGTTTGTAAACGTGAATTGAGGAGCCAAGAAACCCCAGAAAAGCCCCGGTCTTCAGTGGATACCCCACCAAGACTCTCAACTCCCCAAAAGGGACCCAGCACCCACCCCAAGGAGAAAGCCTTCTCAAGTGAGATGGAAGATTTGCCGTACCTTTCCACCACAGAAATGTATTTGTGTCGTTGGCACCAGCCTCCCCCATCACCATTACCATTACGGGAATGCTCTCCAAAGAAGGAGGAGACTGTAGCAAGTAAGGCATAGAGAACACTTGCTCTTATACCCTAGTGGTGGCGGTCAAGCTAACAAGTGTGAAAGGCCTTTGGCATTTTTTAAAAAAGTGCAATCAATAAAGCAGAGTTCTGTCAAGAATGAGTAAGTTAACAGCCAGAGACAGACACTGTGCAGGCATTGCAAATAGATGGAATTACAGCAAAATGTGCTCAATGTATGTGTCTGCTTACAACACTGGGAGATGTGTTTGCCAGTAAGTTGCTCATCACAAGAGCACCAGACTTGTGGGGTGTAATCTCCGGCAACTTGCATGCCCTCTGAAAGAAGGGTTTTCTGGGCTGTGAAATGCATAGAACTTACACTTTGCCATGCACGACTGTTCCTGCAATTGATATTGTGTGAAACCTGGGAGGGTGGTCTTTGGGTGTTCTCAGGGGCCAATGGTAATTTTTGGTTGGGGAGCCAGCTTGGGGTGGGGAATTTCACCTGGGCCTCCGCTCTCTAACTACGTAAACATTTATCTGTATCTCTCTGTCCCGGTCTGGGGGGCAGGAGGAATCTGCCAAAGACCAACAGTCTTCCTTTACTGCACTTCACAAGGTTCTAAGATGTGGGGAGTTCACTTGGATTGCAGTAGCCCATTGGTTGTTCATATATTTAAATAAAATGGTCTACAAACTATTTTTCAAACAATAAGGACTATCTTGGGATATCTGAGCTGCTTGGGGAGGGTGTGGGGTGAGGGGACTTGGTCTTTATTCTTGTTTATTTCTTAATGGCTTCCACAGAGATGATCCCCATCTTCCATACGAACCAGTAACTATAATGTGTCTTCAAGTGTGTAATATTAGTCTATGACAGTCATTGTGGGTACTCTTGGGTAACGGTGGGGAAAGCTTTCTTAGCTAGATTCTTAGACCTAAGTTTGTACTCCTGTGCCTTTCTTCAGCAGGGATGGGGATGGGAATCCATTTCAGTGAGATGTGAGCATTCTCCAGGCTTCGTCTGGATGTTGTGACAAATCCCAGTGGGGAAGATGGAGAACCGATCTAACCTTTATTAGGCCTCACACTGAGGACCCGAGAGAGAGCAGGGACCTGATCTAGATTTAGATACTTAACGTTGTTTCAGTCAGTTGAACAGGTTCATTTTAATAGTTAATTTTTGCTGCTATAGCAACGCTGTGTAACAATTTAGGAGAAACCATGAAGCAACTTCCCATCCGGAATTAGGAAATGGCTTGGTCTGGAGTTACTCTTTGTGACTGGCTGTTTTTGAAAACCCTGTCTACTCTAGTAGAGCAAGTTCCAAACACGTCTGAGATTGTGGGCATAACACTCTGAGGGGATGTGACTGGGAGATCCCAGTCTCTTGAGAAGCCTGAGTTCTGCATAAGTGTGTGAGTCCTTCCGTTATTGATGCTCCTATCTCAAGAGGAAGTCTCAATGACTTATTCTGAGGAAGCCAAAGTCTTTGTGCATGTTGTTCAGGCTGGACCAGCCAGGTAGTTTGTTTGGAGGGAGGAGGAGACTGTGTAAGAAGACTACATCTGTAAGTGCTAAGAACACTGATCTATTTATTTGAAAAATAGGTCAACTTTTACTCACCTGCCATGTTCTGAGTTTAAGGTTTGATACCCTTGGCCATCAACTGTTGCAGGGAAACCACCCTAAATAATGAAGACAAGAAGTCGTCTCAGTGTAAAAAAAAAAAAAGTGGTGGGCTTATTTTCTTTTCTTTTGTCTGTTGTTCCCTCTTCCCCTTCCCCAGAGAGAAATTCTCAAGAAGGATTCAGAAAGCAAAATGTCTTCCTAGTGAGCGCATCAGAGAGGATCCTTTCCTCCATTTTGGGTGTGGGCTTTTTTTCTTTTTACACTGAGATGATTCTTCTTTCCTACATTATTTAGGGTGTCTGATGCCATCAAGTGTTGCAGGAGAAACTTCAGTCTTGGCTGGTGAGTAGATTAGGAGTTGCTGGCTGGGCCTGGGGTGGGGCTCGGTGGGATGGTGGCTGGTTGGGAGCTGCGTTCTCATGTGTTGGATGTGGAACAGTGAGAGTCCTTGGCGTTTGATAACTCTACTGCAGCATGAAGAGAACCACACATCCCAGTTGTTTCTCAGGAACGTTAGGAGCATCCATTATGTGAACTGTCAGGTGTTGGCTTAGGGTTTTTTGTGACCCTGAGTTTGGCAGACTGCAGTGGCACTTTAGGTTCTTGTATATCATAGTGAGGACACTGACTGACTGACTATGGCCTTGAGTGAGGCCATAATATGGATTCTTATCACATGATAACTGTCTTATCTGGGGAGAAACCTCTTGTCCTTGTGGATAGTTGGACAGTTGTATGACTTTGGATTTAAGGGTGGTTCCACCTCTCCTCTTTCTTCTTCTTTTTCTTTATTTTTTTCAGTTCCTTCTTGGAGGGACCACTCAGTAGAGCCTCTAAGGGACCCAAATCCTTCAGACATTTTGGAGGTGAGTACCCAGAGCTGTTAAGGGGATTGGAAACAATAGAATATGGGGATGTATACAACTAGCCGTTGTTAGCACCTAGAGTCCCAGCTACTCAGGGGCTGAGGCAAGACAGTGACTCAGATTGAATATTTCTAATAGCTGTGGATAGATTAAAAAGCGCTCTCTCTCTCTCTCTCTCTCTCTCTCTCTCTCTCTCTCTCTCTCTCTCTCTCTAAGATTTATTTATTTATTTTATGTGAGTATACTGTAGCTGTACAGATGGTTATGAGCCTTCATGTGGTTGTTAGGAATTGAATTTTAAGGACCTCTGCTCGCTCTGGCCCAAAGATTTATTACTATACATAAGTACACTGTAGCTGACTTCAGATGCACCAGAAGAGGGCACCAGATCTCATTATGGATGGTTGTAAGACATGCGGTTGCTGGGATTCGAACTCAGGACCTTCTGAAGAGCAGTCAATGCTCTTACTCACTGAGTCATCTCACCAGCCCCTAAAAAGAACTCTTAAGGTCGGGCGTGGTGGCACATGCCTTTAATACCAGCACTTGGGAGGCAGAGGCAGGCGGATTTCTGAGTTCAAGGCCTACAGAGTGAGTTCCAGGACAGCCAGGACTGCACAGAGAAACCCTGTCTTGGAAAAAAAAAAAAAAAAAAAAACCAAACCAAAACAAAACAAAAACTCTTAAGACAAGAAAGGAACTTGGGGTTATTGGGTCTATATTTTTCATCTTATGGATGAAAAAGCCTGATCTGGAATAGTTAGGTCATTTTTCAAAATCAGTGTTGTGGGGGAGGTGTTCCAAGCTAAGGGAGATTCCATGCTGCCACTCAGCAACATAATCCTATATTCCAAACTTACTTGATTATTGAAAAAAAATTTGGTATTTTGAACTCAGATTCTTACAAAGTATAGAGAGGGGAAGAATTTATAGTCCTCTCCGAGATGTTTGATATGATTTACCTTGAGAAGTTAGGAAAATTAATTTTGAAGCTTGGGATTTCGGGAAGGATGGGGATAAGGACAGGAGTGTATCTTATTGATTCTTTTACTCAGAGGTTTATGTGATATTTATAGAGCTAGATATTTTTGGAACCTGAGGTGAAAGATTTGGTGTTCCTGAAAACTGTTACTCCAGCATGCTCGTAAGTCGCTTGTCCCTGTTGTTCCTCTTCTAGAACCTGGATGACAGTGTGTTTTCAAAGAGGCATGCGAAACTGGAGCTAGACGAGAAGAGGAGAAAACGGTAAGGTCAAGACCCCCATCCCGGGAGCATCTGAGCCTTAGAACTGTGACTGGGAGAGTCCTGGGGCACTAGTGTCACAGTTAGCCAGGGGAGGTTGTCCTTACAGTCACACATGTCGGCCTTTTAATGGATGCCCTCCCTCAGAACTACTTTCTTTGGAACACCAGCATATAATCTAGAGTGCTACACGCAGAGTTCCTCCTCAGCCTGGTAGTCAGTTCCCTCGGCCCGGCCTAGAGGGGTTAAACAAGGGCCTTCTAGACTCTGGAGAGTGGAAACTGCCTTTGTAGGACAACTTTTAGGTGAATAGTAATGCTTGGTTTGTTTGCTTGTGTTTGTCTGGTTTTTCCCAGATGGGATATTCAGAGGATCAGGGAACAAAGAATTTTACAGCGACTGCAGCTCAGAATGTATAAAAAGAAAGGAATTCAGGAATCTGAGCCTGAGGTTACCTCATTTTTCCCTGAGCCAGATGATGGTAAGTTGTATCTATCTAAAACTGGAGACTTTGGGGCTGACGAAGTATGGCTCAGTGATTAAGGGCACTTCTGTTCTTGGACAGACCCCCCACGTTGGGCAGCTCAGACTGCATGGAACTCCAGTTGCAGGGGACCCAGTGCCCTTTTCTGACCTCAAAGAGCACTGCACTCACATGTACAAACCCAGCACTGCACTCACATGTACAAACCCACACACGGGGACATAGACACAAAACAGGATGAAATGAAGCAAATAAAAAATTTACAATTTCAGACTTTTCAAGGGGGAAAAAAGAGTGCAAGTCTCCANGGCACAGCTGCTTGTGACAAGTGAGCGGGCTGAGCGTGAAGGTGCTGGTGGTTAGAAATTTCTCACCTCTTTGCTAACAAGGTTCCATGTGATTTTCTTCCATAGTTGAAAGTTTGATGATTACCCCCTTCTTGCCTGTTGTAGCATTTGGACGGCCATTACCAAAATTAACTNCACAGTAAGTAGAACAGATTGTTCCTCTCTTTTTTCAGGTAGTTTGTACCTCCTTTTCAGGCTCCATGGAAGCCTAGATAGAATGGAGACGCATGTGACTTAGGGATAGCCATGATTGTCTGATGGCAAGCCAGGAAGTAGGAATGCTCTTTAATCAGAGGTAGATGACGTTGCCATTTGGATGGTGACTGTGTCAGCTGACTGTTGGCTTGGAAGTAGCCTTGTCACTTTGCTGTCTTTCTTTTTGCCAGGAACTTTGAACTACCCTGGTTGGATGAGCGAAGCCGTTGCAGGTTGGAGACCCAGAAGAAACAAACGCCTCACCGGACTTGTAGGAAGTAGCCGTGCTGGCGGCAGCCTGTCTCCAGATAGTTGTAGCATGCTGTTCCAAGAGAATAGCAGAGACCTGTATGTGTGACCTGTGTCCTCATGTATGTTATCATTTACTGTATGTGTGACCTGTGTCCTCATGTATGTTATCATCCACTGGTAATACCTTTCCATACTCCTTTTATATTAGTTTTGTTTTCTTTACTCTGATTTCACAAAACAAACAAAAGAAACCTCTTGCGTTGGGATAATTGTGAATTACGGAGTTATTGAAACTTCTTTTCCCATTTTGGGGAAATGAGCTCTTGAGCTCGTCCTATAGGATGGTAGACTTGGGAGTTTCAGGAGCCACTTCTACTCACTTGCCTACCTAACAGGGGTAAAGGGCTCTTCATTAGCGTGTCTAAGATGGAGCAACCCTTCCTATAGGAGCTGTGCCTGCCCTGACCCTGTGCTTCCCTGGTGCGCCTTCTGAATAGTGTGGGTGTAGTAGGTTTCACCGTGAGCTTTAGGGCCCGAGGAATAGCATGAAGTAATGAAGCAAGACATTCCTCAGAGGAAGAAACTGTAGAGTTTTACCTGAAAGTTCGTTCTCTCTAAACCGTTCTGTGACAGTGGCATGTGGGAGGAGACATGCAGCTGGTTCACTTTCTTAGTTGATGGGTAACTGAAGTTCCTTCCCACCCCCAACAAAGAAAATGTTTAGAAAAGAGATTGGGAGTGTAAGTTTCCAACTAGTTAACAGTGCTAACCTGATAGAGCTCTCATTTGGGGATCGCATGCCAGCGTCTATAGAGATGTCTCTGTCATGTCACTTTTCAAGGATTCCTTAGTGGGGCTTCATCCTATTAGCCAAACTTTTGGTGGTAAGGTAGAGATTTGGGGTGGGGGCGGGGTAGGGTATGGAAGGATTCTCTTCCTCTGTCTGGCAGATGTCTACAGCTTGAAACAAACAGTTGTACCTAATTAACTTTATTCGTTTAGTGAAAATAGATTTATACATGAACCATCTTGTTTCCCATCTCCTGCCCTTGTTTTGTTACCAAAAAGAAAAAAAAAAAAAAAAAGAAAAAAAAGAAAAGAAAAAAAAAAAATCAGGACAGCACTCCCAGGCCACTTTGGTCTCAGTGTAAGATCCCTGTCAACTATCTGGAAGAGAAATGGAGCCGAGCGAGGCCTGTGGGCTTCTGGATAGGAATTGCCTTTCACTAGCCTTCAGGACTATTGTATAAAAACAAGTTGGGGTCTAATCTCTAGAAGGGTAGGGCTCTTATCCTTGAAGAGAACATGGCCCCAAATTATTAGCACTTTTAGAGGAGAAGCCAAGGTATGTAGGGTGTGTGGTTGGCCCGTCTGCTGAGCATGCGAGAATGGCATTGCCACTGTGGGAAGAGAAGTTCTCAGGGGCCTCCCACTGCTAAAGCTTTTTTGAGATGTTATCTTGTTCCCTGGGTTTGACTTTGAAAGGAATTATTCCAGCAGTACATGTAGTGTTCTTGGATGATCTTGCTGCTCTTAATTCTCCTTTGTGTGTGTTTGTGTGTGGCTCTGGGTTTTCTCTTGTAACTCCATCTGCTTAGGAGCATGGTCTCTCTGTGACAGAAGCTGCCTTAAACCACTGCAGCAAGGATGTAGAGAGAAAGGGGACTTCTCCACTAGGGGCTCTCATCTCACACCTTAAGGATGGGGATATAGCTAGAAATATTGGGCCAGATTGTTGTTGCTTTTTATTTTTTTGTAATGAGGCCAACTGTTTAGTGCTCCTACTCTGACCTGTGTTGTTTCTTTATAACATGCTCCTCAAAAATAATAACCTCAATCAGTTGTCTCTTTACTTCGTTTCCTGATCCCTCTCAGTTTCTTCTTGACAACGAGATTTGTCAGATTCCTAATTTGGGTAAGGGTTAACAGATTTAACCATCAGGTTTCTGCCCTACACAGAGGAGTCCTCAGATCCTGTTTTTGCTAGACTGAGAGGAATCCATGAGGTGCTATCTGGCAGGACTGAAGTGGATTCTATTGCTTTGGTTCTCCTTTCCCTGGGGACCTAATATTTCGTTATGTCCTCTCCTAGATGTCCTTTGGTTTGGGGATGCTGAGGTTTGTTGAGGAGGTTGGAGTGAGAGCACAGTGTGTGGAGAGTGTGGGGAATTAATCTTGTTTCCCCTACATGGGATACAACACTGTGAAATTCAGTCTTCAACAGAAAGAGAGGCCCTGCAGTTCTCTGAAAACATAGTTCCTTATTCTTTCTTTAACAAAGTTTAAGCTAGTGTTAATAAATTAAAAGAGAAATTGCTTGTCTCTCCACCTCAGCTTTGTTTTATGCCCGTTTCATATCGTTGTCTGTGCTGTAATTCATACTTTTGATACCATTTCTGATGTGTAAAGTCGGCTGTCTTGTAAATATCTTATAAAGAGTTCAATTGTAAATAAACTATTGTGGCCGTTAATTTTTGAACTTCTGCCTCATTTTATTAGATTTGTTGGGAAACATTATATCTGCTTGTATATATGAAAGATTGAGGAAAAATCTTTATATTAACTCAAGTAAAATAGAGTAGTAACACATCACTCCCCTCTTCTAATAAGGGGCTCATCCATTGTGTCAGACTAGAGTGTAAGTATATGCATATTCCTTTGTCCTGAGCCCTTTCTTATACATAAATGGCAAATTACAAAGCTCATAAGCAAGACTTTATAGGTCATCTACTCAGTGTTTGATACCTGATTTTTCCTGGATAACAGTCCAGATAAATGAAGTCCAGATCCACTTGACCTCAGTGTCTTCCTACATACATCTTCTGTATGTTTGAAAACCCTCATTGTAACTTGAAAGCACTGGCTCTTGTTTTGTGACTACAATGATATAGAAAGATCAATCTCTTCGCTCCCTCACACTAATAAGACTCATGTGGGACCCCAGACCATCTGTCTATTCATGCTAAACATTGAGTTTCTCAGGAGGACTGCTATCCCAAGCACCCACACAGCCAGGAAAGCCCCAGTTTCTACATCAGTCTAGCTTCCATGAGACCCTGTCTCAAAAACAAAAGAAAGTTGGACCCAGAGCAGGCTATGATGGGGCACACCTGTAACCCTCGCATCCGGGGAGGCTGAAGCTGGTGGATCCTGAGTGATGAAAGGCTAGCCTGAGATCATAGACTTTAAAAAAAGAAAAGAAAAGAAAAAAAAAAAAACATCCCAAACTGGATTCTGACCAAATAACTAAAGGACAAAGTGGCAGACCATCCTTTTCCTTATTTAGACACTCAACTTGGCAGTCTTGCTGCACCGTTTTAGCTTGTGATAAGATTCTTATGCCTTTCACACTTATTAAATCATGCACCCTCCATTTTGAGTTCAGGCAGTTGTTTCTGGAGCTGAACTCCATGATACACTTGGCCACCTGTCACCAGTTGAATCAGTCCCTGCAGACAGTCATGATTCCTTCGAGTCTCCTACTGTTTATAGATCTGGTAAGCAGTGGGGACCTTTAGCTATTTATGAAAATAGCTCAGAATCCTCTTAACTCAGTGATTTGATGTATATTAACAATATGCAGTAATAAATTAGCTCACAAACTATATCTTGTTGTAAGGTAATTGTGCTGAGGTTTTTTTTGTTTTGTTTTGTTTTTTTTCCCACTGCTGACAAATGCATACCCAAAGCATTCTCTGTAGGGTAACAATGCACCAGGATTTGAAACTAATACCTCGAGACATTGGAGGGGTAGAGGGGGTCCAAAAACGAGCCTCTTAACTAGTCATGGGTGATCCAGCTCTTATGTTTTTAAAGCGTAGTAAGACTAGTGTCCTCCCAACCTGCAGTTCTCAAAATGAGATAACTAGGTTGGGAAGACACACGGAGAAAGGAAATTCTGAATACACCCAGGAAAGACCGCAATACTAAGTTCTGACTCCACTGCAGTCTCTCCTTTCCCCTAAATTTAGACTGGGGGTGAAGAGCTGGCAACTGACACAGGACTAAAGGCTTTTTCACCTGGATTCGTAATTTTTACCATGCGAAGGAATACAGTAAAATGTTCTGTCTAGAATGCAGGGAAAAGCGAGCAATGGAAAACGAAAATCATGAAATAGCTTCAACGTCGCACTGGAGCTAGAAGAGGTCGAAACCCTCCCCAAGGAAAGTCCAAGATGGCCGAGCTAAGAACCCGCAGAGGATGCAACAACCCGCTCCCCGGCGCCCTCCGCCCGCCCGGGGGAAATAAAGCGCTAGGCCACGCCTCCTTACATCACCGACAGACGTCACCTCGCTCTCCAGAAAACGTGCCGCAGGGCGCAGGCCCCGCCCCGCGGAGAGAAGGGCGGCCCTCCCTGGGCATGAGGCATGCCGGGACTCCGGAGTCTCGAGCTTCCCGGCAGCCTCCGCGACGGGCGTGGTGCGTCAGGAGCTGACCAGCGGCGGCCGTTCTCCGTAAGATGGCGGACCGGCGGCGGCAGCGCGCTTCCCAGGACACGGAGGACGAAGAATCCGGGGCTTCGGCTTCCAACAGCGGCTCCCGGCGAGGGGCGGCGGCAGCTGCAGCGGGAGCGCCGGAGGCGGCGGGAGTGGCTCGCTGCCTTCTCAGCGCGGCGGCCGCGGCGGGGGCCTTCATCTGCGGCGGGTGGAGAGCGGGGGCGCCAAGAGCGCCGAGGAGTCCGAGTGTGTGAGTGAGCGGCGGGCGGGCGGGCGGGCCNGGGCGGCGACCCGGCAGGGGGCGGGCGGGAGGTGCTGCGGTGAGCTGCCGGGCCTCCTCTTAGAGGGAAAGAAAGGTTGTCCCGCTGCGAATCTGCATCCACCCAGAGCCCCGGGGGAAAAAGGACCGGGTGGGTTCTGAGCTCAGGGCGTGCAATGTTTACACGGAAACCGGGGCCGGGGATGCGGAGAACCGCCCTTCTCGATGTGACTTCTGAAGACTTTACCTTGCCCCATATTCCTATCCAACCGTCTGTCTTGATTCTTCGGTTGTCCCTCCCGGTTATCTGCGGGTGGGCGCCCCACGGCTGGAAATCACCAGCTCTAACCTGTGTGATCTTCCTCCTCCCAGGAGAGTGAAGATGCCATGGAAGGAGATGGTGAGTGATTTTACTTTATCTTGAATTCTTGTGGACGTAAATTAAAGGCCGCGGATATCTTACATTGGCTCGCACTCGGTTTGTTAGGGTTTTTTTTTTTTTTTTTTTTTTTTTTTTTTTTTTTTTTTTTTTTTTTTTTTTTTTTATTGGAGAGCGTGCCCGGGAGTGGGTTCCTTTTTTGGAAGGTGACAGATTGAGTACACTGTAGTGACTTAGAGTAACACCTTGACAACAGCATAGTTTTTTTTTTGTCAGTGTGGTTCCAGAGTTCTCCACCTGTCAACAGAAACTAATTTTATCTGCCTCAGAAAGCTGCTGCGGCCACAAATTAAGTGAGGACGTTTGCCTGGCCCAAAAGGAACTGTCAGAAATGTAGTAATAAGCGCTTATGTTATTACATTATCACATAGTTTGTCTTTCCCTTTCAGCTGTTCTTTCCGATTATGAAAGTGCAGAAGATTCAGACGTGAGTGTGATAGATTCTTTTTCCTTACTGTGCAAGTCAGCAAATGTCTCTTAAGAATCTGCATCTGTGTGGTACAAAAATCCCCTGACTTGCTTCTCTTCGTGTACATGCTTCATGTGTGCTTTTAAAAGTCTGTTAGAAGCCAGGTGATGGTGGCGTGTGTTTTTAATTCCAGCCTTGCCCAGTTAATGACAGCAACTTGAAACCACACCTCCTGAAAGGACAGGTTACACTTAGTTGATTTATTCTCAGTAAAGAAAGTGAGTTTCTGAGTCAGAGAATACGATGCTGAAATCCTTTTCAAGGTGTTTTACGGGGTACTTTATACTATCTGGGTTGAGAAGACAGCCACTTGACTGGCTCCTCACCCGTGCATTTTGAATACTTGGAAGGACAGAGTTCTGAGTAGTTTGTGCAAAAACGTATCCTTTATTTCATAGCTAGAGCTTTTTGGTATCTGTGGGAATTCAGAAAACATGTTGTAAACTTTGTTTTGATAGGATAATAACTGTAGATACTGTCAGAATGATATTGTCATTGAGTTCTTTTGTTCAGGAGTTGTTGAACAGACTGGAGTTCTGTATTTTGGAGATGGGGGTTATATTCAGGAAGAACCAGATGGTGGATCAAGGATTTGGTCTATGACTGTGTTTGTTGCATTATTTAGGTTTGGGGATTTCTTTGATGATGCTATAGGGTGAGCCTACAGGTCAGTGCATGCAAGAAAAGTGCCCTACCACTGAGTGTTCTACCTCAGCCTTTATCTTATAAATATTGTGGAATTTTGACTGACTCGCCCTATTACACTTCAGGAGGTAACAGTAAGCATTATTTTAGAATTCCTGTTTTAGAAAGTTGCATAAAAGAAAACAAAACATGCCAGGCAGCGGTGGCACACACCTTTGATCCCAGCACTTAGGAGGCAGAGGCAGGTGGATTTCTGAGTTTGAGGCCAGCCTGGTCTACAGAGTGAGTTCCAGGACAACCAGCAACCAGGGCTATACAGAGAAACCCTGTCTTCAAAAATTAAAAAAATTGAAAAAAAAAAAGGAAAGAAAGAAAGAAAGAAAAAAGAAAACAATACACTAGAAAAACTGAGGAAACAAAAACATGTGATACAGAAATCAGTTCGACAAAATGTAATTCAAATAAGGGCTGGGGAGCTGGCCCAGTTGGTAAAGAAGGCCTGGGTTTGATCCTCAGATCCAGTGTGAAGAGTTGGGTGTGATGGTGTGTGTAATTCCATTGCTGGGGAAAGCAGAAACAGCTGTGGAGCTTGCTGGGCAGACAGACGGTCTAGCCTTCCACCTCGAGACTGTCTAAGAGACTACAAAGAACACCTTTTCCAAGGAAGAATATCTGATTCTCTGAGTTCCATATGCATATTTACACATGTGTGCATTTCTGCATAGTGACACTAAATTCAAAATCTGGCATTTAGGAGTCAGGGTCAGGAAGATTATTTCAAATTCATGGCCATCCTGGGAAATGAAACTTTAAAAATTATTTTATGTATGTGCATGTTTTACCTGAAAGAAGATGTGTGTGTGTGTGTGTGTATACATGTATGTATGTATGTATGTATGTATGTATGCAGCCTGAGGAGCCTCTCCTAAAAGCTTTGAAGGGATTCTACTCAAGTGCTCCTGGAGTCTTTGATGACTGCCACAGCAAAGAATTTTGGACAAGTCAGAATGAGGCAACGTTAGGTGAGGTTATTGATGAAAAGAAGGATAAAGCTGGGCATAGTGACACACCCTTTAATCCCAGCAATAGAAGGCAGAGGCAGGTGGAGCTCTGTATGTTTGAGGCCAGCCTGATCTATAGAACTAGTTCCAGGATAGTGAGAGCTACACAGAGAAACCCTGTCTTAAAAAAAAGAAAGAAAGCCGGGCGTGGTGGTGCACGCCTTTAATCCCAGCACTCGAGAGGCAGAGGCAGGTGGATTTCTGAGTTCGGCCAGCCTGGTCTACAGAGTGAGTTCCAGGACAACCAAGGCTACACAGAGAAACACTGTCTTAAAAAAACCAAAAAAAAA
>NC_034603.1:66299576-66311302 GCF_900095145.1 Mus pahari
CCGGCTAAGACATAATTATTTTTGCTTTTGTTTGTTTCTGTTTCAGGGCAGAGTTTCTCTATCCATGCCTGTCCTGGAACTTTATTTGAAGAACAGGCTGGCCTCAAACTCAAAGATCCACCTGCCTCTGCTTTCCAAGTACTGGGGTTAAAGGCATAGACCACCATGGCCTGGTTTTCATAATTATTATTTAAGATTTATTTACTTTATATGTATGAATGTTTTGCCTACATGTATGTATGTATATCACATGTACATAAATACAGAAATCCACCTGCCCCTGCCTCCCAAGTGCTGGGATTAAAGGCGTGCGCCACCACTGCCCAGCTAAACTGCAGAATTCTTGGCCATAATCAAAACTATTCTGTCTTTGCGTTACTATTGCTGTGATGAACACCATGACCAAAAGCAAGGGAAAGGGTTTGTTTTGCTCTCATATCCCCAGTCGTAGGGCAGGAACTCAAGCCTGGCAGGACCCAGGGGTGGGAGCTGATGTAGAGGCCATGCGCTGCTTACAGGCTTGCTTAGCTTTCTTTCCTATGGAACCCAGGACCACCAGCTCAGTGATGGTACCACTTACAATGGACTGGGCCCTCCCCCATTGCTCACTAATTAAGAAAATGCCTTATGGCCTACCTATAACCAATCTTATGGATGTATTTTCTCAATTGAGGTTCCCTTTTCTCAGATTATTGTAAGATGACCATAAAACTAGCCAGCACATCTCCCCTCAAACGAAAGACTAGGACTAGATGGATTCACTGCTAAATTCTTTCAAACTTTTAAGGAAGATTTACCAATCCTTCTTAGATTATTCCATAAATAGAAATAGAAGGAACGCTGCCCAATTCAGACTGTGAAGCCAGTATAACCCTGGTATCAGAACCAGGTAAAGACATAATTAAAAACAACAGATCATTTTCTCAGATGAATATAAATGCAGAAAATCTCAGCAAACAAAATTCAGGAACACATGAAGATTATACATCATAACCAAGTGCCTTCTTCATCCCATAGGTGCAAGGTTAGTGCGACATGGGTCAATTAATGAATATAATATGTCATATAAATAAGCTGAAGGACAGTGAATTCTCAAAGAAGTTGGGGAAAGTATCTCATAATAGAATTGTTGGCCAGATTTATGTCTTGTTTCTCTTTTTCTTTTTAAAATTTTTTTTTTTATTTTTTAGAAAAAGAAGCTTCTTAATGCTGTCTCTAAATAAGAAAGTACCATATATCATCATATACTATTTTAAGTCTATAGAAAAGTGAAGTGAATGTAAGGCTAGTAACACTTGAAGAAAAACAGAAGTAGAGTCAGTCCAGAATGGAAGTGTCTGGAGACTAGAAAAGGACATAGAGTCCATGGAGCTAAAGTCATAGATGGTCATTAGCCACCAAAGTAGGTGCCAAGAACTCTAAGCTGAACTAGAGCACTGTCCACCTAGGCTCTGTCTGAGTAGTATATAGGCATATAAGTCTTCTTTCACAGAGTTGCAGATGGAGCCAGGCTTCATGTTTACACCTCCATATCCATGACTTTCTCAAGAGACTTGTGGGCACTGACTGAACACATAGATTCTAGAGCACTTGGTCTGGCTGTGAGTTAGTCATACCTGTTGAAGAAAATGTGCTTTATTCTCTAGTATATTAGTAATAAACACAGTCTTTAAGATACGGGGCTGGAGAGAGGGCTCAGAGGTTAAGAGCACTAGCTGCTCTCTTCCAGAGGTCCTAAGTTCAATTCCCAGCAACCACATGGTGGCTCACAACCATCTGTCATGGGATCTGATGCCCTCTTCTTCTGTGTACTCATATACATAAAATAAATTTTTTTAAAAAGATGGGGCTGGAGAGATGGCTCAGCAGTTAAGAGCATTTGCTGCTCTTCCAGAGAACCGAGTTCAGTTCACAGTCCTAGCACCTTTTTTAGGTGACTCATAACACCTGTAACTTTAACTCCATAGGCTCTCATCCTTCTCTAGCCTCCAGAACCTTGCACACCTATCTGTGACATTTATTATTGTGGGCGGGTAGGACATATAACAGGCTTTGAGTCTGTTTTGGAGTCTTCTCAACACTACACTGTTCTGTTTTGCCCAGTACACAAAATTAGTTTATTCCTTTGTGTTTGTGTATAAAATTGGATTTTACTTTATAGTCTTGGTTGGCCTAGAATTTACTATGTATAGACATAGTTAGCTTCAGATTCACATATGTGCCTGCTTCTGCTTCCCTAACTGTGATCAAAGGTGTGCATCATTATCCCCAGCAAAAATAGTTTCTCAATAAGAATGTACGAGTCTCCTCATTGACATTCTATCACAGCCTAATAAAGAGAATGCTGTATAAAACAAAGTTCCCTCATTAATAATGCTGTTTGAAGCCGTACCTGGTGGCGCACGCCTTTAATCCCAGCACTCGGGAGGCAGAGGCAGGCTGATTTCTGAGTTCGAGGCCAGCCTGGTCTACAAAGTGAGTTCCAGGACAGCCAGGGCCACACAGAGAAACCCTGTCTTGAAAAAAAAAAAAAAAAAAATGACACAGAGGCTTATTGATGAGTTAATGCCTAGACCTTAAGCTGTACTTGTTCCTAACTAGCTCATAACTTATTTCATTTATATTAATCTAAGTTCTGCCACACAGCTGGTTACCTCTCTTCAGTTTCATATATCCAACTCCCTCTGTGTCTAGGTGGGATCCCTCCCCCCTTCCTGAGTTTTTTCCTCTGCCACATGTCCCATCTCAATATTCTGCTTTCTGCTATATAGGCTATAGGTTTTCTATTTTAACCAATCAGAAGGTGCCTTGGTCAGGCAAGGAAGGACAGAGACACATGTTCTGTTCTTCTGAATGTCCTGAGTTCAATTTCCAGCAACTACATGGTAGTTCATAGCCATCTGCAATTGGATCTGATGCCCACTTGTGTGTCAGAAGACAGCGACAGTGTACTACTATACATAAATTTAAAATAAATAAGTAAATAAATCTATTTAAAAAAAAAAACAAAAAACCCTACAGCCAGGTGGTGGTACATGCCTCTAATCCCAGTACTCAGGAGGCAGCAGCAGGCGGATCTCTGAGTTCCAGGCCAGCCTGATCTACAGAGCTAGTTCTAGACAGCCAGGGCTACTCAGAGAAACTGCCATGAAAGAAATAAAAACAATTGCTATCCTTGTAGAGGACCCCGGTTCTATTCCCAGCACCCCACCCACATGGCGGCTCACAGCCACCTGTAACTGCAGGTCCAGGGGATCTTAGGCTCTCTCATAGCCTCAGGTGTCTGCTTGCATGTGATGCACTAACATACTTTCAGGTGTACACATACATGTATAGAAGAAAAACAAAGAATTGTCTTTTAAAGTTGAAATTCACAGAGCATGTGAGTGTAAGAGCATAATGAAGTGGCATCATATATATTCAGCAAGCAAGTTTCTATATTGTCTGCTCTGTACCCTGGGATTGAGGAGAGTTCTGAGTGATGACCCTCCTCTCCTCCGAGCAGGGAAACAGTGAGTTCAGAGGATGGGAAGAGTGGAGGGTTAAGATGTGGATGAAGCTCAGATTGTCACAGTGCAGCTGTGGTTAAGCATCTTCAGTTCTCCATTACTCTTCTGAGAATCATCACTCAAAATACTTTGAAGACAAAATATCCAGATGTTGAGTGGTTTGGAGTGTAAACAGAAATGGAAAGAAGGGGAAGAGGGATTAATTGGCTTGTTTGTCTAGGTCCCTTAGGCAAGCTTAACTTTATTTGAATAAAGGGCAGAACACTGAAAGCTAACTTAGTCAGAACTATCTCTGACCAGATTCCTGGGACTAGCCTGAGCCCGAAGTGAGAGGGCAGTCGGGTTTCAGTTAGGTGCCAGGCATGTTAGGAAAATCAGAGACCTGTGCACACACACCTGACGGGTGGTAGAAGCAACGCGTCACTGGGACTAAACCACCTTCCCTTTAGCCCATTTCTTTGCATTCTTATAGCGCTTTAAACCTCCCTATGTAGTCTATTGTTCTGTCTCCTAAGCACCAAATCTGGAGAGTATCAGGGAGAAGATATGACCCTGTTTGAAAACCATCCTTTTTCCCTGTGTGGAACTAGCCATACCTTCATTTCTTGTCCTATATTACTGTTCTAATGATACTTTTTTTTAAGTGGAGAGATTTAATATTGTCTGGCTCATTCAAACTTGATTTGTTAAAGAAAAGATAAAAGTCAGATGTGTTGACTCATGCATTTAATCCCAGCACCAGGAGGCAGAGCCATGTTTGAAGCCAACCTGGACTACTTAGCAAGTTCCAGAACAGTCAACACTACATGGCAAGACCCTTTGGGGGGGGAGGGCAGGTGATGGTTCAGAGAGAGAGTATTCGTACATTGGCTGTTGTCATTTCTACGGTAGGTTGTTCTCTCAAGATTTTCCAGATAGCCGGGCGTGGTGGAGCAAGCCTTTAATCCCAGCACTAGGGAGGCAGTGGCAGGCGGATTTCTGAGTTCGAGGCCAGCCTGGTCTACAAAGTGAGTTCCAGGACAGCCACGGCTACACAGAGAAACCCTGTCTCGAAAAACCAAAAGAAAAAAAAAGATTTTTCCAGATAAAAAAATCTCATAATTTTATCATGTTACTGTGGATAATGTTATTTTCTCTAGGAATCTCATGCTATAGAAATTCAGTACTCGCTGGGTGGTGGTGGTGCACGCCTTTAATCCTAGCACTCGGGAGGCAGAGGCAGGTGGATTTCTGAGTTTGAGACCAGCCTGGTCTACAGAGTGAGTTCCAGGACAGCCAGGGCTACACAGAGAAACCCTGTCTCAAAAAAAGAAAAAAAGAAATTCAGTATTCATGTCATGACATAAAAACTAGTCTTAGAAGCTGAATGTGGTAGTGCACGCCTTTAATTCTAACACTTGGGATGCAGAGGCAAGTGATCTCCTGTGTGCTTCATGCCACCCTCGTCTGCAGAACAAATTTAAACAAGCCAGGGCTACACCATGGGACTCTGTCTCCAAAACACCAACAAACGTGGGTGCCCTGGGCCTTTAGTACATATAATTCAGTGGTTAGTGCTTATCTTGCCTGTTTGAGACCCTGAGTTTGAGCTATACATTGGGGGTGGGGGAGATGAGTAAATCATGGGGCTCGAACTGTACCTCAGTGGTGGGATATACCCTGGGTTCCATCCTAGTGGGTAAGAGTACTTACCGTAAAGGCTGTCAACCTGAGTTTAGTTTCTGAAACCCATATGTGGAAGGAGAGCATTGACTCCTAAATTGTCCTCTGACCTCCACACGAGTCAAGGAAAACTTTTGTCTTTGTGTTTTCTCAGTTTGGTTATAGAATCCTGAGAGTTTGAAATCCTAGATTCAAAGGAGCTCTATGGAGTTTTTTGGTTGTTTTTCCTTTTTTGTTTTTTTGTTATTTGTTTGTTTGTTTTTCCAGACAAGGTTTCTCTGTATAGCCCTGGCTATCCTGGAACTCACTTTGTAGACCAGGCTGGCCTGGAACTCAGAAATTCNCCTGCCTCTGCCTCCCAAGCACTGGGATTAAAGGCGTGCTCCACCATGCCTGGCTGGTTTTCCTTTTTAAGTTTAAGTAGGATCTCAGTTTGATACCCAGGCTAACATTGAACTCTCGATCTTCCTGCCTCACCTGAGTTGCTGGGATTATAGGTGTGTGCCACCTTACTGAAGCCACATAATCAGGAAGATTAGTAATTTTTACTCTAAGGCAATTTTAAAAACAATTGCTTATGGTGTATGTGTATGTGTGTGTGTGAGTGCCATGGCATTCGTGTGAAAGTTAGAAGAGTGGGTGTAGCTTTTCTCCTTGTACTGTGTGAGTTCTGTGGCTCAAACTCTAGTCCTTAGGCTCAGCAGTTACTCTTTCACTGAGCCATTCATCAGTCTCCTAGAACATTCTGAAGTGAGAAAACTCAATTTATGCCAGAGTAGTAGTATATTAAACGTTATATGTTTTAAGATTTGTGGAAAGGGAAAGACTCTATAAAAGCTAGTCTTCCAGTCCCTTGTTCCTTTCCTCAGACTATCACTGTTAAAAATTCATTACCTGTGTATTCAAGCACTATCTATAAAGACATGTGCATATTTTGTGTGTGGGGGGGGTTAGTTTTATAGTGCCCTGTTGTCTAGAAATTTGTTAGGCACATTGGCTTTGGGTTAAATAGGCATGTTGTCTTGCCATGCTAGGTGCCTTTGTAATGACTGTTCTATTTTCTATTTAGTTTGTGTAGAGGCCAGAGGACAAGCTCTGGTGTCATTTTTTTTAGGAGCCATCCACTTTGTTTTTTGAGGCAAGGTCTCATGAGAACCAGAAGCTCCTCAGTTGTGACAGGTTAGCTAGCCAACAAGACTCAAGACTCTGTCTGAGTCTCTGGAGCGCTAGGATTTCGAGTGTGTGCCCCATGCCTGGCTTGTACATGAGTGCTAGACCTAGGTCCTCGTCGTGGTTTTGTGACAAGCACTTTATCAACTGAGCTATCTCCTCAGCCTGTGGTTTTTTGTTTTTATGAGGCAGTATCTCATATAGCACAGATTGGCCTCACTTAATATGTAGCTGAAAATGACCTTGTACACCAGTCTTGTCTCTACCTCCCAAGTGCTGGAATTATAAGCATGAGCCACCATACTTGCTGTGCTTGTTTTTAATTCTAACACTGTAGTGAAGAAGTCTGTCAGGAAATGTTTCTCAAAAGAATGGAAAGTAAGAATTTACTGTTCAGCTCTCACCTCTGATTAACAAGGACACCTTTTCAGGGTGAAGAAGACTACAGCGAAGAGGAGAATTCCAAGGTGGAGCTGAAATCTGAAGCTAACGATGCTGCTGATTCCTCTGCAAAAGAGAAGGGAGAGGAAAAGCCTGAGTCTAAAGGCACCGTGACTGGGGAGAGGCAGAGCGGCGATGGGCAGGTCAGTACACGGCACAGGCCTCCCCTTGCGGGGTGGCACAGGGCCTCTCAACTCCGTGGAAGAGTAAGGAGGCCCTTATCTTCCAGGAGAGCACAGAGCCCGTGGAGAACAAAGTGGGTAAAAAGGGCCCTAAGCATTTGGATGATGATGAAGATCGGAAAAACCCAGCATACATTCCCAGGAAAGGGCTCTTCTTTGAGCATGATCTTCGAGGACAGACTCAGGAAGAGGAAGTCCGGTAACAGCCATTTTGCTTTCCTGCTGCTGACTACTGTGCTTAGTGCTTCCTGCATGGCAGGTGCTTTGCTGACCTCTGCCTGCACGGCCTCCAAGTTTTACTGCTTAGACATTTAGGATGAGTATTACTGCTGGGGAAGTGAAGCTCGCAGCGCTCGGCAACTAGGTGCCAGGCACGCTGCCCCACGCTTGCAGTCCTGGCACTCGGGTCTGAAGCAGGGTGATTGTGAGCTTGAGGCCGGTTTGGCTACCTAATGAGGCCCTGTCTCACAGTGCAAAAAGAGGTGGGTGTGGTAGTGTGCAGCCCAATCCCAGCTCTCAGGATGAAGAGACAGGAGGAATCTAAGAGAGGTGAGTTCCAGGCCAACCTAGCCTACGTATAATAGTTTCCAGGCCAGCCAGAGTTACATGGTAAGACCTTGTCTTTAAAAAAGGGAAGATTTGGGGGCTGTTGATGGAAAAAGAGATAGGATCCAGATTTAGAGCAGGTGTCCCCAGAGCTTTGGTCATTACACCTCTACCTCTTTAATCTGTGCCTCCCGATATGGGACGATTTTATAGACTACATTTTAGTAGACAGATAATTTCTAAGTATTAATTGTCTCAAGATACCTCTGCTTGGTTTGGTCCAGACCCAAGGGACGGCAGCGAAAACTATGGAAAGATGAGGGTCGCTGGGAGCATGATAAGTTCCGTGAGGATGAACAGGCCCCGAAATCTCGACAGGAGCTAATTGCACTTTATGGCTATGACATTCGGTCTGCTCACAATCCTGATGACATCAAACCCAGAAGAATCCGGAAACCTCGGTAGGAAAATTCAGGAGTCTTTCTAATCTTTTAAGTGACTATGGGATTTGGAACGTCTCCCTGACTGCTTTGTTGGTGGTGGTTGTTTGTGGGGGGCTTTTTTTTTTTTTTTTTTTTTTTTTTGATTTTTCGAGACAGGGTTTCTCTGTGTAGCCCTGGCTGTCCTGGAACTCACTTTGTAGACCAGACTGGCCTCGAACTCAGAAATCCGCCTGCCTCTGCCTCCCAAGTGCTGGGATTAAAGGCGTGCGCCACTTTTTTTTTTTTCCTTAACAATTTTACTGTTTCAGATTTGGAAGTTCCCCACAAAGAGATCCAAACTGGATTGGTGATCGATCAAGCAAATCCCATCGCCACCAGGGTCCTGGGGGCAATCTACCACCTAGGACATTTATTAACAGGAATGCAGGAGGTACTGGCCGCATGTCTGCATCCAGGAATTACTCTCGATCTGGGGGCTTCAAGGAAGGCCGCACTAGTTTCAGGCCTGTGGAGGTTGCTGGGCAGCATGGCGGCCGGTCTGCTGAGACTCTAAAGCATGAAGCTAATTACCGGTCACGGCGTCTAGAGCAGACACCTCTGAGGGAGCCATCTCCAGAACCAGATCCTCCATTGCTTGGAAGTCCTGAGAAAGAAGAGGTAGCCTCAGAGACACCAGCTGCTGTGCCTGACATCACACCACCAGCTCCTGACAGGCCCATTGAGAAGAAATCCTATTCCCGGGCAAGAAGGACCAGGACCAAAGTTGGGGATGCAGTCAAAGCTGCTGAGGAGGTTCCTCCTCCATCTGAAGGGCTCACTTCAGCAGCCACAGTCCCAGAAACAACTACTCCAGCTGCTAAAACTGGGAACTGGGAGGCTCCAGTAGATTCTACCACAGGTGGACTGGAGCAAGATGTGGCACAGCTAAATATAGCAGAACAAAGTTGGAGTCCAGGACAGCCTTCATTCTTGCAGCCACGGGAACTTCGAGGTAAGGCATTCTGGGCTAGGAACTAGATCTTACTATGTCACTGGGACTTAACCTCTCAGGGATGCAGTGTGTAACAGATAGCTCCTTACTCCTTAACAGGACAGACAGGGTAGATTCATAGGTTTGTCTACTTGTCTTCAGAGCAATTTCTGTGATCCCCAAGCCTGTCTAGCTGCTTATGCGCACTGCTAACTGTCAATGCTTGGCTCTTTTTTATTGGTGAATTTCCTCTTCTCTGCACAAAAAGGATAGAGGATAGCATCTTCAGACTGTCTGAGCCAGTAGTTAAATGTTTGAAGGCAGAAATATATTTGAATCTGGATATTTTGTTCTAAAAGGAAATCCTAATATCCTTTCTTCTAGAGACAGACTTCTTATTGGAACTATGTATTATACTGGTGCTTTTTAGTATGTTTTGAAATGTGGCTAGAAGGAAGAATTGACCTTCTAATTAATTAACTTTATAATTACATGTAGGGTGGTAGTGCCACATACCTTTAATTTTAGCACTGGAGAGGCAGAGGCAAGTAGATGTCTGTATTCAAGGCCAGACTGGTCTACAGATTGAGTTCCAGGACAGCTAAGGCTATACAGAGAAACCCTATCTCAAAAAAACAAAACAAACAAACAAACAAAATAAAAGCACATATAGCTAGCAGGTATCATTTAGTTTTTGAAAAGCCCTTTCTTTGAAGTCTGTCTGTCTGTCTGTCTTTCTTTCTTTCTTTCTTTCTCTCTCTCTCTCTCTCTCTCTCTCTCTCTCTCTCTCTCTTTCTTTCTTTCAAAGATTTATTATTTAATACAGTATTCTGCCTGCATGTATGCCTGCATGTCAACAGAAGGCACCAGATCTCATTACAGATGGCTGTGAGCCACCATGTGGTGCTGGGAACTGAACCCAAGACCTCTGGAACGGCAGTCAGTGCTCCCAACCCCCAAGCCATCTCTCCAGCCCAATTTATTTATTTTTATTTCATGTGTATTCATATGTCTCTGAGGGTCTCAGATCCCCTGAAAGTTAACAGGCAGTTATGGGCTGCCATGTGGGTTCTGTGATTTAAACTCTGGTCCTCTGGAAGAGCAGCCAGTGAGTGCTTTTAACTTCTGAGCCATCTCTCCAGCCTGAAATTTTATTTTTATATGTCTAGGTGTTTTTCCTGAACCTATGTCTGTGTATCATGTGTGTGCAGGGCCCATAGAGTCCAGAAGAAGACATCAGATCCCTTGGGAATAGAATTACAGATGTTTGAGTTGCCATGTGGGTGCTTATTACTTCTTTTGGCTTTTGTGATTACAATTAGATCATTTTTCCATTCCCTTTCCTCCTTCCAAACCCTTTCACGTACTCTTCCTTGCTTTTTTTTGAAGTTCATGGCTTTTCATTAACTGTTTTATTAATTGTTATATGCATGTGTGTATATACATTTATATTCTTTTTTTTTTTTTTTTTTTTTTTTTCCGACAGGGTTTCTCTGAATAGCCCTGGCTGTCCTGGAACTCACTNTGTAGACCAGGCTGGCCTCGAACTCAGAAATCCACCTGCCTCTGCCTCTCAAGTGCTGGGATTAAAGGCGTGCGCCACCAACGCCCAGCCCATACATTTATATTCTTAAATACATAATTACTCACATTTCTCAGTCTGTATAGTGTTACCTGTGTGTATGTTTTCAGGACTGACACTCTTTGGTATGGGATAACCAGGTGATGTGCTCTTCCTGAGGAAGACTCTCCTGCTCTCAGTTTTCTTTCCTTAGCTGTCAGTAGGTCTTTTTATAGGGTTAAGGCCTGATATTTTCTGCTTTCCACTTTGGCATGTTTTCTTGTCCTTGTTCAGCTAGTGTTTGGGAGAATTCATGGGTGTAGATTCTCATGGTACTAGGAGACACTTAAAATCCTTCTACCTCTTCTTCCTCAGTGATCCCCGAGCCTTAGGTGGAAAAGTTGTTTTCTGGGTGTGTCTGTTGGTACTGAGCTCCAAAACTGCATTTTGACTGGTTGTGATTTGGTTTTCTGTAATGGTCTTCATCTGTTGCAAAGTTTCCTTGATGGGTGGTCAGTGATCTGTGGTCTAAGGACAAATATGTAGAATGTAGTTAGGGATTGTGCTGGGTTAATAAAAAGGTGGTTGTAGATTCTCCTTCAAGATACACGCCTTTAATCCCAGCATTTGGGAGACAGAGGCAGGGGATTTCTGAGTTAAAGGCCAGCCTGGTCTACAGAGTGAATTCCAGTACAGCCAGGGCTATACAGAGAAACCCTGTAAAAACAAAACAAGCAAAAAAAGATAGATGACTTCACTACCTCGAGTAGTTGGCTAGATTTCCCTCTTACTGGGTGGGTCTTAAGTCCAATCACTGAGCAGTACACCCTTGGTTTATCTGTGCGGGGCTGGTCGTTCTCCTTCAGAAGCTTGTGTGGTGCTTGCTAATACCATGAAAGCTAGTTGTCAGAAAACAGACTTTCAGGTCAGTCCCAGCTCAGAATCTCTGGGCTGGTGCAGGTGATTTTCGAATACTAAAAATTGGTGTAAGCTATCAGTACTAGAGTTAGTTGATTTCTGGACAGGGAAGTATACTTTTGTTTGTTTTGTTTTGTTTTTTTTTTTCAAGACAGGGTTTCTCTGTGTAGCCTTGGCTGTCCTGGAACTCACTTTGTAGACCAGGCTGGCCTCAAACGCAGAAATCCTCCTGCTTCTGCCTCCCTAGTGCTGGGATTAAAGGTGTGCACTGCCAGGCCCGGCAAGAAGTATGCTTTTCTTTTTTCTTTTTTTTTTTTTTTTTTA
>NC_034603.1:66311722-66339340 GCF_900095145.1 Mus pahari
AAAAAAAAAAAAAAAAAAGATTTGTTTGCTTGAGAGCTGGAGATATGGCTCAGTGACTAAAAGCCCATATTATTCTTTCAGATGGCTCAAGTTCAATTCCAAGCACCCACATCAGGTAGCTCATAACTGCCTGGAACTCCAGCTTTATGGAGTTAACAGCATCTTAGTGTTTTACTGCTGTGAACAGACACCATGATTAAGGCAACTCTCCTAAGGACAATATTTAATTGGGGCTGGCTTACAGGTTCAGAGCTTCAGTCCTCTATCCTCAAGGCAGGAGCATGGCAGCATCCAGGCAGGCGTCAGGCAGGCGTGGTGCAGGAGGAGCTGGGAGTTCTACATCTTCATCTGAAGGCTGCTAGTGGAAGACTGACTTCCAGGCAGCTAAGAGGAGGGTCTTATAGCCCACACCCACGGTGACACACCTACTCCAATAAGACCACACCTACTCCAATAGACCCACACCTTCTAATAGTGGGCCCAGGATATACAAACCATCACAACACTTCTCTGACCTCTTTAAGCACATACACGGATGCATATACACACAAATAAATAAATACACAAATTTATTTTAGGGGAATTTATTTACTTTTATGAATATTTTTATATGTATAAGAATATTTTTGCCTGCATGTATATTTGTGCACCACATATATGTCTGGTGCTCTTGTTGGCCAGAAGAGGGGATAGAATTCCATAAAGCTAGTATTACTGGTGGTTGTAAGCCCCCACCACCACCACATAGGTGCTGGGAATCAAATTTGGTCCTTTGCAAGAGCCATGAGTGCTTTTAACCACTTAGCCATGTCTTAATTCTAAGTAATTTTTATCCAGAGAGAATATAATCTCTTTTTTATATCTAGTATCGTCAGGAGCCATTTGGGCCAGCATTTTATAGTATGTTTAATAATATGCTACAGTTTCCCAAGGTTTCTATATAGGGAAATACATTTATTAGTAGGAAAAAATTTGCATTTGAGTTTATTTGCTAGTCATTTTTTTTTTAAGGGTTTTGTTGCTATCTAAAGATGTTCAAATGCTAGCATTGATAGCAAATAGTTTAAAACATTTATTTATTTTGTGTCCATGTGTGCTTGGTATATACACACATGTACCTGAATAGATGTGTATACACAACATGTGAGGACATTGGATCACCTAGAACTTGAGTTCAAGTCCAGCCTCGTCTACAGAGTGAGTTTCAGGACAATGAAGGCTACACAGAGACTAACAAGTTAAGCAGACAGTTTTCAAGGATGAATGTAATTGTTATTTTCTTGATGGTACCTTTGAATCTTGTTCATATTTATCTGTTCTCAACCAGTGCCCTTTTGGTATATTACAGGTATGCCTAACCACATCCACATGGGAGCAGGACCTCCACCTCAGTTTAACCGGATGGAAGAAATGGTACAAAAGTGGGAAGGAGGAGGACTGGGGCTGTACACCTTGGTGGTAGAGAATACTTGAAATGCTGTCAGAAGAAAGGGTTGAGTCTCACTGTTTAGCTCTGGCTGGCCTGGAGCTTCCTGTGTAAACTATGAGAGATCTGTCTGTCTCTGCCTCCCAACTGCAAGACTAAAGATGTCACCACCATGCCCAGACCTTAGTTAATGTGACAACACCATGACCAAAGCCACTTATAAAAGAAAGCACTTGGTTGGGTTTACAGTTCCAAAGGTTAGAGGCCATGATGGCAGAGCAAAGAGACATGGCAGTGGATACATCTGAGAGTTTACATCTTGATCCAAAAGTAGGAGGCTGAGAGAGCACAGCAAGAATGGCCACAAAGCCTACCCGAGTGACATCCCTCCTAATCTTTCCCAAACCGTCCTGTAACTGGGGACCAAGTAGTCAGATCTGGATCGTCTTCATTCAGACTGCCACGTTTGTTCTCTGTTAAAGCCAAAGTAATCTCTTTATTGTTAGAGATGTTCTCTTATTCTTCAATGCAGACTGGCCTGGAACTTTATATAGCTCAGGTTAGCTTCACACTCATAGTCCTCCTGCTTTTGATTCCCACGTTCTGAGATTACAGGATTAGGCTTCCATGCCAGCCAATGTAAGTTCTAAATAGCAGTTTTCCTTTGATTACTCTTGGGGTTTGTTTTGTTTCAATTTGGACCTCAGAAGTATAGAGCATTTAGGTTCAAATGCTTTTGTCTTTCGCCAATTTTTTTCAGTTCATTTTATGAATACTTATTAAATACTTTCATATACTAAGTAGTACAACATAAAGCAGGTAGGACTTGATATGAGAATCACCCCTTTCTATTTCAGGGTGTCCAGAGTGGTCGAGCTAAGCGTTACTCATCCCAGCGGCAGAGACCTGTGCCAGAGCCCCCTGCTCCTCCTGTGCATATCAGTATCATGGAGGGACATTACTATGATCCATGTGAGTCCTTACTTAAATCTAAAGGGAATTAAGTGTCAAGCCTTCTGGCTACACAGTAGTCATCCCACATTGTCTAGTTGCTGTTTTCTTCATATGAGAAACTTAGAACCTTAAAGGTCTGCAGGACAGAAAGAGTTGCTGTTGTGGTATGAAGGGTCAGGGTTTATAAGAATCTCCGTATCTCTTACAGTGCAGTTTCAGGGACCAATCTATACCCATGGTGACAGCCCTGCTCCACTGCCCCCACAGGGCATGATTGTACAGCCAGAAATGCACCTTCCTCACCCAGGTAAGCTTGCACTCCTCTTGTGTGGTATAGTACACCAGGATTTGTGTTAGGACTCTACAAACTCTTTCAATACTGTCATGCTGTCGGATGCTGACTGCCCTGGCTGCTTTTGCAGCCAACTCTGTTTTAAGCCCTGTTCTGAGGACTACCCTCTAGCCTGTTGTGCTTTGTGGTCCAACTTAAGCCATCTCAACATAAAGATGATGTCCTCTTCTACAGTTTTTGTTTTCCTTTTTTTGCCCAGGTTTACACCCCCACCAGTCACCAGCACCTCTGCCCAATCCTGGTCTCTACCCACCACCAGTGTCCATGTCCCCAGGACAGCCACCGCCCCAGCAATTGCTTGCTCCTACCTACTTTTCTGCTCCAGGTGTCATGAATTTTGGTAACCCCAATTACCCTTATGCTCCGGGAGCATTGCCTCCTCCTCCACCTCCTCATCTGTATCCTAACACACAGGTAAGATGCCTGTTTCCTAGGTTTACATCCTTCGTTCACTCAGGACTGTGGTAAGGGGAAATAGATGTTAAAAGATTGTCAGCATTTCAATGCCCCTGATTCTCCTTCGTGGCACTAGGATGCCCCTTGGTGGTCAAGAACTGGAACTACAGCTTATGTAATGTCTTGTTATTGCTTATTTTCAGAGTTGTTTCTTATTTTTTGTTTTTGTTTTGACACGGGGTATCTTGCTATATAGACAAGGCTGGCCTCACATTCACAGATATTTACCATCTTGTGCCTCCTGAGTGCTGGGACACCAAGCATGACCCTGTTTGTTTTTTTGTTTTGTTTTGTTTTGTTTTGTTTTGTTGTAAGGTAGGTTCTCACTGTAGCCCCTGTTTGGCCTAGAATATATGATCCTCAGCCTCTTGACTCAGAGATACTTGGGAAGACCATGCTTGGCTTTCTCCTTGGTTTCCTTAAGGATCAGTGTCTTGCATTACATCTTGGGGTGTCCCCATGTGTTACTTATTCAGCTGTACTAAGGAATGTAGTCTTCTCCTAGACAACATATCTTATCCCTTTCCTGAGGGCACTTGACACCATCTGGCATCTAGAATGCCAAGATTGAGCTCAACCTTTCTGTTGTCAGGTAATGCAGTGATTGCATAGTTGGACACTAAAGAATGAAACCAGGGACTACAAGATGGTTCAGTGGTTAGAGCACTTGCTGCTTTTGAGGAAGTTCAGTCCTATCACCATGGCAGGCAGATAGCTCACACTGGCAGGAACTCCAGCTTGGTGGAATCTCATGACTTTTTTATGACCTCTTAGGGCACCACCATCCACTCACACAGACCCTGTCTTAGTTAAGATTACTATTGCTGTAAAACAAAACTAGTGGCATGACCAAAAGCAATTTGGGGAGGAAAGGGTCTATTTTGCTTATGCTACTGTGTTACAGTTTATTATTGAAGGAAGTCAGGCCAGGAAGCTGGTGGCAGGAGCAGAGGCAAAGGCCATGGAGGAGCACTGCTCTCTGGCTTGCTCTTCAAGACATGCTCAGCTGCTTTTCTTTTTCTCTTTTCTTTGTTTGTTTGTTAGTTGTTTGTTTGTTTTTACAATCAGGAAAAACTGTGACTGCAGTATTTGACAGAGAAAACACTGCTATTGGACAGCTGGTGTTTTATTCAGATAGCATCTTTATTATACATGATCCAAGAACATTCAAATAAGAACACAAACGCCGGGCCTGGTGAGGCAGGCGGATTTCTGAGTTCGAGGCCAGCCTGGTCTACCAAGTGAGTTCCAGGACAGCCAGGGCTATACAGAGAAACCCTGTCTCGAAAAACCAAAAAAAGAAAAAAAAGAAAAAAAAAAAAAGAACACATATAAAATCAGAAGTTAAAGATTGGTCTTTAAATATAGTAGCCAGCAATGCCAGGTTTGCCAGTGATCTCTCCAATAGAAAACCACATCCACAATGTGGCCAATCGAGGCTTTGAGTAAGTCAGCACTGGGCCTTCTCCTTGAAGCTATGGCCGGACTTGGCTGTGGCCTAAGATAGAAAGGAGAAGGAGGTCTGTCTCACTGAACCACTACCTCTTGTTTGATTTTTTTTTTTTTTTTTTTTTTTTTTGAGATAGGGAGTCACTACATAGAACAAGCAAACAACACCTACCCCCCCCAACACACACTAAGCACACACACACACACACACACACAAGTATGTCTTAAAAATGGATGTTCTTCGGTTCTTTTTGTTTTTGCAGTTAGCTAACGTTTTCTGATTTTCACAATTTGGGTTAATAACTTTTTTTTCTTCTCCTGGCTTTCGGGGTCCTAGGCTCCATCACAGGTATATGGAGGAGTGACTTACTATAACCCTGCCCAGCAGCAGGTGCAGCCCAAGCCCTCCCCACCCCGGAGGACTCCCCAGCCGGTCTCCATCAAGCCCCCCCCACCTGAGGTACGGCTCCTCCCACTCTCCTAGCATGTGGGCGATGCTTTCTCCAGAGGGTCTGTCTTCACTTCCTCTTCGGGTGTGTTTCTATGGAAGTGTAATGTGATAACAGTTTCCAATTTTATTATTTCAGGTTGTAAGCAGGGGTTCCAGTTAATAAGAGTTTTCGAATATTTTAAGTATAACATCATGTGAAAAAGTAAGTACCCAAATGTACTGTGAACTCTTAGTGTAAGTCTTTAGACGCACACTGAGGTGCTTCATAAAGCCACCTCATTAATGCTGTCTCAGGGAACTTAATTTATGAAAGCATTGGGAAGAATTGCAGAAAAGCCATTCCTGCCTTCAGATTTTCATTTGGGAAACTACAGAATGAAAATACAGGAGCCCAATCTAAACTAGATTAAGGAAAGAAATATGAGTTTAAGTTGTTAAAGCCAAAAGAGCCAGTTGTAAAGACTTTAGGACAGAGTGCCTTTGGCTGCCACGGGGCTCTGAGGGAGTGTGTGTTGGTTTAGAAGGTAAGGTCTCACTCTGAGCCCAAGCCAGCCTCAAACTTTCCCTCTTCCTGCTTTCACCTCCCAGTGCTCAAATTACAGGTGTGGGCCACCACGCCTGACTCTGGGATATTTTTATTGCTGTTGTTTTGTTTTGTGGTCATTAAAGCACATTATTTAGAAGCTTAGGGTGTAGCATGTTCATGGTCTTAGACTTGATCCTTGGCGCCAAATAAACCACATTATTTAGAAGTGGGCCTCTGAGAAGGCTTATATAAATACTCAGAGGTCCAATTGACACACTGTTCTTCTCTTTTTAACTCTCAATAGGACAGGAGAGGTGGAAACTCAGGAGAGAAGAGAAATACAGCTGGCTGTCTACTACTCAGAGGGCTTCAAAGGTGTGGGGTGGCCCTACCAGCAGACGGAGGATGAGGCCCTCCTTCTCTGAGGATGGGTCTGCTGGAGAGAGAAGAAACAGGTGGCTGCCTTCCACCTCACTCCTCACTTGAGCTGCCTGGACTCGGGGAGCAGAAACTGGACAACCTGGGCATCAGAAGCCTGTTTCTTACTTTCTCCCCAGAAATTCATGTGTCTTCTGCTCCCAAGGGAGTTCCTTCCTGCTTGTTTGTTTGAATGTTGATTTTTTTTTTTTTTTAAAGCTTGATTTACCCTTCTTAAGTTAATGTTTTTAGTTTTTTTCTCCTTTGCCCTGCCCTCCCCTGACTTTACATGAAACAAGTTCATTTTAGTTTACCAGTCTTTCTGGGTTCCCTTTTGACTCCTCTCTTAACCCCACATAATTGAGAATGTTTTGACCAAGTGTAAAAATAGCTGGCCTTTTCCTTGTGATTGGTCTTTATTAGTCTCTTTAATGCCTCTAACCCTGTGGAAGCTGTCTGCACGCAGTATCCCACTGTAGAGGAGAGCTCAGAGTGGGTGTGAGTAGGAGCCCTTGTTTGGGGTATAGGTTTTATAAATCTGAGCCTTCAACAGTACCTCTCTTCTAATGGGCTTCAGCCCTCCACTGAGGCAGAATCTCTGCTGTGGGGAGAGAGAACAAACTGGATGCTATTGTGCGATGGGAGGGTGGAGTGAGACCCTCTGCACAGTTATGGGAATGTGCTGCTGAGTCCTCAGGGCTGTCTCGGAGGTAAGTGGTTAGTGGGCCCTGCTTCTTTTCTTTGTAGCTCTCCTGCTACATCCCCTTCCCAGTTGTGGACCAATGCATCTCTAGAGACAGATACTGTCCAGCCATCTGTCTGCCTTGTCTTTTGCAGTTCTTCTCCATGCCTTCCCTGCTACAAGTGTTTTTAGATGTTATTACTGTACTTTCCCCAAATTCTGCTCCTGTACTTGCAAACTGAAGGTAACTACTATGCCTAGACTTAAATCCTAAGGAAGCAAGTTACTTCTGGGCAAAGGCTGTCCCTCCTATCCTTCCTCTCGGCACCACACTACATCCCCGTGCCCCTGTGGAAGTCTTACTGCAGCACTGTGCCTGCTAGAGTTCCCACAGCACCTGAGGGAAAAGGTGATGGCTGTCTCTCTCTAGTAATGTCCTTGTTCTTATTCTTCCCTCCTACAGCTGGCCTAACCACTCTTGAGTTGGGGTGGGGTAACCCTCGAGGAGGAGGTAACTGAGAGGCTCTTCCAGGGGGAGCTGGTGGGTGTGCTTTTCATAGGCTTCCCTTTGCCTTAAACCTGAAAATGTCTCCTCAAGCCTGTGGGCAGCATGCCCAGATTCCCAGACTAAGACACTGTGACAGTTGTCTGTTGGTCCACTGTGTTTAGTGGCAAAGATTTCACCATGTGTGTTGTTTTTGTTACTGTTTTAAAGGGTGCACATTTGTGATCAGCATTGTGACTTGGAGATAATAAAATTTAGACTGTAGACTTGACTCTGTTGCCAGTTATTGTGTGTCTTGATTTGGGAGGGAAGAAAGACTCTAATTTCACTACAGAATTAGTCATAATTAGAGCCAGACTGGTAAAAATGGAAGGTCAGAGAGGTAAGGAACCCCCCTTGAGGCTCAAAGTTTGAAACCAACAGTTTCTTGTCCTCCTTTTGTTTGTTTTTCACACCAGGGCTCATGTAGTTCGGGCTGACCTCTTAACTCCCCTTTACCTGAGGCTTAGCTTCCCAGGTGCTAGGGTTCCAGGTGTGCACGGCCATATAGCAATTTTTGGCTTGTTTGTTTGTTCCATGCGTTTTTTTGTTTTGTTTTGTTTTTGAGACCCTGTCTCACTGTGTACCACGATGCCAAGCTGTAGGTATCTTTTATTGGAAAGTAAAGATGGCACTAAAATACCAAGGCCCACAACCTGAAGGACAGCTACCAGACTACCTACCTTGAACTGGTAGAACAAGGAAAACTAAGACCTCCAACTGGTTCATGCTGCCTTTTATTTGAGACTCTGGAGCACACACAGAGTAATTTCCAGTTTTGAATTAACTTTCCTTGAGTGGAAGTTTACAGTTATACAAAGGCCACTCGGTGTGAACGACCAGTGGGTATTGTGGGGCTGGAAACATTTGTTCTTCGTTTCACAAAGCTTTACCTTGGTGGTGTGGGAATGCCCACAAGTTGGGACATCTTCCCTCTGTCCCCCAAGGTGATGGATAACTATAGACCTGGTGTCCCTGGTCATGCAAAGAATGTCAGCTAACCCTGTGGGTAGGTTACTAGCAGGAGAAAGGAATGTTGGGGTGCCTTCTCACCCCTGCCTCTTCCCCAGTCCTGCTGTTAAATCCCATTGCTCTCTCTGTTGCCCTGGTAACCAGCTCAGCAAGAAGAAACTCAAGCTCAGCAAAGCCCTCAGGTTCTCTCTGCCCTCCCAGCCTGCTTCTCAATGGGCAGAGAGAATGGGAGTTTAAGGGACAGATAGATTACTGCCTTAGGTCCAATACCTTTGTAGAAGCCCATGGGTTGGACTGACTCAGTTAAGCTTGTTGGCCTCCATTTCCACTGTTAAGTAATTGAATACCACCCTACCTTTCTCTTTGGTTTTCTCATGGTAATGTAGATGCCCTATCAGTTTCCCCCCCCCATGGGTCAGTCCATGGACCTACCTGTAGGTGACTCAAAACATCAAGGATTTGCAGTTGCCAGATCTTACAGCTGCAGTTGACCTAGAGACGTGATTGCCAACACTGGCTGTTTGAATCACCTGGGGAGCTTTCTAAACTAACAGAGACCTTGGGCCTACCACAGAGGATCCCATAATGGATCTAGGGTGTGACCCAGGCATCAGCAATTCTGAAAAGCTCCCATGTGGTTTCAGTGTGCAGCCAGAACGGAAGCCACTGCTTTTCCAGGAGGACCACAAATTAATGCTTCCTTTGCTTCTAATTCAAGGTCTTGAATGTAGTGACTGCCACTTTCTGTAACTGGAAGGGTCTGGAGTCCGGTTCCCCAAGCATTTAGTTTCTAGAAGTCTCTCAGTCCCTTTTTATTTCCAGCTCCCACACCCTTCACACTCCCCAATTTTTCACCCTTCCTAACCGACAATCCCAAATCCTGCCCAGAGAGGAGGTTACCAAGGCAACCGGCTTAATCTGGTAACTGTGGCATGTGCAGAAGAGAAGCCCCCCCCCCTTCTTACTTGGTTCCTAAAAGGTTACCTGGGGAGCTCTAAGCCACTCTAGCCAGTTCCTACTTCCAACCTTAAGAGAGGCCGAGTGTCCGATTAAGGCTGTCCAGGAAACCAATGCTCAGATCTAGCTTCTTAGCAAAATCAGAATTTTTTTGTTGTTGTTCCCTCTCCAAATCCCCAGATGGGTGTGCGGAGCTTTATTTCTGTGAACACATGCTCTAGCACACATGGAACTGAGTTTGCACAGACAGCAACACAAGTGTAGTACACACCCTGTCAGTTTCACCACTCCCAGCTCTTAGCATTCCTGTCCATCCAAGCCTTGCTGATGCACAGTAAACAGGGGTGGGGCTTTGCCCAAGGAGCACCAACCCACCAGGAACCCGGTGCCACTCCACCATGTATACCAAGCATGGATGTGTTCACACTGTGTCTCCGGTCCCATCCCAGTGGAGTATACCCTGGGAGACAAACTGCTCTGGCGTGGCCATCAGGAGTAAGGGCAATATTTCTCCCATTCTATGGCTATATACACTAATGTGCTAGGCTACGATAGTTGGCAGTTTGGGGACTTACACATCTCTTCAGTCTTGCTTCCTTTGCCTACCACCTGGGCTAAGATGCCCTTGTGCTTTTGGTCGTCTCTTTCAGTCTACTATCTCTTTTCACCCCAATTAGACCTGCCACAACCTGCTGGCCTCTGCCTGGTTCTTTCCTACTTGCCAGTACCTGCCTTACAGGGCGGCCCTGCACCACCCCCTATGCCCTATCAGAAAGGGATATGGGTACCGCCCCCAGTGCCAGTACCAGTTTACCCAAGACGCAGTCCCAGCCCTAGCCCTTCTCAACAGGTGAAAAATAATGACCAAATAAAATTGTGGGAAAGATGCAAAGAGTTGAGCAGTCTTTATAAGCCTCACCTGTGCACAGGTAGGCGTGCCAAGGTCAAACACATGCCCTGGTTATTTGAAATGCTCGTAAGAGATCGGGTAATCGCGAGCCAGGAGTCTTCTGGTTTGGTAGATCTCTCCCTCGCCTTTGCCCTTCTGCGACTGTCAGAAACGAGGTCCAAATTTTCCTCGCGGTCAGCACCAGAGTCCAAGTTCAAGCCTCGCGCGGCCGGGTGGAGGCGGGCCTAAGCAGGGTAGGGGCGGGGACTGGAGGAGGGGGCGCGGTCTCAATTCTGCCACCTTCCCCGGGGCCAGGAGCGCAGCCGCCGCCGCGTCCTCAGCCTTGCGCTCCGCCCGCTGCCTCTGTCGCCTCAGCCCGGCCCCGGAGCGCTGAGACGGGGACACCAGCCCCTCAGCCTGCCAACCCTTCGGCCGCAGCCAGCATGGGGGGCCGCTGAGAGCGAGCTCCTCTTCCCTCTGGCATCTCCCCCGGCCACTGGCCACTGGACTCTGGCCAGCGAGGCTCGGCCACCTCTCGCTCGCAGTCCGACGCCTGGCACGGCCCTCGGCTCTGCTCCCCCGGCTCTGAGCATCGTGTCCCCGCCTCCCCCCGCCCGCGCCTGGGACACCTGGGTCCCCCGGCGGCCCCTAGGAGAGGGGCGGGGGGGGGCATGAAGCCACTGGAGAAATTTTTGAAGAAGCAGACGTCGCAGCTGGCGGGGCGAGCGGTGACTGGAGGTCCCGGCGGGGGTCCGGGTTCCTGCGGAGGGCCTGGAGGGGGTGGGGGCTCTGGTGGGGGCGGCGGTCCGGCCGGGGGACTGCGGCCACTGCAGCGGCGTCAGAGCGTGTCTCGCCTGCTGCTCCCAGCTTTCCTCCGAGAGCCCCCAACCGAGCCAGGGCTGGAGCCGCCCGTTGAGGAGGAAGGGGGAGAGCCATTAGGGGTCTCTGAGGAGCCGGGCAGTGGGGGGCCCTGTTGGCTGCAGCTAGAAGAGGTTTCCGGGCCTGGACCGATAGGGTCTGGGGTGCCCCTGCGCTCTCCTTCCTCGTATTCCTCAGATGAGCTATCCCCCGGCGAACCCCTGGCTTCACCACCCTGGGCCCCCCTGGGCGCCCCCGAGCGGCCAGAGCATCTTCTGAACCGGGTTCTGGAGCGCCTGGCTGGAGGGAGTACCAGGGACAGCAGCGCCTCAGGTAAGCCATCCATCCCAGAGCAAGAGAGCACGGGGTGTGGGGGGGGTGAAGGGTTGGCCCGGGGAATGCTCCCTGTTTTTTTTCTTGTCCTTAGTGCTGGTGTAGCGGATGAGGGGAACCCCGAAGTGATGTAAGGGAAGGGGCATGATAACGCCCACCCACCTTTCTCCCTACATTAGCTTCATTCTAGGGGAGAAGGGAAACCATCTCTCCTTCAACTACCCTCCCTCTCCCCCGGCTGTTTAAGCCAGTCTCCCACGAGCCCTTGATACTGCCTACTTCCTCCCATGCCCCCAAATTTGGGCCTGGCACCCTAAGGTGGACGCTTTCCCGCTGAGGTTGTACGCTGCCCTCCAGGCCATAGCTGAGGCCTGAAAACCGCTGACAGGAGGCCCTGGCTGTGTAGACGCGCCTCACTTGGTGGGGCCATGTGGATAGTCACAGGACCCGGCTGCTTTTATTGGGGGTGAATTCGAAGGTCTCTAAGCGAAGGTATCAGGGGACTGCAGCATCCAGAAGCCTTTGGGCCTCCGTAGCCCCCACCCTTCCTATGTCATGCCTCAGCAGAGGGCCTTTTTTAAAAAAATAATAACCACACCCTGAGAAAGCCTGTGATGATGCCATTTCACCCCCATTAGAATGCCAGCACCCTACTAAAGGGCTTTTGAGGAATGTAGGTCCCCACATCACTAATTGGAATGGATGTAGAGACATCAGGGTCTTTAGATCTAACTAGGCTTAAGATTGAGAGCCCAAGCTTGAGACCCTAAAGAGGAGCGTGTTAGGAGTTTCCCTTCCTTCTCTGCAAGGCATTCTGGCTCTAGGAGTGGAGTGTCACCCTCTACTCCATTTCTGTCCTGAAGGTCGGGGTCCCCTCTTTTGGCTCAGGCTGCAGTTGCCCCGGGGAGCTGACACCTTTTGGATTTAATTAGAAAAATATCAGACACACACAGCTCTCTTAACCATAACTTCCCGCCTACACCACACACCCTGTGTCTCTATGACACATTCCCCAGGGAGGCTGTGCGTTGGACCGGAGCCTACTTTGGAAGAAACAGATGCCAAACTGGAGCCCCCGTATCAGCCTCTCTCCACTCTGCCTGCGTTCCTTGTCCTTTACTCCCGTTTTAACATTCACACTCTAGTGAGAGAAAGATGCGAGAAAGGATGTCAGGCCTCCTTAGGCCGAAGAAGCCCAAACCTGGAGCTGGGCGTGAGGGCTGGGGACCCTTCCGACTGACTTTCAGAACGTAGCAGAGTAGCTGGCTAGAGAGGGAAAGAGAGGCTGTCCAGTTTGGACAGCAGACTGTCCAGTTTCCCCTGGGTTAAGACTCCCCATTTGTCATCCATATTATCTAGCCTGGCAGGCTAAATCTCCAGAGTAACCAGTTTGGGAATCCTCCCCATTTAAACTGCCACTCCAATATTTTTAATATAAGCCACCTTCTCAAGCCACTTGATTTCTGCCCGGGCTGCGTGGGAGGAGACAAGTGCTTAGTGAGGGCTCTCCTCACCTAGCCAGAGCTCCTCCCGAAGGTCTAGGCAGCCCCTTGTGGCCAGTAGGAACTAGGCCCCAACCCTCTGCTTGCCCCTGTATTGAGGAGAGAACACAGCGTTCTAAGTTCTTCTTCTGGCTCCGGGCCTCAGTTTCTCCTCTGTGAAACAAAATGAACTCAAGTAGATAATCTTGTGTTGCTCTTCCGCCTCCACCTTCGTGGCTGGCATTGGCAGTAGGGCATGACAACCATGGGCTGTCAGAAGCCTTGGTTTTGTCCTGGAGCAGTGCCTGGGGACCTGGCCCTAACCTGCCCTGGTGAGGACACCTGGCTCCCTCCCTGTGCCCTGCCTGTCTGTGTGTGCCAAGCAAGCCCTGCCCCACCCCAAGGCTGGCGGCAAGTCAGGGCGACCTTGTACCTGGCTGACTGGCTGAGCCAGGCCCAGACAGGGGTGTGGAGGGAAAAGGGTGGAGAGAGGAGCCCCTCCCCCGTCCTTCTCATCATTAACCCTTCCACCTCTGGGCACCCAGTGGACATAGGACTTCTATTTAAAGACTGAGATAAGAGATGGCGGCCGGTCTCCGCTGCCAATTTTCATGGGGATGGTCCCCACCTGCCCTGTGGAAACTCAAAGCTGTGAGTTAGAAGTGGTAGGGAGGATAGACATACATCCCACACATCCACATCCCTCTGACTGGAACCTCTGTTTGCCAATTCTCCGACGACGGTCCCTTCTGTGGACTCCCTTTTCTCCTGAGCAGATCTCGGGCATGGTGTTATTATCTGACCAACTTCCCCCACACTAAAGAGAAGGGTGCATGGCCTTCAAAGGCACCCCCCCTCCCTCCAGCTGCCTTGGCAGCTGCCAGCCCCACCCCCGCAGCGGCTGCCCAGAACCTTCACATGTGTGCACTCGAGTGCAGAGCATGACGGGACAGGTGGCCGGGGCTCCAGGCTTACCAAAGAGGAAAAAAAAAAAAAAAAAAGAGGGTTCAGGGTTTGCAGCCCCCTCCTGACCTCTGTGACGCCCACTGCTCTCCACAGATATTCTCCTTGATGATATTGTTCTTACCCATTCCCTCTTCCTGCCGACAGAAAAGTTTCTACAAGAGTTACACCAGTAATATCCTTTTCTGGAGCTTCTGAAAGGACAGACCAGGAGGGAGCCATGTCTTCTGTTCTTACAAACTACATCCCAGCCCAAACTCTCCTTTATTATTTTTTCCCTTTTAAGATTTATTTATTTGTCTTGTGTAAGTACACTGTTGCTGTCTTCAAACACACCAGAAGAGGACATCAGATCCAATTACAGATGGTTGTGAGCCACCATGTGGTTGCTGGGATTTGAACTCAGGACCTCTGGAAGAGCAGTCAGTGCTCTTAACTGCTGAGCCATCTCTCCAGTCCCTAAACTCTCCTTTTAGAGGACACATCCAGCCTTTGATCTCACTAGCTTTGTGGCCTCGGGCAGATCACTTCACCTTCTGGAGCCTCAGTTTGCCTGTCAGTCAAATGGAGATGAATCGATGAATTAGCTCTGCTCGGGGCTGCTGTGAGGACCAACCTAGCTGCAGGTGTGGTAGCACACTCTGAGACTCCTAAACAGCATAGGGTGCTGGCTGCGCCTGGGCAGGGTTATCAGTACTCATTGAGGTGTCAACCACATGAACATATGTAAGGTGTTACTGTTCTACTAAGGGGAGGGGGGAACTCTGTCCCCAGTGAAGTCCTTGATCTAAACCAGACTATGGTGGCACATGCTTTTCATCCCAGCACTCTGGAGGCAGGGGCAGATGGATCTCTGAGTTCGAGAGCAACCTGGTCTACTGAGCAAGTTCCAGGACAGCCAGGACTGCACAGAGACATCCCTATCTCGGGGCCAGTGGAGGTGGAGGGACTCCTTGCTCAAAACATAGGGTCTGATGTCAGTACTGGGCCATGGCTGTGCTTCAGTAGGGTCAGCTAGAAAGGCGCTACTGCTGGCCTAGTTATTGGGTCTCTTGGCAGCATGTAGCATTTACTTTACTTGGTTTTTGGTTTTTTTCTTCTTACTATGTAACCCTAGGTAGCTTGGAATTTCTTCCGTAGACCAGGCTATCATTGACTGGTGTTGGTCTTCCTGCCTCTGCCTCTGCCTCTGCCTCCCGAGTGCTGGGATTAAAGGCATGCGCCACCATGCCCAGCTAGACGAGGCTATCATTGACTGGTGTTGGTCTTCCTGCCTCTGCCTCTGCCTCCTGAATGCTGGGAGTACTGGAATGCACCACCATGCCTAGATTCATTGAATTATTTTAGTACCTAATTGTTAACGTCAAGCCCTTGGGTAAGATGTCATTAAGCTCTCTTGAGAAAAATCAGGTCTCAGTGTGAGATAAAGTCAGGTTTGCAGGCTAGCCAGAGGTTAGCTGGGTCCGGCAATATTCTTAAGGGAACCTCATTACCAGGCAAGGACTGAATGTGGTCAAGTTGAAGCCTTTTGGTTTGTTTGGTTGGTTGGTTTGTTTGTTTGTTTGAGACAGGGTTTCTCCATATAGCCCTAGCTGTCCTGGAACTCACTTTGTAAACCAGGCTGGCCTCGAACTCAGAAATCTGCCTGCCTGTGCCTCCCGAGTGCTGGGACTAAAGGCGTGCACCACCACACCCGGCTCAAGTTGAAGCTCTTATTATTTGTATTCTGAGCATAATCGCAGCTGGTATGCATGAGAGTCTTAGCTTCGGGGCCCTGAAAACCCTATTCCCTCCTGGTACCCAGGCCCACCCAGACTATTTGGGGGACAATTTGCTGTTCTCAATGTCCTTGGCTATCCAGAACTTTTACTTAACTCAGGGCGTCAGCTTTGTTCAGTCAAGGAATGTGGAGGGTCCAGAGGGGCTGGGTCGGAAGCAAGCCTGCCTCGCTCTCCTCCTCCATTTCTTGGATACCTACCAAGGACTTCTGCAAGAGGAAGAAGGGGCTGGTCACATTATCAAGGTGGGCCTGGGAGGGGAAAGGTGGGTGAGCTGGCTCTCAGCTCTGCCAGGGGCCCCTGTGAAGGACTCACGGTCCTCAAGCTGGGTACCTGGAAGCAAAAAGATGCCCTGGGGCTTTTGCTCTGTGGGATTCCCAAGTGCTTAGGGCATGGAGACTCTGCCTTGGCCCTTGTAGCTAGTGGTCCTTCTGATGAGACATCTGTCCTCATCACATCCTTTGCCCTCTCCCTAGGAACTGTATCTACTAATTATGAAGGATGAATCTCTTTACCAAGACCTCCGAGAGGACACACTGAGGCTGCACCAGCTGGTGGAGACAGCAGAGCTAAAGTGAGGAGAAAGGGGACCCCTGAGTTCCTCTAATACAGGGGTTGCCTCTGGTCTTGTGGCTTCAACATATTAGTTATTTGTTTCTTTGCTTGCTTGCTTTCTAAGATATTTATTTATTTATATTGCTTTATCTGCATGTATATCTGTGTACTACCTCCATGCTTGGGTATGCCAAGGTCAGAAGAGGGTTCCCAGGAACTTAAGTCATAGAGGGCTGTAAGCTACAACATGGGTGTTGGTAATCCCAGCACTCGGGAGGCAGAGGCAGGCGGATTTCAGAGCTCGAGGCCAGCCGGGTCTACAGAGTGAGTTCCAGGACAGCCAGGGCAACACAGAGAAACCCTGTCTCAAAAAACAAACAAACAAAACAAAACAAAACAAAACATGGGTTTGGGGAACAGGAAATGGGGTCTTCTGCAAGAACAGCCAGTGCTCTAAATCACAGAGCCATTTCTCCGGCACCTTTAACATTTCAATATGATTTTCTTTCAGCTCCTTTCCCTTACTGGAGAATAACATAGAACCACACAGACTGATGTCTCTAAATCAGTCTCTTTTTAGAAGGGGCAAGGAGGAAGCTGGGCAATGTGTCTTGCTCTATAGCTCAAGCTAACTCCAACTCACTTTGTAGCCCAAGACGGCTTCTACCAGCAGCAATCCTCCTGTCTCAGGGTTCCAAGTGGGCCTGTGCCACCAGGTCCAGCTCCATTCTTTTAGTTTTTGGTCTGCTTTACCTATTAATTTGGTAGTGTTCCAGCAGGTATTTAACAACCCCTGCTTTCTGAGAAAGATCCCTAGTTTACAGCTTTGATTCCCATGGTGTAAATTTTCTTCCCATGGTTTGTCTCAAGCTATCAACGTGGTGTCATTGACTGTGGAGTTAGGAAGAGATCTGGAGTAGTTACGTAGTATTTCCACCACATCCATACACAGGCATAAAGAAGCTGGATCAGAGACAGTACAAAACTTAGTAAAAAGAACTTAGAAACAGAACTACCTTCTGTTTCTTTTTTTCCCATCTTCTTCTTTTTTTTGTTTTGTTTTTGTTTTTTTGGTTTTTGTTTTTCGAGACAGGGTTTCTCTGTATAGCCCTGGCTGTCCTGGAACTCACTCTGTAGACCAGGCTGGCCTTGAACTTAGAAATCCGCCTGCCTCAGCCTCCCGAGTGCTGGGATTAAAGGCGTGCACCGCCACCATGCCCGGCTCTTTCCCCATCTTCTTATTTACTTACTTTTCAGATGGAGTCCTTGAAACTTGTCCCAGTTTTTTTGTTTGTTTGTTTGTTTGTTTTTTACATTTGCCTCCTAAAGTCGAATTCTAGGTCTTTCCTATAATAGGTGCCTGGCACAGGTTTTGCTTTGTTTGTTTTCTGAGACAGGGTTTCTCTGTGTTCTTGGGACTCATTCTGTAGACCAGGCTGGCCTCAAACACACAGAGATCCACCTCAGTGCTGGGATTAAAGGCATGTGCCACCACTGCCTGCTGAAAGTGACTTTTTGACAGTGATTTATTTGACCTTAAGTTTATAACATGTGTATGTATGAATGAACACACGTCCAATGGCTGTCCTTAAAATTTAGTTAACATGAATGACAGAGATGGCTCAGTGGTTAAGAACACTTACTGCTCTTTGAGAGACTCAGGTTGGGGTCCCAGTGCATGGGCTTACAATAATCTGTAATTTTAGTTCCAGAGGCTCTGTTGCCCTCTTATGCACTCTAAGTGTAGGGCTTGCCTGTGGTACACAGGGCACATGCAAGCAAAACACCCATACACATTAAAAACATGTATCGGTTGATAGCTGAGCATGGTGGCGTACCCCTGTGATCCTAGGTATTTGGGAGGCTAAAGTAGTAGAAGAATCATCAGTTCAAGGCCAGCTTGGACAACTCAATGAGATCACATCTCAATATTCAAAAAAATTAGTAAGGGCTTGAGACATAGCAGTGGTGAAATGCTTGTCTAGTATGTGTGGTGTCCTACATTTAATCCCCACTTTTACCAAAACAAACAAACAAACAAACAAACAGTTGGCAAAAATCCCCAAAATTGGCCTCCCTAGCATCAGGTCAGGAGTACCTCTAGTCATCTCTTGGTTTTCTCTTCTCCATTCCTGCCGCTACACGGTTCATTAACTCCCCTAGGTTGTTGCCACAGCCTGTTTGGGACTTTGGCCTCTGGCCTTGCCTCTTTCTCCCTTCTGACATGAGATATCTTGCAGATTTTCCTAAAGGAGTTCTTCACCTCCCTGTTCCCAAAGCATCCGTGTTTTCTAATATCTCCAAGCCAGCATCAGCATCCTTCCCTTCTCACCACCCAATGATAATCTAAATATCCTAAGCCAGCACCAGCATCCTTCCCTCCCCATCACCCGATAATCTAAATATCCTAAGCCAGCAATAAGACAGCATCAGCATCCTTCCCTCCCCATCACCCGATAATCTAAATATCCTAAGCCAGCATCAGCATCTTTCCCTTCTCATCACCTTATGATCTTCTCCGATGCCTCTCATGTTTCCTTTCCACCTATTTTTTAAATTTATTTTTATTTTATGCACATTGTTGTTTTGCTTGTTTGTATGTTGGATCCCCTGCGGCTGTAGTTGCAGGCAGTTGTGAGGTACCATGTGGTGATGGGAATTGAACCCCGGTCCTCTGGAAGAATGGCTGGTGCTCTTAACCACTGAGCCATCTCTCCAACTCCCCCTCTTCATCTATTTTTCTGGCAACTTTAGTGCCTTCCTACTTTTTTCCCCCATGATCCTTCAGGGCTCTGGTCAAAGGCTGTCTCTTTTATGGAAACATCTCAGATTTCTCCCTTTCGGGAACTTTCCTTCCCCCCCCCCCCCAAGCATCACCCTCCTGCACCTTTGTCACCTCACCAACACTTCCTGGCTGGTGTTAGAAGTAGCTGCACACATGTCTGTCTCCTTCGCAGACTGTGAAGCCTTTGTCAGCAAAATTCAGGCATCTGATGTCCTACTACCTACCCTGTGCTGAGAGTGTGGCAGGACACGAAGGGTGAAGGACTGTAAAAACTAATCCTAGCACTTGGGAGGCAGAGGCAGGTGGATTTCTGAGTTCAAGGCCAGCCTGGTCTACAAAGTGAGTTCCAGGACAGCCAGGACTACACAGAGAAACCCTGTCTCGAAAAAAACAAACAAACAAAAAAAACCCTAATCCCGTTCCCCAAGAGCTGTCAATCTGATAGAAAAGACAACATGAACACAAACAATATTGTTCCATCATTTTATGGCTTTTGAGACAAGTCATCTTTCCTCATGGGTGGATGGACCAGAGAAGAGCCCCGGAAAGAGGTGGCATTTGACCTGGGTCACTTGGACAATTGTCCTATGCTGGCCATCCATTGTCCTACCCCTGCTTAATGTTCCTGCCTGGTGCTCCATATGCCTGGCAGGGCTTGCTGATGCCCAGCAATGCTCATGCCAGGATTCCAGAAGAGAGCCAGCCACCCAGCAAGCAGGTTAAGCCGCTCTTCCGACACTTCCGCCGGATAGATTCCTGCCTGCAGACCCGAGTGGCATTCAGGGGCTCCGATGAGAGTGAGTATGACCATTAGGAAGAGCAGAACTTCTGGAGAAGCCCTGGGGGCTGGTTGGGTCCCTGGGCCTTTGTACACCAGCAGTGGAGTCTCCGAAGGCCCTTTCACGGCCTCTTCCCTGTCTCCGTTCTTCAGTCTTCTGCCGGGTCTACATGCCTGATCACTCTTACGTGACCATACGCAGTCGCCTCTCGGCATCAGTGCAAGACATTCTGGGCTCTGTGACAGAGAAGCTGCAGTACTCGGAGGAGCCTGCGGAGCGTGAGGATGCCCTCATCCTCGTAGCTGTTGCTTCCTCTGGAGGTGAGAATCAGCACACTAGGCAGGGGTAAAAACTAAATCCCAGATCCTCGAGGAGGCTTCAAGTGTGTCATCCTGGGTCCAGCTTTGGTGAGTACATCACCTGGGAGCCCCTACCCCAAACCTTCAGGATTAGAATCTGCATTTAGACCAGCCTTCCCTGGAGATTCCTACGAATATCTAAATTTGGGACACACTGGTACAGAAACCTTGGGTTCTGGCCTAGGTGTTGCCTGATACTATTAGCTACTTGGAGAGTGTGTTCAGGGTCCTTCACACACACCTCTCCCCAGCATCTTACATGCTCCACTTTTTTTCCCTCAAACTGAAAACATAGGGGAGCCTCCAATCCTATGGAGAAGCAGAGAGCCAGCGATGCAGCATAGCGTGTGTGTGTGTGTGTGTGTGTGTGTGTGTGTGTGTGTGTGTGTGTGTGTAAGAAAGACAAGATCTCATATATAAGCCCAGGCTGGTCTGAACTTTGCAGGCTTTTCTGCCTCTGCTTCCCGGTGCTAAGGTCTCAGGCATGCTCCATCATGTTCATCTTATCCTCTTTTTCCATAAAGAAAAAAGTATCGCAGCCTGTCCAGTGTCTCAGGGATGAGGGGGGGGTGAGAGAGGAGCTACCTATGGGGTGGAGTCTATAAAGGCAAAAGAAATCATTTGACAAGTTTTAGATAAATATTCTCTCGGCTGGTGATGATGCTGGTCCTGCTGGTCTTGGATACGTGTCAGAGTAGTGTTGTGGGCTCCCGCATGGGAAGGGGGATGGTGGCTCAGGTATGTGAAGGCTGTGGGTAACCAAAGCTGAACAGCCTGTTCTTCTGCAGAGAAAGTCCTCCTCCAGCCAACGGAGGACTGCGTTTTCACCACACTGGGTATCAACAGCCACCTATTTGCCTGTACCCGGGACAGCTACGAGGCCCTAGTAAGCATTCCTTTACCTGTCTCTGCTGGTAATGAGAGATGCGAGAGGTGGGGCTGAGTCTCTCACCTTACACCCACCCCCCACTACCCACCCAGGATCCAAGTTCCTCTTACCCCACCTGCCACCAGGTACCCCTTCCAGAGGAGATCCAGGTCTCCCCAGGAGACACAGAGATCCACCGGGTGGAGCCTGAAGATGTGGCCAATCATCTCACTGCTTTCCACTGGGAGCTCTTCCGATGTGTGCACGAGGTGAGGCAGAAGCTTGTGCTAGGCTAGGCGGCCGCCGGGAATGTGCTCCCTGGAGTCTGCTTTGCTGACAGACGCTCCTAGCTAGAAGGCTCACACGTGGGCTGTGCACAGTTACAACCTTTATAGGACTTTGGTCCTTCAGGGTCTAGTTCAGTTGGTAGAGTGCTTGCCTACTGTGTGCAAAATCCCGGGCTTGGTCCTCACCACTGAGTGAACCAGGCGTGGTGGTGCACGCTTGTCGTCGTCTCAGGACTCGGGAAGTGGAAGCAGAAGGATCCAAACTATCCTGGGCTACATGATGAGTTCGAGGCCAGGCTGAGATACATAAAACAAACTCAAAACAACAAACAAAAAAATATGAGGGCTAGAAAACTGGCTGAGAGGTTAAGATGCTGATGTTTCAGAGGGTCAGTAGGATTCCCAGCTCCAGTGGCTTACAACCACCTGTAATTCCAGCTTCAGGGGTTCTAATGCCCTCTTCTGGCCTCTGCAGAAATGTGCACATACACTTACACACAGAGCCCCCCCCATCCCCCCACACATATGAAATCTAAAAGTCTTAATTTGTTGTTGTTTTTGAAACAGGATCTCGGAGTGTAGCCCTGGCTGTCCTGGAACTCACTCTGTAGACCAGGCTGGCCTCAAACTCAGAAATCCACCTGCCTCTGCCTCCTAAGTGCTGGGATTAAAGGTGTGCACCACTATGCCTGGCAAATTTATTTTACGATTTATTTTTAATTGTACATGCATGTGCATGAATATATCCATGCATATGAGAGTGCAGGTGCCCAGATGCCAGAAACATCAGATTCCCCTGGAGCTGGACTTCCAGAGAGTTGTAAGCTGTGTGGCATGGGTGCCGGGAACCAAATTTAGGTTCCCTGGAAGATCAGTACACATTTTTAACCACTGAGTAACATCTCCAGCCCCCCTGCAACTAAAATCATTTTAATTATTATTATTATTATTATTTATTTCTGACTATCTCTGCAAGATCAGTTTGTGCTCTCAAAACACTGAGCCATCTCTTCAGCTCCCAAAATCTCTTAAGAGAGATAGGTAGGGCTGGTGAGATGGCTCAGCGGTTAAGAGCACTGACTGCTCCTCCAAAGATCCTGGGTTCAATTCCCAGAAACCACATGGTGGCTCACAACCATCTGTAATGGTGGTTTGAAAACAGAGACACTGTACTCATATAAATAAAACAAATCTGAGAGAGAGAGAGAGAGAGAGAGAGAGAGAGAGAGAGAGAGAGAGAGAAAGGGCTGGAGAGATGGCTCAATGGTTAAGAGCACTGAAGAGCACAGACTGCTCTTTATGAAGGTCCTGAGTTCAAACCCCAGCAGCCACATGGTGGCTCACAATCACCAATAATGGCATCTGACGACCTCTTCTGGTGTGTCTGAAGACAGCTACAGTGTACTTAGTTATATAATAAATCTTTTTTTTTTAAAAAGAGTTCCAGGACAGCCAAGGCTATATAGAGAAAGAAAGAAAGGAAGGAAGGAAGGAAGGAAGGAAGGAAGGAAGAAAGAAAGAAAGAAAGAAAGAAAGAAAGAAAGAAAGAAAGAAAGAAAGAAAGAAAGAAAGAGAGAGGAAACAAGGGGAGACTAAGAGACTCGAAAGTGCCTGGTGTCTATGTGCTCAGTAGGTGGTGAATAGTGCTAACATTGATTTCCCGTGTTGCATCTTGTCCTGTCCCCATTTTTCTATCTCCCTGCCCGTTCACCTCTCTCTCTCCCTCTCCATGCAATCCGTGCTGCCATCTCTCTACCCACGTCCTACCTTGGCCTCTCCTCTGTTGCCCCGATGCAGTTGGAGTTCGTGGACTACGTATTCCACGGGGAGCGTGGCCGCCGAGAGACAGCCAACCTGGAGTTGTTGCTGCAGCGCTGTAGCGAGGTCACTCACTGGGTGGCGACCGAGGTGCTGCTCTGTGAGGCCCCGGGCAAGCGTGTACAGCTGCTCAAGAAGTTCATCAAGATCGCAGCCATGTGAGTGCTGCTGGTGGAGGCTGGGAAGGGCACAGTGACCCCGTGACCTCTAACCCCGCCTCCCTCCCCCCCCTCCCGCACAGCTGCAAGCAGAACCAGGACCTGCTGTCCTTCTACGCTGTGGTCATGGGGCTGGACAACGCGGCTGTCAGCCGCCTGCGGCTCACCTGGGAGGTGAGGCGACCTGACCTCTCCCTTCTCTGCCCACAGTTGTCCCACCCCAGGATCTGGGCTCTCGGGATAGAGAGCTTTGCCCATGTGTTTGCCCCGCCTGGGTCTCAGGCAGCTCATGGAGGGAGCACTTCGGTGCTGTGTGAAGTTTCTCAGGCAGTTTCAAGCTCCCTGGCTCTATGCCCTCACCTTCTCATTTCTCCTCCCCTCTGGAAATATGTCTATAACTCTCTGAGGAAGACTAGTCACACGCCCCCATGACATTCAAGGACCGCCACACTGACATTTCTTTCATTTTTTCTTTTTTTCCCTTCCTTCAAACTCTCTGCAGAAGCTGCCAGGGAAATTCAAGAACCTGTTCCGTAAATTTGAGAGCTTGACGGTGAGTGGAACTGCGTTGTTTTCTCAGCCTCCAGGGAGTGGGAGATGTCTTTGGGGGTACAGCAGGCCCATTTGTCTCTGAACCTTCTTCTGTGGAATACTAGGACCCCTGCCGGAACCATAAAAGCTACAGAGAAGTCATCTCCAAGATGAAACCCCCTCTGATTCCATTCGTGCCCCTGATCCTCAAAGGTCAGTCCCTCCTAGGCTGTGCTCTTCTCTTCCCGAATTCCCTTCTCCCATCCCCCACCCCCACCCCACTCCTTAGTCCCCTCTCAACGCAGCAGTGGGCGGCGCCCTCTTGCCAAGAAGACCCCAGAACTGCGCATGGGCATATTCTAGCGAATGGGACAGGTCCCCCTCTCCTGCTCTGTCCTCACATTTAGCTGTCTTCCTGATCCATAGACCTGACCTTCCTACATGAGGGGAGCAAGACCCTCGTGGATGGCCTGGTGAACATTGAGAAGCTGGTGAGTGGAACTGCCAACCCCTGTCCTGTGAGTGAGGGGCTGCCTTCCCCCTCTCCCTCCTGTCACGGTCCCCAAATAGCAGCCGTCCTCTCTGCTGCCCAGCTTGCCTAACAGACTCCAGCCTGTCTCCCTGGTGGCATCACTGTGGCAACCCACCCACAAGAGGCAAGGCTGACAGGCAGCTTGGGGGTAATTCAACCTCCCCTCTCTTGGCACCTTGCTATTACCCGGCCTTCGGCCCTTCAGAGGCCCTGTTGATGGAGACTGAAGAGAGTAGGAGAACTCAGTAGAGAGTAAAGGGGGGAGGCCTCCGACTGCGTCCTTTACAGGGGCTAATTCCTTGTCATCTTCCAGCATTCAGTGGCCGAGAAAGTGAGGACAATCCGAAAATACCGGAGCCGGCCCCTCTGTGAGTACCCTGGGCTCAGTGAGCTTCCCTGTGGGACTGTGGCAGCGGAGGGATGGGAGAGCAAGCGCCACGTTCAAGTGTGTATTTTCTTAGACTGCTCAGTTCTCCATTCTTGCCTTGGGTGCCTGCCAACACCTGTCCCCCTTCACACACCCCTTTGCCCTACCCTGCCTGGCATGCCTGTAGGGGATAAAGGGAGACTGGGAGTCTGACCACCTCTCCCTCCCTTCATCCCAGGCCTAGACATGGAGGCCTCCCCACATCACCTGCAGACCAAGGCGTACGTGCGCCAGTTCCAGGTCATCGACAACCAGAACCACCTCTTTGAGCTCTCCTACAAGTTGGAGGCGAATAGCCAGTGAGGGTGAGGGGACCCGGCTGCCCCCGCCTCGGTCCTTGGCACCTGGCACCCAAGCACTTTTGCACGATGCCCTCGACACCCGCATCGGCCACCTTCTCCCTGAAGGCCTTTCCTATCCGACATGGAGGAGTTGGGTTGGCCTACCAGGACTCCTAACCCTGCCATCCTGCTGAGGTCCTCTTACCTTGTTCCTTCACACTCAAGCTACGCTCCTGGTCACTGGCCTCTCTGGGCAAGGGACGGAGCACTTCTCTGCCCTCCAAGGGAGGTCTGTCCCAGAGATGGAGTTTCTAGCCTCCACTTCCCATGCAGGAAGGAAGCCCCCCCACCCCCCCGTTCCCACATCACAGCTGTGATGGGAGGCACTGGAAGCCGCCTTTGCTGGTAATTGTTTCACTGGTCCCTGGATATACACAACCTAGAGTGTGTGTGTGTGTGTGTATGTGTGTGTGTGTATGTGTATGTATGTGTGTGTGTGCGTGTGTGTGTGTGTGTGCGCGTGCACGCGCGCATGCATGCATGCGTGCATGTGATGTACAATGTACATGTCCCCTTTTAGGATGCAGGAGTGCATCTGATAATGTAGGGAGAGTGTCACAATCGTTTGAGGAACCCTTCCGTTTGGTGCTACCCTTGTCGGCTATGTCTCCAGTCAGTCACTCCCTGCCCAACCCCACCCGCTGTCCTACATAGCTAGACTCTGGATCGACCTGTTCCTGAAGGCAGGAGGTGTCAGTAGGCAGAAGAGTTACCCATCAGTCCCTGCAAACCGCCCCACCCAAGCTTCTGGGTGTGTGTCAGTGAGAGAGAGGCTAAAAGATGCTCAGGGAAACTGGGACCCTGCCTCTGCCTTATACTGGGTGGGATGCAGTGGTATCCGGAGCTAGGGGGTGCCTGTTCCCCAGGCCTCTCTGCTTTGAGGGGTTTCTCACTGCTAAGGAGGGAGTTGTTATCCTCCTTTTGGTTCTGTGTCCGCCACCAACCATTGTCAGTCAGTCAGTCAGTCTGTCTGTCTGTCTGTCTCTGTCTTCATCCCCCTTTGTCTTTCTGTAGAGCCTAGGGTGGATCGCAGTACCTAGGGCAGGTAGCTCCTCCCTGCCTGGGGAGAAGAGAGACAGCGGCAGCTCTAAAGATGGAGCTGGGCTCTGGCAGGGCCTTCATTACCTCTCCCATCACTTCCTCCACTGCTGAGGGGTTGCAGGGGTTCCCGGCAGCCACTGGGTGAGGTTTCCTGGCACAGCCTCGCACCCTCCTTTCTGGCCCTACTGAAGGGGTAGCAGTGGCCGAGGCAGCCGTGAAATCATCCCTGCTCTGGGAGTGTATATAGTTTTTACCCAAAGCTCTAGAATTGTACATTTATTTTTTAAAACCCAAAGAGGGAACAGACCTTGTATCATATGTAAACACTGTATTATAGGTTATGTTGTACAGTCCCTTTTATACAGCAGTTCCCGGCAAAATGTCCACAGACATGCCATACGACCTCCCCGGCCCTTAGTGGTGATGGTGACCATGCCACCCCTTGGCCCATAGTGCTGATGGTGACCATTCCTCTCCCATATTCTGCTGCTTCCCTGCAACTGCTAGCTGCACCCCGGTAGCCCAGCCGTCCTGCCCTTCTTCTGCAGCCCTTCATCAGCCCCTCCAGTTCCCCCAGCCCTTGGCTGCTGCTTGCCTCTGCTACTGATGCTTGCCCCACTGATTCTCAGGGGCCCCATCCCCCAACCCTGTGGCTTTAACAGAGTGAACCATGTATGTTGTACAGGCCTAGTCGTCATTGCAGAAACTGCTCGAAAGGAAAAAAAATACACTAAAATCTATGAACCAACTTCCTGGTGTTCTCCATTCTTTCTCTAAAGCTGGGGAAGGGCTGGGGTTGAGAGAGGGAACAGGAGCCACCCTCCCAGCACTCAAGGCCCTCCAGCAGGGCTACCTAGAGTAACCTGAAAAGTGTGTGTGTGTGTGGGTGGGGGGGTGCCAACCTCACAAGATCTGTGTCTAGTGTCTGGAACTCAGGAGATGTTTCTGCCCTCACTTGTTCTAGGTCACCTAGATCTGTGATCACACTTCTAACCCTGAAGGGTCTGAAGTCGAGGCTGAGCAGGCCTAGCACACAGTCCAAGTCACAGGGCTCGATGGGGCAGGCCTGCTACCCTCACCCTGGTCTGTCTGCTGTTGGCAGCATAAGCTACTCATGCAGCCAAGCCGTTACCAGTCCTCCCAAGCTGGAGACACACTCAGCCTGCATTAACTCTCATGGTAGCCTGCACGCCAGAAGACACCATACACTTAAATAGCCTCCTGTGAGTTCTTAACTTGTCTGAGCCTTCCTCGACCTTGACATCAGAAAGTGGTCCTCTCATTCACCCAGCTTTAGTTTCCTGTTCTGATGGTGTTTCTGCCCAGCTTTTCAAGAGAAAAATCTAGAATGTAGGGATCCATGAGATGGCTGACTAAATACTTGTCTGACAACCTGTGTTTGATATCTGGAACCTGTGTGAAAGAGGAAGGAGAGAAGACACCACACATTGTCCTCTGGCCTCTGTACACCTACTGTGGCTTGTGTATGCAAAGACACATACCACACACACACACACACACACACACCACATATACCATATACACTATACACACACATACCATATACACTGTACACACACATACCACACACACCATACACATACATACCACATACACCATACACATACATACCACACACACCACACACA
>NC_034603.1:66340340-66347929 GCF_900095145.1 Mus pahari
AACCACATGGTGGCTCACAACCACCCGTAATGAGAGCTGACACCCTCTTCAGTCATGTCTGAACACAGCTAATAATAAATAAATAAGACAGACACGATAAAAAAAAAAATGCAGCACTAGTGTGCCCAGCCTCACTCATTTTATTAGCTGGTCTCTCTTGTTGAGTATGGTTCCAGCACATCTGGATTGCTGCTTCGCTCTGGTGGCCCATTACTGCTCTAACCCATGCCCCCTGCAGGACGACAACACTAACCTGCTGGTCCAGCAGCATCTTGTCTGTAAGCCCATCCCTACTTGACTGCCAGTCAGGATCCCACACTGCAGTCCACACCTTCTTTCTTTTCTCCTTTATTTTTAAATTTATTTTATGTATGAGTGCTCATGGACACCTGCATGGCAGAACCCTTTTATCGATGGTTATGAGCAACCTTGTGGGTGCTGGGAATTGAACTCAGGACCTCTGGAAGAGCAGCTAGTGCTCTTAACCACTTAACACTTTTTTTTTTTTTCTGAAACCTCCATTCATTGCATATAGCTAGATGAAAAAGGCTGGAAGTGCCAGGCCCAGAGAGGACAGGGAACTTTTCCCCCCAGGTGACAAGGTCTCACTATGTAGCTCAGGCTGGCCTGTCCTTTTCAGTGCTAGTCCTTTACCTCCCCCAAGTTCTGGGACTGCAGGTGTGCACCACTCTGCCTGGGTACAACTACAGCTTTTATATGTCTCTGATGGGAGCGTAAACTGGTACTACCACTTTGGGAAATGGGCAATATCTATTAAAGGTAGGTTGCATAACTAGTACATAGCGCATGGTCTAGCATTTCCACTCACAAGGGTACACCCAAGAGAAATTAGTCCAAGATGTATATAATAGTAATCATGGAAGTTTTTTTTTCTGTTTTGTTTTGTGGGGTTTTTTTCCTTCTTTTTCCCACCCTGAGACAGAGAGTATTATTATGTACTCTGTCTACCCTTCATGTTTCTTTTTTTTAAAGATTTATTTATGTATGTGAGCACTCTATTTGCATGCATGTCCTCATGACACAAGAAAACATCAGACAGAAGAGAACATCCGATCTCATTACAGATGGTTGTGAGTCACTGTGTGATTGCTGGGAATTGAACTCAGGACCCCTGGATGAACAGCCAGTGCTCTTAACCACTGAGCCATCTCTTCAGCCCTATCTTTCATCTTTCAATCATCTAACCATCCGGGTTCTGGCGTAACCACTTAGGTGATTGCCACAGTTTTATGGTGGGTGATGAATTAAGCAGTACCTGCGAGGCTGAGACAGGAGGATTGCTGCAAATTGAAGCTAGCCTTGGCTACACATTAAGTTCCAGAGGGGTTGAGGGCATGGCTTGATGGTAGAATACTTGTACGTATTTGGTTCCTCAGTGCTGGGGGTGACGTAGGGAAGGAAAAAGAATAGGAACAGAGGACAGGGCTGGAGAGGGATTTGGCAGGTGGGAGCACTGGCTGCTCTTCCGGAGCACCCTGAATTATTCCCCTGCCACAACTCAGAACAATCTGCAACTCCGTTCTGGGGAATCCAACGCCCTCTTCTAGCCTCTGCAGATACCAGGTGTTACACAGATGTGCATGCGGACAAAATATTCACATTAATAAAATAATAAAATAACCTGTTTAAAGGGCACATACTGCTCTTGCAGAGGACTGCAATTCAGTTCCTGGCACTTACTTTAAATAGCTCACGACTGCTTGTGACTCCAGCTCCAGGAATCTGACGGCCTCCCTGGACACCTGTACTTTTATACACGCACCCGCTTGTGTGCACACAGCTAGAAATCCTACGGAAAAGGACATTGAGGAGTGCTGTGGCTCATGCCTGTTATCAGAGTTCTGAGGAGATCGGGACACGAGGTTTGCCGCAACGGTGAGGCCAGCCTGAGCCACAGAGTAAGTGCTGTTCTAGGCTAGGCCAAAGCCTGTAACCCTATTGCAAACAACAACAATAGAAAAGCAAGCAAGCGGGCTGGGTGTGAGGCTGAGGACCAGCTCAGTGGGTAGGATCGCTGGCTAGGCAAGTTTGAGGACCTCTGTTTGAATCCCCAATATCCAGATCAGAGCTGTACATGGCTCCACACACCTACAGCGCCAGTGCTGGGGAGCGATAGGAGCTTGCTGGCCAACCAGCCTGTCTGAACTTCAGGTTTAGTGAGAGGCCCTGTCTCACTGGAATAAGAGAGCCATAGAGGACATGTGACAGTCTCCTCTGGTCTCTGTATTTGTGTGCATGGATTAACACGCCTGGGCACACATATGCACATACACCACAAAAGAAGCTGGCTACAATAATAGACCTGCACAGTCCTAGCTTTCTAGGGAATTGAGGCAGGAAGATTATTAATTCAGGTGAACCTGAGGGATGGAGCAAGAATTCATCTTAGAACAAAAGTAAACACACATACACACATATCACACACACACACACACACACCACACATATACACACATATCACACACACACACACCACACACATACACACATATATCACACACTCACACACCACACACATACACACATATCACACACACACCATATATATACACATATATCACACACACACACTCACACACCACACACATACACACATATCACGCACACACACCACACACATACACACATTTATCACACACACACACTCACACACCACACACATACACANATATCACACACACACACCACACACATATACACATATATCACACACACACACTCACATACCACACACACACACATATATCACACACACACACCACACACATACACATATATATCACACACACACACACACACTCACACACATACACACATATCACACACCACACACATACACACGTATCACACACACACACAAACACACACACATACACACACCACACACATACACACATATATCACACACACTCACACACACCACACACATACACAAATATATCACACACACACTCACACACCACACACACACACACACAAATATATCACACACACACATACTCACCATACACTACACACACACTCACACACACCACATACATACACACCTACAACTCACACACACACAGTCACACACAACACATGAGCATACAAAGGCACAAAAAGAAGTGTCCTTCAATGAACAAATAAGTTGTGATATATTCATACAACAGAATAAGTACATGACAATAAAAAGAAAAAAATGGCTTCTAGATGCTGGACGAATCTCAAACAATACCAAATTACAGAAGCGGGCACATAGCATCACACTGTGTGATTCCATTTAAGAGGAGGGGTGACACGCCCCTTTAATCCTGGTACTCAGGAGGCCCAGACAGGAGGATCTCTGCTAAGTTCAAAGCCAACCTGCCCTACACAGAAAGTTCCAGGCTACCCAGGGCTGTGTCGTGAGACCCTAGCTCTAAATAAATGGATCCCTCTATCACTCCTCTCTGGCCACCCTGACCTTTTTTTTTTTTTTTTATTCCTTGTCACAATCATTGTTGCCTTAGAGATTTTGCCTTTTCCATTCCCTAAGCCAAACTGACCACTTGGACAAAACCCACCCCCTACTCTGCTCCCCTAGCCTTTGTTTTGGCTTATGACATCACGTGTGTTCCTTTGTGTGTTTGCTTCATGGTTACCTCGCACACCAGAATGGCTCAGTCCTATGACTGCATCTTGCTCACTGGCCCAGTATCTGTAATAGTAGCTGGTACGGAGCAGACACCCAATACATATTTGTTGAATGAATAAATTAAGTTGGTCTAAGTTGGTCGTAATAAGATCCAGAGGATCAGGATGCAGTGCAAGATGATAAGTATAAGGCCTGTAGGAATTAAGCCGAAGAGAATCACTGCTGGCCTGGGAACAGGGAACAGAGAAAGGCAGAGAGAAAACGCTCTTTTGAGGGGCTGAGCCCAAAGAGGGCAGGGTTGTCTTTTCTTTTTTCTTTTTTCCTTGTTGTTGGTTTGTTCCCTTGTTTGGTTTTTGGAAATAGGGTCTTTCCATGGGGTACAGGCTGCTCTCAAACTCTCAATCCTCCTGCCTCAGCCTCTGAGTGCTGGATTACATGCATGTACCTGCCAGGCTCAGCAGGGAGACAGTTCAACAGCCGGAATATGGGACGGAACAGCTAGAGATTCGCCACTGGAAGTCACTCAGGAACTGGGCTTCGTTGAGTATGGAAGGCTGCCTCTGTCCCATGGGACCAGTCCAGGACATCACGGGGGTGGGGTGGGTGGGGCATAGCATGGATGCTGAGCCATTCCTTCCCTGGCACTGAGGATGCTGCTGCCTTGCCCACACCGGCAAGTGGAGGTGACCTAGTTACCCCTGATCCTCTCACACTTGTTTCGGCCACTTTCAGAACTGTCATTACTTACAAGGTGACATTTAGGGTGTGTCCCCTGCCGCTGCCTGGACGCGGCTTTGTGGGATTTTTTTTTTTCCTAGCCTGGCCTCTAACTCACTTTATCCCTCATCGTCCTGAGTGTAGGGATTGCAGGTTTGTTCATATTCTCCTGTTTAATCTTCCCAGCAAACCCAAAGAGCTGGTTTTGTCTGCTGCCCTCTCTATGTGGAAAACTGGGATCCGGGGAGACTTTGTTGTCACCTGGAATTCTCTAGGAAGCTGAGGATGACCTTGAACTTCTGCTCCATTTGTTTCCACTTTCCAAGTGTGGGCTTTATATGCATAAACCATCATCTCTGGCCAGAGACTTTAAACAAAACAAAAAACAGAGGCAACAAGAGTCGAAATTGTCGCTGGGCAGTGGTGGCACATGCCTTTAATCCCAGCACTTGGGAGGCAGAGGCAGGTGGATTTCTGAGTTCAAGGCCAGCCTGGTCTACAGAGTGCGTTCCAGGACAGCCAGGGCTACACAGAGAAACCCTGTCTCAAAAAAACCAAAAAAATAAAATGAAATAAAATAAAATAAAAAAATAAAAAGGAAAAAAAAGAGTCGAAGTTGTCATCCTGGGTCTCAAATGCATCCTTTCTGACTCTGGATCCCAGATCCAAGGAGTTGGTTTTTTTTGTTTGTTTTTTTTTTGTAAGAGATATCTTTTTTTTTTTTTTTTTTAAGATTTATTTATTTATTATATGTAAGTACACTGTAGCTATCTTCAGACACTCCAGAAGAGGGCGTCAGATCCTGTTACGGATGGTTATAGCCACCATGTGGTTGCTGGGATTTGAACTCCGGACCTTCGGAAGAGCAATCGGGTGCTCTTACCCACTGAGCCATCTCACCAGCCCAAGAGATATCTTTTTTAATATTATTTTCTTTATTTACATTTCAAATGCTATCCTGAAAGTTCCCTATACCCGCCCCCCAGGAGTCTTTTTTTTTTTTTTTTTTTTTTTTTAAGATTTATTTATTATTATATCTAAGTACACTGTAGCTGTCTTCAGACACACCAGAAGAGGGCATCAGATCTCACTATGGATGGTTGTGAGCCACCTTGTGGTTGCTGGGATTTGAACTCAGAACCTTCAGAAGAGCAGTCAGTGCTCTTAACCACTAAGCCATCTCTCCAGCCACCCCAAGGAGTCTTAATCACCGAGAAACATGTACATTTAAGCTGTAGGCCTCCCTTTTGGTGGCTGGTGTGACTGTGTTTCTTCCTTTCCCCTGCCCGTGTTGGGTGGGTGATCCAAATGGTAGCAATGGGCTGGGAATTAGGAAGAAAATGGAACAGGAGCATCAGGTCTCCCAGGCTGGTAATTTGAAGAAACTATCCCCATTTCTGTTGGGAGCATGGGTAGGAGAGAGCAAGGAATTTAGGCAGTGACATTTTCAACCACCAGGTGGCAGTACAGAGACCACTTTCACAGGGTTCCTAGGCGTGGGAATAATAGGGCATGGAGCATTTCCGCCTTAAGACAGCGTCTCTCTGAGTAGCACTGGCTGGCCTGGAACTCCCCATGTAGACCAGACTGGGGTCAAAGTCACAGAGCCCTGCCTGCTACTAACTCTGTGCCAGGATTAAAGGTGTGTGTCACCATACCCATACTCAACCTTAATTTTTGAGACAGTCTCTCACTAAGCCTGAAGCTTGATGATTTAGGTGAACTCGCTGGTTACCCGGGCTCCACTTCTCTTTGTACCCTCCAGCTTTGGGGTTAAGAGCACACCACACAGCTTTTATACAGGTGCTAAGGACCCAAACTTTGGTCCTCTTGCTTGTACAACAAGCACTTTACCCATTGAGTTATTGTCCCTGCTCTGCTATTGTTACTATTAATTTAAAAAATAAGATCTCACAAGCTGGGTGTGATAACTTACGCCTTTAATCCCAGCACTTGGGAGGCAGAGGCAGGTGGATTTCTGAGTTCGAGGCCAGCCTGCTCTACAGAGTGAGTTCCAGGACAGCCAGGGCTATACAGAGAAACCCTGTCTCAAAAAACCAAAAACAAAAACAAAAAAAAAAAAAAAAAAAAAAACAAAAAAAAAAAAAAAAAAAAAGAAAAAAGAAAGAAAGAAAGAAAGAAAGAAAGAAAGAGTAAAGAAAAGAAAACAAGGGCCGGGTAGTGGGTGGTGGTGGCAGCACACTCTGTTAGTCCCTGCACTGGGGAGGCAGAGGCAACTGGATCTCCGTGTTCCGGGCCAGGCTAGCCTAGAGAGAGAGAGTTCTAGGACAGTCAGGGCTACACAGAGAAGTCCTGTTTTGAAAATCCAAAAGAAAAAACTAAAAACAAAACAACAACAACAAAAACCATCCCTCCCTCCTTCCAAACAAACAACAAACAAAAAATTAAGGATTCGCCTCCTAGCACCCACACGCTGGCTCACAACCATCTCTGGCTCTGGCTTCAGGAGAACTGCTGTCCACTTCTGACCTCAGGTACAAGACACATATGAAGTATGTAGATATGTATGCAGGCAAAACATCCTTACACATAAAAAAAAGTTTCACTATGTAGCCCATGCTAGCTGAAAATTTACACAGTAGCTCTGCTTGCCTTAAGTTCATAGTCATCCTCCTGCTTCAGCTTGTCAAATGCCAAGTTTATAAGCATGAACCACACACCCAGAAAGTGTCTTACTTCTATTTGTATTTTTAAAAAAGATGTATTTATTGTTTGTTTGTGACTACACTGTTGCTGTTTTCAGACACACCAGAAGAGGGCATCAGATCTCATTACAGATGGTTGTGAGCCACCATGTGGTTGCAGGGATTTGAACTCAGGACCTCTGGAAGAGGAGTCAGTGCTCCTAAGCCAAGCCATCTCTCCAGCTCCCTCTATTTGTATTTTAAAAACACAATTATAGTTGGGCATGGTGGTGGATGCTTTTAATTCCAGCAGTCCAGAGGCAGAGACAGATCTCTAGTAGTTTGAGGCCAGTCTGGTCTACATAGCAACTTCCAGAGCAGCCAGAGCTACATAGTGAGACCTTGTTTCCAAATAAATAAGCACATACATAAATAATAAAAACAGCAATCATGGGGGCTGGTGAGATGGCTCAGTGGGGAAGAGCACCCGACTGTTCTTCCGAAGGTCAGGAGTTCAAATCCCAGCAACCACATGGTGGCTCATAACCATCTGTAACAAGATCTGACTCCCTCTTCTGGAGTGTCTGAAG
>NC_034603.1:66349089-66356755 GCF_900095145.1 Mus pahari
ACTTGGGAGGCAGAGGCAGGAGGATTTCTGAGTTCGAGGTCAGCCTGGTCTATAGAGTGAGTTCTAGTAGGTCAGCCAGGGCTGCACAGAGAAACACAGCTAAAGTGTACTCACATACAATAAATAAATAACTCTATCTTAAAAAAAAAAAAAAAGACCTACAGAGTCACTTCACCTGGGCCCACAGGGGACTCACAAAAACTGAACCACCAACCAAAGAGCAGGCATGGGCTGGACCTAGGCCCCCTACACATATATAGCAGTTGAGCAGCTTGGTCTCCCATGGGCTCCCTAACAATTGGTAGGGCGCTGTCTCTGACTCTGTTGCCTGACTTTGGGTCCCTTTCCCCTAGCTAGAGCTCCTTGTCTGGCCTCAGTGGGAGAGGATGCGCTTAGTCCTGCTGGGAGTTGATGTGCCAGGGAGGGTTGGTACTCATGGGGGTACTAAGTTCTTTAAGGAGAAGGAAAGGGGGAGGGTAGGACTGGGAAGAGAGGAGGGAGGGGGGCTGTGATCAGTATGTAACATGAATAAATAAATAAATGAAAAAAGATGACTTAAAAGAAATTTTAAAAAGAGAAAGAAGAAAGGTGTACATATTGTTGAGCAACTGAAGATGGGACAGGTAAGATGATGAAGTAAAGAGCTCAGAAGCGCTAGTAAACAGTGCAAATTCACTGCATTTCTGGTCCAGCCACCCCATTATCAGATATTCATGACTTAGCTATCTGAGCATCTTTACCTTTGTATTCACCGATCCTGCCTGGCATGTGTTCCCTGCCTTCACCTATTAGTAATGAAATCCTATTCATCTTTTTTCTTTTGTCCTCCTCCTCTTCCCTCTTCCTCCTCCACCACTTCTTCTTCTTCTTCTTCTTCTTCTTCTTCTTCTTCTTCTTCTTCTTCTTCTTCTTCTTCTTCTTCTTCTTCTTCTTCTTTTTGTTTTGTTTGGTTTTGGTGTTCTGAGACAGAATTTCTCTGTGTAGCCCTGGCTGTCCTGGAACTTGTTCTGTAGACCAGGGTGGCCTCCAGCTAAGAGATCTGCCTGCCTGTACCTCCTCAGAGCTATGGAGCCCGGTAAAATTCTACTCATCTTGCAGGGGCTAGTTCAAACCATTTACAAATCTCTTCTCATTCTTCAGCAGGAATTCATCACTCCTGTGACATCCCAGCACATGTCACAACTCTAATCGCACACTGACTTGGATGTCAGCTATCTGTTTACATGCCAGCCCTCATGAGCTGTCTGTCTGAGTCACATCTGGAACCATCCCCAAGTACAGAGCTCAATGAATGGCCCAAAGCAAATGTTGAATGTGACATTTAGCACTAGTGGGTGGGGCCCAGCACTTAAGGCAGAACAGAGGGAAAACAAAAATAATAACGGCCTATGGCTTATCACATGCTTTCCCATTCATTACCTGACGAGCCTTCAAGCACTGTGAAAAAGGACAAACACTATGAGGTACCTGAGACCCACGAGCACACAGTTAGTGAGTGGGGATTAAGTGCTAGCCGATATTGGTCTTTTACTTGAGGTTCAGCCCTGGTCACTGGGTAGACTGGATGGAGGAGCAGTGAGACATAAGGAAGCAATGGGGTTGCTTGGTGTGGCGGCGAGCTTTGTGTATGAAGAAGAGATCCTTAGTCATCGGCAACAGAGTTAAGCAATGGAAACCAGCAAGGGACAAGGACTCCCCTCTCTCATCCAAGCACCCATAGAGGAGTTCACAACACCATGCCTCAGCCTACTGAGCTGGGGATCACTAGTTAGGTGGCTACAATGCCCTAACCAATGACCTGCTAGCAGAAGCGCGCCTCTCCGTTGCTATGACAACAACCGGAGCTTGTCTTTTGGGCCTCTGCAAGGGTATTCTAGACCATATTAGGGCTTATGGTGTGTGTGTGTGTGTGTGTGTGTGTGCGCGCGCGCGCGCAGAATAAACACGAAAAAAACCCCCAAACAACCCATATTTGAGATACATCAGTTAGCTCAGTGGTTCTCTACCTGCGCAATGTTAAAGGTCTAGATGCCCAGGCCGCATGTGACCAATGAAATAAGCATCTCGTGGGCCGAACCCCGGCATCACTAGTTACTGAAAGCCTCGCAGGCGGCCCCAGTTGCAGTCCCAAGATGCAAACCCGGCTTCCAACTGCGGACCCGCGACCTTCTTAAGATGGTGGCGTTCCGCCCCCACGTGCGCCGGTAGAGGGCAGGCTTCCCTGGGCGCATGCGTCCTGCGGCCCTCGGCCCTCGGCTCCCTCCTCCTTTTTCCCCCGCCTCCATTTTGTTCGCGGACGCTGGGGACGGTGGGAGCGGATCCATTTCCGGGTTGGTAAAAGGGGCGGCGGCGAGGGAGAGAGAGAGAGAGAGAGAGAGAGAGAGAGAGAGAGAGATTGAGAGCGAGCCTGCCGCGGGGCGAACGGGCAGGACTAAACCAGGACTGAGGTGACGGAGGATTCGCTCCCGGAGCAGCCCCCGCCGGGTGGGAAAGACGCCGGGGCGGCTGAGCCCGCCGCTGAGGTGACCTGCGGACCTGAGTGGGAGGGAGAGCCGGGAAAGGGGGGGACCGTGGGGGGGGAGGGGACACCGGAGGAGGGGCCTGAGGCGGAGAGGGGGGCCTGGGGGCGGGGCCTGGAGACCCTGGAGAGGGGGCGTGGGCCATCCGAGTGGAGGGCGGCGGGGACCGACTGAGCAAATGGGCTGGAGGGAGGTTTTCTGAGACAGGAAATTAGAGATCCTGAAGGGTTGGGGTGAGGTGAGTAAGACTGGCCACTCTGGGGGAGGCAGGAGGGGAGCCGTGCGCGGAGGGGGAGATGGGGAAGGGAGGACCTGTTGGGGAAAGGGAATTATCGGCAGGATGCTCTCGAGTCGAGGAGGATCGGTGTGACGTTTCGGGGTCGATCTGGGCGAGAAGGATGATCGAGAGCGAAGGTGTTTACACTGGGGGAGATGTTGAGCGTGTCGGCCGGGAGGGAGTCGGAGTGATGGTCTGAGATGCGCCTGGAAGCGCCTGCAGTGGAAGGGTCCCTGTTGGAGCGGCGTGAAAAGAGGGGAGACGATCATCTGAAGGCGCTAAACGTAGGCTTGTGTGCGCGGTTGAGTTACTGATTGGGAAGGCGTATTCTGGAAGGATAATAGTGAAACGAGGAGCTGGAGGAAGCTGGTGTGCACTGGAATCTACCTCTGTCCCCGCTTCTGCTGGCATTTAAATCCTGATCCACCTGCTACATCCGATCCCTGAATTTCTTTTTTTTTTTTTTTTTTAAGACACTTTGTCTGTGTAACCCTCTCTTCCTGGAACTCAGAGTCTGTAGACCAGGTTGGCCCGGAACTCACAGAGATCCGCCGACCTCTACCTCAGAAGGAGGCGTGGGCCACTACCACTGCCTGGCCCGGTGAACTCATATATTTGTTTGTTGTTTTGTTTCTTTCAAGACAGGGTTTCTCTCTGAAGCAGCCCTGACTATTCTAGTGCTCACTATGTAGACTAGGCTGGTCTTGAACTCACAGAGATCTGCTTGCCTCTGCCTCCTGAGTGCTGGGATTAAAGGCGTGTGCCACTACCACCCAGCTATCTTAATATATATTTTAAAAGATTTATTTATTTTATTCTACTATCTTAATTTAAAAAAAAAAAAAAGATTTATTGGGGGCTGGAGAGATGGCTCAGTGGTTAAGAGCACTGACTGCTCTTCCAGAGGTTAAGAGTTCAATTCCCAGCAACCACATGGTGACTCACAACCATCTGTAACGGGATCTGATGCCCTCTTCTGGTGTGTCTGAAGACAGCTAGTGTACTCATATAAATAAAATAAATAAATAAAACTTAAAAAAAAGATTTATTTTTTTAATGTATAAATGTATATGAACATCCTGTCGCCGACACACCTGAAGAGGGCATCGATTCAATTACAGATGGTTGTGAGCCACCATGTGGCTGCTGGGAATTGAACTCTTGACCTCTGGAAGAGCAGTCAGTGCTCTTAACCACTGAGCCATCTCTCTAGCTCCCCTGTATTTTTAATAGTCAAAATTTTTATGTTACTGTGTTGTTATCACCAAGAGGAAGTAGTGGCCTGTAGAGTCTGAAATGAATGAATTCAGCTCCTAGTGACTTGGAGAGTACCCTGCCTTAACTTTCTAACTACCCGAGTAGCGTAGAGCTGAGCCATATGCCTTGGCGTGTGACCTTGCTGTCACTGGTTGGGACCATTCTGTAGACAGGATTGGATGCCTTCTTGTCGCTCCTTTGAAATTCTGCTCTAGCTTTTCCTTTGGCTATAATACTCTGAACACTTGGCTACTAAGTGAACTTGTTCAACCTAGAAGTGTTTCTGAAAGTCTTGGCATTTCTGAGGCCTGACGTGGATTTGCAGTTTAATTCTCACACACTCTTAATATCAGAAACGGTGTTTACACTAGTTAGTGCTGATTCCTTATGTGGACACAAAGGTGAGATTCAGGGGAGGGGAAGGGTACTAGGAAGAGAATAGTTGGTTCACCCCCCACCCCCGAAAAAGGGTTTCTCTGTGTAGCCCTGGCTGTCCTGGAACTCACTCTGTAGACCAGGCTGGCCTTGAATTTATAGAAACCCACCTGCCTCTGCCTCCTTAGTGCTGGAATCAAAGGCGTGCGCCACCACTGCCCGGCTGCTGGGTTATTTTTCAGAGGGTTTGCTCTAAGGTGTAGAGGCAGAGCCCGCGGTGGCCTGTTCCTTTAGGACAGTGGCTTTGGAGCTTTCCTGTCCTGTCACAGCTTCCCACTGTTCTGCTTCAGTTAGTCCTAAGTGGAAAGTGGCAGGCTACCCCCTCTTCCTCTGGTGGGCATCCTGTCTGTGTCACAGCTTGACGCCACCAAAATGAAAGGATTCTTGACTGCTTCTAATGGGGACAGTGACAGAAGCTGAGCTGGGTTTCTTGAGCCAGAGAATGGATCCTGTCAAAGCAAAGACTAGTCGCAGAGACACAAACTGGGACCGTGAAGCTGTGACTAACGTTTTGGCAACATGCATCCCTCTGCCAAATAACTTCTTTTCTTCAGGAGTGTGATTGTTGATCTCTTTTTCAAAGTAAGCTCTTGTTAACTATTCTTCACACAGCTCCCAAGCAGAAGCTGGCGGGATTCCGGCCGATTGACCGGCAGTCTCTTGGAGTATGCACTGGATTAGAGTGGATGGGGAGGTCCGTGCTGAAATGGAGGCCACTGGTAGATTGCAAGGGCTGCCCTGCAAGGACATAGAGGCAGAACTCTTGCTGGATGCTTGGCAATCCTTTCCTTCCAAATTCAAGTCTCTTTCTTCTTCATCTGGTGATTGAATGCAGAATCATTCCATTTGCCTGACTTTGCAAGACCGGGGCGTGGGGAAGACAGTGTTTCCAGCTTATCCATGTTCTTATTCCCGAGTCTTGGGGCCAGAAGAGCCTCACAGGCTGAACTTAGGAACATTCCAGCAGGTCTGTGTCGCCCTATGTCCTCTCAGTGTTTGGGGATAAAATTATCTAGAGCTTCTTCATATGTGCTAGGCAAGCGCTCTACCACTGACCTACACCTCCGGCCCCAGGAAGGCGTTATCTTTGACAAGACACTGACAAATGCTGCGCAGAAGCCAGGTGTCGAGGTGCATGCCGGTAGCCCCAGCACCTGGGAGGCTGAGGATCCTGGCAGATTCAAGGCCAGTCGGGGCTACAGAGTAAGATCCTGTCTTACATCACACGGGGGGTAATCTAAAGAATTTAAAGATGTTAGAGGAAAAACTGCTGATAGGCATGTTAGTATCTAAGTCAGTCTTAACTAAGTTAATAGTGTTGGCTTCACGTGCAAGGAGATTCTGTGGAGGCATAGAGCGCTTAGATTGCTGAGGTAGGAATTGCCTACCTGGCTTTTTAGGCTATTCGATTGTGTTCTACCTAGTCAATAGCCTTTTGTTTTTTAGGAGATAAGTAGTTGAAGATAACATCATCTGTACTGGATCTTGGGGTGGATTATGATGTTTTCTTGACTTTATAGCAAAAGCCCCAATAGCATTGGAGAGAACCCCAAATGAATTCTCTTGTCTTTGAATCCAGACTTTATTTCTTATCATTAGTGTATTTTAAAAAATAGTATATATTATTTTTGTATATATGCGCAGAGGGAGGGGACAGGAGTATGTGCTGTGGCACTCGTGTATGTTGGTCAGAGAACCACTGCTGGAGTTAGTTCTCCCCTCCCTCGTGCTTTTATGTTCTGGGGACTGAAGTAAGGTTGCCATGGTTTACCTGGCAAGGGCCATTACCCTATTACCCATGGTGCCATGCCACCAGCCATAGACTAGTCTATCTTTAATACTCGGATTTGAAAACCTGGCATAGTGGCTAATGATGCACTTGTCTACCCTGGCCAGAGGTAGGGTGAGTCCCCATCACCCCTCTCCCAGGGTGGGGAGAGAAAGCCAGTAGGTTTAGATAGGAAGATTTTGACTCTGGTTCAGAGCTTTGACTTTTGATTGTGGCAACAGCATGAGTTATGCTTATATTCCAGATCTTTCTTTTCTGAAAAGTGGTAATATGTGGTAGATTCTGTGTGGTGTGTGTGTGTGTGTGTGCGCATGCTTATATGAGAGGGGGGGGGGGAAGAAGGAGGAGGAGGAAGAGGAGGAGGAGGAGGATGGGTGTGGATGCCACTGCATGGGTGGAGGGAGGACGAGGGTATAGATTCAGTTTTCTCCTACATTTATGTGGACTCCAAGGATCAACTCATGTCATCAGGCTTGCATTGTTGAGGGACAAACACTGTTTAGCCACCTCACTGGCCCCCACTTGATGAATTTTGAGACGGGGTCTTAATCTGTAGCAGTTTATAGGTTCCAAGTTCCTAACACTGTCAGGTGTGGCTCACAACTGCCTCTAACTCCAAATCTGGGGGATCCAGCATCACACTGAATGCTGGGGACATCCACATGTTGTGTCCTGCACTCATGTAGACACACACACCACTTTTTAAAAATGAGAAATAAAGATGAAATTGTTTTTTGCAGATTGTATATATTAGGCCAGTTGTGTTGCGACTTGGTTTTAATATCTATCTTGAGAGGTTAGAGACAGGTGCAGCAGGAGTTCCGGGTCATCGTCAGCTACATAGCAAGTTCAAGGCTATCGGAAGCCTTGTTCAAAACAAATTTTTTTATTTAAGTAAGTAGTACAGAATTCAAATAGCAAAAACCACATGAAGCTGAGCGTGTCGACTCCTGTCAGCGCTCTAGGGGCAAAGACAGAGGGTTGAGTTTAAGGTCAGCTTGAGCTATTCGGCAAGATCCAAGGCTTAGCTGGGTGGTAGGACAATTGCCTAACAAGCACAAGGAAGACTCGGCACCAGGGGAAGTATATAATATATCCTACCTTTGACTTGCCTTCAGCCCAGGCTGCTGGTCCATCTTTACAGGGGTTGGGAACTGCCTGACATGGGTGCTGGAACTCGAACTCAGATCTTACAAGAGCAGTGTGTTCTCTCAATAGCTGATCCTTCTCTGCATCTTGAGGCTACACTGTTAATACTACCTGTATCTTTGGTTTTGTTTTGTTTTTTATGAATTTGGATGAACTCCTTGTGTAGAGACCATGCTAATCTCTGTACTGATCCAATTTTAGTGTATGTGCCGCTGAAGCGAGCATGTTTTTTTTTTTTTT
>NC_034603.1:66356825-66372650 GCF_900095145.1 Mus pahari
GGATGGTTATGAGCCACCATGTGGTTGCTGGGATTTGAACTCTGGACCTTTGGAAGAGCAGTCGGGTGCTCTTACCCACTGAGCCATCTCACCAGCCCATGTGTTTTGTTTTTATTGTTGTTGTTTTAAGACAGGGTTTCTCTGGCTGTCCTGGAACTCCTGGCCTTAACCTCAGAGATCCCCCCTGCCTCTGCCTGCTAAGCACTAGGGATTAGAAAGGCCTGTGCGACCACTGCCAGGTGGCATCTTTGCTGTTTGATGTGTTTTGGTCATTATTCCCCATCAGCAATAGATGTGCCCTATCCTGATATTCAGACTTTGTAGTCTTCTACAAAGTATGCTCCAAAAAATGACCACAGTGAACTTAGCTTTTGAAATTGATTTTAGGTTTTCTTGCTCGGTCTCCTTCATTTTTCTACCAACTGAACTCTAACCCAACCCTTAGCTCATTAAAAGGAAATTACGTGTGTGTGTACATGATTGCTCACACATGCCTGGGGAGGAGAGAGGAGTGTGTCAGACTCTCTGCAGGTTATAGGTGGTTGTGAGCCAGCAGGTAGAGAGATTAGACTTGGGTCGTGTGGAAGGACCGAAAGTGCTCTTAACAGTGGGAATGTCTCTCCAGCCCCTTGCTTTGTTTTCTTGAGGCAGGGTGTTATAGCCCAGGCTGACCGTTAAGTGTGTGCCACTATGCTCAGTGTTGGTTTGTTTGTTTGTTTGTTTCCTTTCCTTTGAAATAGTTCTCAAGTTCATGGCAAATAAGGACATTTCCCCTAATGTGTGCCAAGCACCGTGCTGGGTGTGAGAGATACAGCCAAGCAAACTGGCTTGAGTTTTCCTCTGTGACAATTATGGCCTAGTAGAAAAGACCTCCATTAAAGACATGATTAACTGTTACTGCGTTCCCAATGTAGGCAGCTAATGGGGAGCCCCCGGCTGACAACGGAGAGGGCAGTCGGGAGAACTTGGAGGGACTGACTTTTAAGGTGAAACCTTAGGATGAGGGAGGATTTAAGGGTGATTCAGGTGAAGGTCCTGAGGAAGGAAGGGATTTTGAGGAAAGAAAACCCTCACACTGCCCAGGTGAGAAGCAGAAAGGTCAGGGGCAAGAGGGTGTGACTCCCTCTAGGCACTTCAGTTAGCTAACTAGTTAATTTCTGTGATACTAAAGACCAGACTCAGGGCCTGCATGAGGCCAGGCAAGTCTCTGCCTCTGAGCTTCCCCCCCTCCCCCCCTTGAGCTTCAGAGAATGCTGGGCTCATCATCAGGGAACGTACAGGGAACTCTTTCCATAGTGCTGGCTACTGTGGATGCTGAAGTAGTCCGCAGCTCTGTCTTTGGGTCTCGTTTTCCACCAGAATTCCCCTTAATAACGCCTGCCCCTTCAGTCTCATCTTCTGGTCTTGTACATTAAGTCTGGTTGGCTGGATTAGGTTTTAAGATTACTAGAGAGCAGTCCTTAGATTAAGGGGTTGCTGGGGCTTAAGTTGGTGATTGAGGGATCAAAGGGTCTGTAGTTGTAGGGAATCTTGACGGCTTTTCTGAATCTTCCTGGGGCCAAGCAGAGAATACAGATATTCTCATATGAGCTTGTGAGAATAGTGTTTTATCATCCAATCATCTGGGGCATATTTTTCCACAGGACACGGAAGTCTCTTCGAGCGCACAAGTGAATGAGTGCCCTGAGGGAGGGCTGTCCTGACCCAGAATGGATGAAGGCATTTTTATCTGGGGCCATTCGAACAGTGGGAAAGCCTTGGAAACTGCTGACTTTAGTTCAGAGATCCCAGCATTCACAGCCCAGATGGTCCTGTGTGATTGAGTACTTTTCTTACGTAACTGGATCAGCCTGCTCTGCTTTCATAACTTCAAGCAGACTCTTGATTTAGCCCTAACGCTGGCGATCAAGGAGTGATGATGTGCAAGTGTTTCCAGCAGCTCTGCAAGAAGTGCCTGCATTTCTGGTGGCTCAAGGGTAGGAGAATGTGAGAGGAATGTCATGGTGCTGGCATTAGATTATCTGTGGTAAGTTGGGACTTACTACATTGTTTGAAATGAGGCATGGCAGCTCTCCCTCTGTGGTGTGAAGTTCATGGGGCATCTGCTTAGAGTTTCTTTCAGGCCTTCCTTTTCTTAGTGAAGTCTGTCACTGGCTTCCCTCCTTTCTCTGTATGTGCTTACTGCTCTGTGTTTGCGGCGTGCACAAGAAGGATGCTCTGATGGAGGTGGGCAGCTACTTAAAAGAGATATGGCTAGCTTACATTAAGAGAGCCTATTTTGCCATCAGTGACCAGGTCTCTTCTCTGCCTTTTTTGTTTGTAATAGGTTTCTTTCTTTCTTTCTTTCTTTCTTTCTTTCTTTCTTTCTTTCTTTCTTTCTTTCTTTCTTTCTTTTAAAGACAGATACTCACAATGTAGTCTTGGCTGGCTGGCCTGGAACTCTGGGTATGGTCAGTGTAATGCTACCCTTAAAAGAAAAAAAATAGAGCCTGGTCTACAGAGTGAGTTCCAGGACAGCCAGGGATGCACAGAGAAACCCTGTCTCGGAAAAAAAAAAAAAAAAAGTGATAAAGTAAGTGTCTTAGGGTTTCCATTACTTTAAAGAGATACCATGACCAGGGTAACTTATAAAGGACAACTTTTTTTTTGTTTGTTTTTTGCTTTTCAAGACAGGGTTTCTCTGTGTAGCCCTGGCTGTCTTGGAACTCACTCTGTAGACCAGGCTGACCTCGAACTCAAAAATCCACCTGCCTCTGCCTCCCAAGTACTGGGATTAAAGGCGTGCGCTACTACTGCCTGGCTAAAGAACAACATTTAATTGAGGCTGGCTTACAGGTTCAGAGGTTCAGTCCATTATCATCAAGGCAGGAAACATGGCAGCATACATGGTAGTGCCCAGGCAGGTGTAGCGCTGGAGGAGCTGAGAGTTCTACGTCTTCATCTAAAGGAAGCCAGGAGCAGACTAGCTTCCAGGCAGCTAGGAGAAGACTGGCTCCCATGTGGTTAGGTGAAGGGTCTCCTTGCCCACCCCACAGTGACACACTTTCTCTAACAAGGCCATACCTCCAAATAGTGCCCCTCCATGGGCCAGTGTGGCTCCTCCTGCATGAGCCTTCCGAGATCTGGGATTACAGACATGTTCCTCTGTGCTCAACCTTATCCTTTCCTTGTGTTTGCCTTTGCTGTTATATTTGACTTTTTAAAAAAAATGTATTTAAAGAAATGAGTCCTGTTGTGTTACCCATGCTGGCTCCAGATTCCCTGGCTCAAGCCATATCCTGATTCAACCTCCTGAGTAGTTGGGGCTATGGTTGAGTGTTGCCACACCCGGTTTGGTCATGATTTCTTTTAGTGTCCTAAAGGTTGCTCACATACTTGGCCTCTGCTGAGGCCACTTATCACTGTGTGGTTACACCCAGTCTGTGGCAGAGATCCAGGGCACTGTGGGCAGCTCAGTTCCATTAGAGGTTCAAGCAAGACATAGGCTTGAGTGTCCTTTTAATTCTTTACTGTTGGGGAGCATGTGGAGGTGGCTAGACAGTGCACGCGAAGTGCCTGTGTAGCGGTCAGAGGGTATATTTATGGAGTTATTTCCTATCTTCTATTTTTACTTGGGTTCCAGGTATCAAACGTAGGATGTTAGACTTGAGGGGCAAGCACCTTTACCTGTGGAGCCATTTTGCTGGTTCTTCGATTGTGTGTGTATATGTGTGTGTGTGTGGGGGGGGGGGNGTTAATGTATATAGTTTTCTACTCTTAGTTGTTTATTATTTGTATGTGATGATTTTGTTTATAACCTTTCTTTTTAACATAGAGTCACACATAACACAGGTAATTAAAAATGAAATAAATCTTAAAAAATAAACTAAAAAATCTGAGAGCAGGGGCTAGTGAGACATTTCAGTAGGTAAAGGCATTCGCTGGCAAGCTTGACAACCTGAGGGAGCAGTGCCACGGACCTGCAGGAGAGGAGACCAGACTCCTCCAAGTCACCCTCTGTCCTCTGCCCTCACTAGTGCACTGTGGCACACACAAGCCTCATTGCCCACCTCCTAGTAAGTCAGTCAATCAATCCTGGTCAGATGCTCAGAGAGTAAAGGCACTTAGCACGTAAGCCTGCTGTCTCGAGTTTAATCCTGGAACCCACGTGAAGGTGAGCTGAGAGAGCCAAGTCTATAAGGTTGTCCTCTGAACTCACGCCCACCCCCGCACGCACACTGTGGAACACATACACACATATACACACTTAAATAAATGAATAAGTACATAAACGGGGAGGGTGTAGCCCTGATCTTGCTTTGTAACTGGGGAAGACCTTGAACTTGTGGTACACCTGCCCTCTCCTTCCCAGGTATTGGAATTATAGGTGTTGATCACCACACCCTACCTCCTTACAGGCATCCGAGTTCAGCTCCCCCCATCCCCAATGGATTGGTTGCATTATGTAGCTCAAATTGGAAGCACTCCTGCCTCAGCCTCTTGAGAGCTGAGCCACTACACCCAGCTTGTCTTTTTATTAAAACAGTAAGAATATATAGTTTATAGAGTCAAATAGAGCACTTGGGAGGCAGAGGTACACAGATCTCTTAAGTTGGAGACCAACTGGTCGACATAGCAGGTTCCAGAACAGCCGAGCTACACAGAGAAACTCAGACTCTAAGAAAGAGGGGAGAAAAACATCAAATATCTATTACAAGGCTTGATATTTACAAAAACCAAAACCCCCAGTGTTGTAGTTACAGAGTTGGTTCAGTGGGTAAGAGCTCTTGCTCTGTGGTCATGAGGACAGGTTTGGTTCTTAGCAGCTATGTAACAGGTCTGGCATCTTGCACATGCCTGTACCCCAGCCTGGAGCCCTTAACCACTGAGCCATCGCTCCAGCCCCACTGTTGGTTTTTTGACACAGAATCTCACTATGTAATGGCTTGGTCGGGAGCTCTCTCTATAGATAGATCATGCTGGCTTGGAACTCACAGGTGTGCTTGCCTTTTGTCTCTGAGTGCTGGGATTAAGTCCTGTGCCACCATGCCTGGCATTATACTCCATATCTTTTTCTTTCTTTCTTTTTTTGTTTGTTTGTTTGTGTTTTGTTTTTTGAGACAGGGTTGCTCTGTGTTCCCCTGGTTGTCCTGGAACTCACTCTGTAGACCAGGCTGGCCTCGAACTCAGAAATCCGCCACCACTGCCTGGCTATACTCCGTTTCTTAATTTTTATGACATGTGTATTCTGAATCTGAATTATAGGAGGTAAATCTTATCCCCGTCCCCACCCCGACCCTTTTTTTAAAAATTTTTTTTTTGAGACAAGGTCTCTCTACATTATGTAGACCAGACTGGCCTCAAAACCACAGAGATCCACCCGACTCTGCCTCCCAAAGGTGCGTGTAGTCAGAGCCTAGCAAGCATCTCCTCTCTTAGCCTGCTACTTAACTCTGGGCAGTTCCTGTTGGGCTGGTGCAGAGCCAGCTCAGCCTTCAGTATTTCGTGTGTATGTTATTTACCCACTGCTTTTTCAAAGTTTTTTCTTTTCTTTTTAAAAGCTTTTAGGTCATGAGTTCAATTCCCAGCAACCTCTTGGTGGCTCACAACCATCTGTAATGAAATCTGACGCCCTCTTCTGGTATGTCTGAAGACAGCTACAGTGTACTCATATACTTACAATAAATACATTTAAAAAACTAAGAAAAAGGAAACTGTTTAAAAGATATTTTAAATTTTGTTAATTTTCTAAACTTTTTATTTTATGTGTGGGTGTTTTGCTTGCATGTGTCTTGTGCCATGTGTGTGCCTCATGTCTGTTTGAGTCCAGAAGCGGGCTCTAACTCTGTAAAACTAGAGTTAAGGACAGTTGTAAGTGACCATGTGAGTGCTGGCAAGCAGGCCTGGGTCTTTTGGGAAAGCATCGAGTGTTCTTAACTGCTGAGCCATCTCTCCAACCCTATTATTACTGTTTGTTTTGTTTTTGTGTTTTGAGAGTGATCTTGCTGTGTAGCCCCAGTTGACTTCAAATTCACTATCCTTCTACCTCAGCCTCCCGAGTGCTGGGATAACAGGCCTGTGCCACCAGTGCAGCCATTCCTTCATCAGTATTTTGTCACTTAAAATTTGTTCTTTCTTTATTGATTTAGTCTGTGTGTATGTATGTGTACATACTTATGTGCTCATACATGCGTTTATGTGCCTAAATGCAGGAGTATGGAAGTCAGAGGTAGTCAGTTTTTCCTCAAACCACGTGTCCCCAGAGTAGAATTCGGTCTTTTCTGTGTCTGTAAGGACCTTTACTCACCAAGTCATCTGACTGCCCTAACGCCCCTGTGTCCATTTCTGCCCTCTTGTCCTTAGGCGTGACTAGCTGGCCCTTAGTTATGGGTCTGTGGTTCAGCAGTGGTGGAGGGAAGGAGGGTCTCTCTCTCTCTCTCTCTCTCTCTCTCTCTCTCTCTCTCTCTCATCTCTTGCCTCATTTTCTTTGTCGTTGTTTTTGATTAATTTAATGCTAACTATTAAACCTAGGGCCTTGCATTTGCTAAGCATGTTCTCTGCAACTGAACTGTATTTCAGTCTGTAGTTTTGATTTTTGGTTGGTACCTTTAACAAGTAAATCCCCTTTTATTGTGATTTTTGTTGTTGTTGTTATTTGTGGGTTTTTTTTTTTTCCTTTTTTTTCGAGACAGGGTTTCTCTGTATAGCCTTGGCTGTCCTGGAACTCACTTTGTAGACCAGGCTGCCCTTGAACTCAGAAATCCGCCTGCCTCTGCCTCCTGAGTGCTGGGCTTAAAGGTGTGCACCATCACGCCCGGCCTTGTTTTTTGAGACAGGGTTTCTCTGTGTAGCCCTGGCTGTCCTGGAACTCACTCTGTAGACCTGACTGGCCTCAAACTCAGAAATCTGCCTGCCTCTGCCTCCCAAGTGCTGGGATTAAAGACAGTGTGCCACCACTGCCCCCCCCCCAGCTTTTTATCGTGATTTTAATGTTTTATGAGGGGCCATTGAAAATACATGCTTAACCATCGTATTCATTGCCTCTTTATAGCTGATGTCCACTCAGATGCCAAAGGTGGTTCCTGGTATTTCCGGGAAGCAGTGTGTCTTGGACTCCTTCACACTAAAGTTTCCTGGGCTGTTTGGGTTAAGGCCTTGTATTTGAGTTTCTTTCTTAAACAAATGTCCTAGATGTGGCTTATTATAGGTGAGCTCAGAAACCCACCTTTAGAAGAGTTCTTTGTAAAACTAGGTGCCCTCTTACATCTCTAGGGCCAACTCCTGTTATATTCAGACAGTTTCTGTCTGCCTCGCTTTGGACTTTTGGTCTTTTATCTGATGAGCTCCTCTTTCCCTAGAGTGTCTCTCCCCACCCCATACTGAGGAATTTATGCAAGTCATTCTTCAGTAAAGGAGCTAAGTCAGTCAGTATCCTAAATCTGGACCTTCCGTAGTATTCAAGCTGGCTGATGGTAATAAATTTGAGCTGTGTGACTCCATTTTTCTTGCTAGTATCTCTTCAGCTCCCTGGTTGCTGGGATATGTGGGTGGGGAGGAAATATTAATTATGAACATTGAGCTACTCTATTATATAACTGTCAGAATTCAGGGATATGTTAATGTCTCTGGTGAGGTGGGAAATGGCTGCGCTTGTTGAAAGCACACATAAATCATGTGCTGTGGATTCCCCCGGCATCCTTTTGGAGTTGGTAGTGCACTGAGATTTTGAAGTTGGGCTTTGGTTTTTGGAGTCAGGGTCTCATGTAACCCCAGCTGCTCTCAAATTCCCAGTCCTTCTGCCTGTGTCTCCCGAGTGCCACCAAGCCTGTCTTTGAAGTTTGTTTTTAACCATGGTATATGAAGGACACCCGTGCATCTCCTTTTATATAGTAGATTCATAGAAAAACTGCTCTGCCCTTTACTGCCAGCCAGCAGAACATGTGGAGATGTGTTTGCAGCCAGCTACTCCTTGGTCAATTGCCTGGAGGTCAGGAGCTATGTAGTACTTGAAGTTAATGTTTCAGAGGCTGAGTGTAACACCACAGTGGTCAGTTCTGGGAAATCCCTGTGTCTGTTAGTTAGGCCATGTTGGTTGACTCTGACAGTGCATTTGCATTCTCTGATGAGCATCTTTATAGAAACAGCTCTATGCTTTATGTCTTTATTTTCTTCTGAGGAATTAGCCCAAGGCTTTGTGCGTACTCTACCACTGAGCCACACACCCCTAGACCCTCGCTCTTCTAAAATTTTAATTTATTTTGATTTTTATGTAGGAGTGCATGTGTAGTGTGTGCAAGTGCAGACATACATGCAGAGCCAAGAGGACAACTTTGGGAAGTCATTCCCCTCTTTCCACTACGGTTATGGGAATTGAACTCAGATTGTTAGGCTTGACTGGCAAATACTTTTACCTGCTGAGCTATCTCCTGAGCCCATCTCCATCCTACCCTTTATAAAATGCTTTTATAAGTTTTAGTAAGCTGTCACCTCTTCCTTCTCCCCCGGCTGTCTGCCTCAGCCTCCATGTGCTGGAGTTACAGGAGTGCTCCGTGCCCAGCTTTTGTGCTCCTTACAACAGTGAAGAATCACTGATCCAGAATACTGGTACCAGCTGTGCTGTGTACCTGTAACCCCAGCATTCAGGAGGCAAAGGTAGGAGGGTCAAGAATTCAGGGTCAGCCGGGCATGGTGGCGCACTCCTTTAATCCCAGCACTCAGGAGGCACAGGCAGGCGGATTTCTGAGTTCGAGGCCAGCCTGGTCTATAAAGTGAGTTCCAGGACAGCCAGGGCTATACAGAGAAACCCTGTCTCGAAACCCCCCAACCCCCCCCCAAAAAAACCCCAAAAACAACTCAACAACAATGAGAACCCTGCCCGTACACAATCTGTTGTAGAAAACCTAGGGCAGGGCTGGGGAGACGGCTCAGCACTTAGGAGTTCTACGCTTTCAGAGGATGCAAGTTCAATTCCCAGCACCCACATGGCACAGGAGTGTCACATACCCTTTCACAAAATCAGCTTGGCATTTTAACTCTATCTCTGCATGTAATAGAAATCTACCAGACATTTGACGAAGCTGAGTTTCAGAAAAGCACTGGTGCCTTTTTTTTTTTTTTTTTTTTTTTTTTTTTTTGAGACAGGGTTTCTCTGTGTAACCCTGGCTGTCCTGGAACTCACTCTGTAGACCAGCCTGGCCTCGAACTCAGAAATCTGTCTGCCTCTGCCTCCCGAGTGCTGGGATTAAAGGCATGCGCCACCACGCCCGGCTGCCTTTATTGTTTTTTAGTAGCCATATTAAAGGAAAGTGATGACTTTTAACCATAGAAGGCATCCCAGTATAGTGCCTGAGCCTCCATCTTCCTTACAGTTAAGAGCTTGTCTTCTGGCTATGGCATTAGTGAGCTAACTGTGCTCCTGATTGGCTGAGAGTGGGAAGCTCTTGCTCCAATTTATTTATTTATTTATTTATTTTTGAGACATGGTTTCTCTTTATAACTCTGGCTGTCCTGGAATTCACTCTGTAGACCAGGCTGGCCTCAAACTCAGAAATCTGCCTGCCTCTGCCTCCTGAGTGCTGGGATTAAAGGCATGCGCTACCACTGCCTGGCTCTTGCTCCATTTTGACTTTTTGGTGCTATTGGCATATTGGCTAGAGAAGGACACCTCTGGATTTGGAGAATAACCCCTTAAATGTATTTTAAATTTGTCACCTTGGTGATAGGGTTCTACATATGGAGCTTTGCCACTTAGATTAGTATTTTAGTGAAGCTAAGCATGTGTTTGGGGGCATTGAGTAGGATGGGGTCTGCCCAGGTTGGTCTTGGCCTTCTGGGTTTAGCTGATCTTCCTACCTCAGCTTCATGAGTAGCTGGGACCATAGTTATCGAGCATTGCTCTTCCTGGCATATTTTGATTTAAAAAAATATATTAACACAGTTCCTCATGTTGTGGTGACCCCCAACCACACAATTATTTCATTGCTACTTCCTAACTATAATTTTGGTACTGCTGTGATTTGTAATGTAAATATCTGATATGCAGGATATCTGGTATGCAGTCCCCAAAAGTGTCAAGACTCGGGTTGAAAACCTCTGGACTGAAGGGTTGGTTCTCACACTTTAATGGTTTATCTGAGGCGTATGTGGGAAGTGAAAAGGTCCTAAAGACCAGTGCTTTGTATTTATTACTTTGTATTCATTTATTTATTTATATTTATGTATTTATTATAAATGTTAATTATTACATTAAAAAAAGGGTTAGATCTCAGTAAAGAGAGATGACAACATTCAACTTAGGGACACAGTAAGACTACGACTGGAACCAGAAGTAGAATGATATTTCCCTTGGAGAGGAGCTAGCTTGTGTGTGTGTGTGTGTGTGTGTGTGTGTGTGTGTGTGTGTGTGTGTGTGTCTGTGTCTCTTTCTGTCTCTGTCTGTCTGTCTGTCTGTCTGAATTCAAATGTCCTTGAGAATGCTGTCCCACCTTATGTTGAGACAGTCTCTCATTGGCCTGGAACTTGTAAAAGCCTAGGCTGGCCTTTCCTGTCTTGTCTCCTCTGCACCAGGACTATAAGTATTCATTATCATACCCAGCTTCTTGTTTTTGTGTTTTTGAAACGGTTTCTCTGTGTATCCCTGGCTGTACTAGAACTTGCTCTGTAGACCAGGTTGGACTCAAAGTCAGAGACCCTCCTGCCTGCCTCTGCTTTCTGAGTGCTGGGAATAAAGGTGTACACCACCATTAATACACCAGCACACCCAGCACTCCCAGCCTTTTTAATGGTGGTTCTGGGATGGAACTCTACGCACATTACCAACTGAGCTTTCTCCGTAGTCCCTGCCTAGATGTATGTGGAAGTTAGAGGGTAACTAGTTGGAGTCTTCTCCCTCCCCACCTCTCCCACCGTGGTGGCCTTAAGGGTTGAGCAGAGTCTGTCAGGTTTGGAGGCAAATGCCCTGTTCTTCAGCCATCTCACCACCCCACTGCTCTACTTCAAAGCGAATGTAGGCCTCAGACTCCTGAGAATACCCATCCAGGCACTGTTCAGATCTTTGTCTCTTTGAAACAGATGGCTCTGGACATCACGTTGGTAGGGGTTGGAGTTGGAGATTTGTCAGGCAAGTTTCTGATCAGCTCTATTCTCCTGAACAGTTCCTTGTCTAGAGAACCTTTAGGATAGCTCTTCTTTTCTGTCTTCATTGCAGGACATTGAGAGACTATTCCCGGTGGATTACAGATATCCCTTTAAGTAGTTCAAAACTAGGCTTTCCTGTGGCTAGCCATGCTAGCTTGACATTTGTAGGTTTGGTGTAGTACACATGGTCTCCCATCTGTACTGTGGACTACTGCAAATCTCCCTGTGCCCTGAGCACGTTAGTTGCTTTATTTAGAGGTAGCTCCTCTGTGGACTAATTGACCTTATTTTGTTTTTCTTTTCTTTTTCTTTCTTTCTTTCTTTTTTTTCTTTTTTTATTTTTTTAAAGATGTATTTATTATATGTAAGTACACTGTAGCTTCAGACGCTCTAGAAGAGAGTCAGATCTCATTACAGATGGTTGTGAGCCACCATGTGGTTGCTGGGATTTGAACTCGGGACCTTCAGAAGAGCAGTTGGGTGCTCTTACCCGCTGAGCCATTTCTCACCAGCCCTCTTTTTTTTCTTTTTTAAGATTTATTTTTACTTTTGTTTCTGTGTGTCTGTGTGCTGCATGTGGGTGGGTTCCCATGGAGGTCACAGAGGGCATGGGATCCCCTGGAACTGGCATTACAGGTTTTTGTGAGCAGCCTGGTATAGGAGCTACAGGAGCAGCAAGTGCTCTTGAGTGCTGGGCCATCTCTCTAGCCCTCTATTTTATATCTTTCCTATCTTGAGTTTGTATTCATTGTGCCCGTGTTATTCTGGCTTCCATATTTGGAGATCAAGAAAAGAGATTTTCTTGGGACCAGGCTTTGGTGGACTTGGTGTTCTTGAGCTCTGTTTTATCTTTAGCTAGTAAAATGACTTAGGTCAGTCAGTCAGTCAGTCCGTCCGACAGTTCACTCCTATATGAACTCAAGCAAACTGTAATGGGCAGATAGCTGTAGGTTTCCAACGCTAAGTGTTTTGTGACCCAAGTGTGTAGCTAATTTCTCATGTGGTATTTATTCTCTAATCAAGTCCCATGGGTGTGACTATTCCAAGGTACAGGTGAACTGTGGCCTGTGAGTCAAATCTGGTCTACAGCTTGTTCTTGAATGCCTCAGAAACTTAGAATGATTTTATAAGTGTGTTTTTGTACATATGTAAATATATAGAGAATATATATCCTGTATATATGAAAACACACACACACATACATACATACATACATACATACATGTTTTCCAAGTCAGGGTTTTTCTGTGTAGCCCTGGCTATCCTGAGACTGGCTTTTGTAGACCAGGTCTGCCTTGACCTCTGCCTCCTGAATGCTGAGACTAAAGGCGTGTACCACTACTGCCGGAGATTTTATGTTCTTAAAAGGCTGTAAAAAACTATGAGAATGAGAAGGCAAGCCACGAACTGGAAGAAAATATTTCATTAGAGACACAAGAGCTTTTAAACCAACAGTAAAATGAAAAGTCTAATAATAATAATAATAATAATAATAATAAGGCTAGAATTCTGAATGGCTCATTTGTAGAACCTATGTCTCACCACACCTTCAAGCCCTAACACCACCAGCCCCCAAGTCCGAGGACTTAGACACCTCAGCCAACAGGACACACAATGGCAGGTAGGCTTATGAAAACATGATCAACACCAGGCTCCTTGGGAATTACAAATTAAAGCAAGACTGCAAACTAAAACAGTACATGATTACTAGAGTGACCAAGATCCAAACTGACAGCACCAAGTGCTGGCAGAGATGCGGAGCAACAGGAATTCTTCATGGCTGATGTGAACCCAAAGTTGGTCTAGCCACTTTTGAAGAAGCTTTGCAGCTTCTTATAGAGTCAAAAAACATACTCATACTGTATGATCCAACAGTCAGACACACTGTGGTGAGATAGAAACTCCCCTCGGTGCTTCTTGCTCTGTTCTGCTGTGAACCTAAAACTTCTAAAAATAGAGGTGCACGCCTTTAATCCCAGCACTCGGGAGGCAGAGACAGGTGAATTTCTGAGTTCGAGGCCAGCCTGGTCTACAGAGTGAGTTCCAGGACAGCCAGAGCTACACAGAGAAACCCTGTCAAAAAAAAAAAAAAAAGTGTTTTTGTTCCGTTTTTTTGTTTTTAATTGGGCTGGGACTAGAGATCCGTGGTGAAGCCCACCCTGGGTTTGGGTCCCAGTACTGCAGAACAGAATAGTTTATCAAAGGAGGCTGTGAGGAGCGTTTATGTAGGGAATGAAATGTCCAGGATCTCTGGTCCCTGTCCAGTCCTAGACTTCCTGGGCATGCAGAGCCTCTAATTTTTTTTTTAAAGATTTATTTATTATATTTATTTATTACACTGTAGCTGTGTTCAGACACTCCAGAAGAGGGTGGCTCCCTCTTGTTATGGTTGCTTATGAGCCACCATGTGGTTGCTGGGATTTGAACTCTGGACCTTCAGAAGAGCAGTCGGGTGCTCTTACCCACTGAGCCATCTCACCAGCCCCAAGCCTCTAATTATAAAGCTGTTCTTGAGACTCTTGGTTTTGTTTACAGGTATATGAATGACCTAAAGCCGCAAATAAAGACGGAGAGAGAACGGTGCCAACTGGAGCAGGGCAAGAATGCCAATTCCTCCTCCCCCTCCACCCCCACCTGGTCCTCCCCCGCCTCCCACATTTAATCAGGTAGGTAATCTAGCCACTGGGCTATCTTCAAAGCTATAAGTGGACTGGTGGGCTTCTCGTAGTGGTCTGTTCTTTTTCTTTTCAGTCCTCTTTGTTTAAAACTTCTAGACTTTCTTACCTAACTGCTCTTTCTCTGTGAGCTTGCTTTTTTGTTGTGTTTATTTCTTTTATATTTACTTTGCACGGATGAGTGTTTTGCCTGCGTGTAAGTATGTGCACCACGTGCATGCCTGGTGCTCCAGGAGGCAGAAGAGAGTTTTGGGTTCCTCAGGAACAGAGTTAGAAGTGGCTGTGGATAGCCAGTCATGGCTGCTGAGAATGGAACCTGGATCCTCTACAAGAACAGCACATGTTCTCCATCACTGAGCCTATCTCCAGTGCCTATCCCTCTTGTGGTTCTGTTTTTGTTCGTAACAACAAAATCTTGCTGTGTAGTCCAGGCTGGCCTTAAATTTGCCTCATTCCCCTGACTGCTGGGATTACGGACATGTGATAACCATGTCCACTAATTGTTTTAAATACCATTTATACTTTTAATACCTATTTAAGTTTTATCTGAAAATTTTCTCCTCGAGTCTTGAGACAGGGTCTTACTATGTGACTGACCTGGAGCTTGCTACATAGGTCAGACTAGCCTGGAACTTGCAGTGTAATAAATCTGTCTCTGCTTTGTGAATTGTTATCCTGAGCAGCTGCCCAGCTGCATCCTGGATTCTTGCAGACGCTTTGGAGTCTCAGTCATAAACACATTTAGTAGCAGGCAATGTAGATAGAGAACAAACAAGCCTGGCTGCCTCAGCTGGTTTGCATTTCTGAGCGGTCCTCATAACTATCTACTCTGTAAGTAGGTTAGTCTCAGTTGGGCGGTGGTGGCACACTCCTTTAATCCCAGCACTTGGAAGTGAGGGGCAGGTGGATCGCTGAGTTCAAGGCCAGCCGGAACTACAGAGCAAGTTTCAGAACAGTTAGGGCTACACAGAGAAACCTGTTACAAAAAAAAAAAAAAAACAAAAAACAAAAACAAACCAAAACCAAATAAAAACGGCAACAAAATCTGAGTAGGTTAGTCTCATTTACCTGACATCCGTGAGAGCAGTCGAGGATTTGAGGTGGTAGTTTTTTTCTGCTACCATTTCATCTCTCCTGCTCCCAGTCAGTTCATTACAATTTTTAATTGTTTTATGTGTGGGTGATGTGCCTACATGTATTTGAGTACCATGTAAATGCCAAGTGTTCTAGGAGCCCAGACGAGGCTGTCAGATCCTGAACTAGAGTACAGACAATGATGAGCTGTCTGTCATGTGGGTGCTAAGAATTGAACCAGGTCCTCTAGAAGAGCAGCCAGTGCCCTCAACCATTGATCCATCTCTTCAGCTCCTTGAGTTTTTGTTTGTCTGTTTGTCTGTTGAGCCAGGTCTCACTGTAGACCTGGCTGGCCTCAAAATCTGAGATCTGCCTGCCTTTGCCTCCTCAGTTCTGGAATTAAAGGCATGCACCACCATGCTCAGCTTATGTTGTTTTGGGTTTAAGACAGGGTCTTACTGTGCTGCCCAAGCTGGTCTGAATATAACTAGTCCTCCTGGCTTAACATCTGACCATCCCCAGCTCTCATCTGAATGGTTTGCACTTTTCCTCTCTGTGCCAGTCACTGTAGAGTACTGAGTGGCTGTTCTGTTGTCATGAACCCCATAGTCGACAGTTGTAAACTATAAGTAAACTGTATTGACTCTTAGCCTGCTTTTGTTGTTGTTGTTTTTTGTTTTTCTTTTTTAAAGATTTATTTATTTATTTATTATATGTAAGTAACTGTAGCTATCTTCAGACACTCCAGAAGAGGGCGCCAGATCTTATTACTAATGGTTATGAGCCACCATGTGGTTGCTGGGATTTGAACTCCGGACCTTTGGAAGAACAGTCGGGTGCTCTTACCCACTGAGCCATCTCACCAGCCCCCTGTTTTTGTTTTTCAAGACCGGGTTTCTCTGTGTAGCCCTGGCTGTCCTGAGACTTAATCTGTAGACCAGGCTGGCCTCGAACTCAGAAA
>NC_034603.1:66373104-66374205 GCF_900095145.1 Mus pahari
AGAGCAGTCGGGTGCTCTTACCCACTGAGCCATCTCACCAGCCCCCCCCCCTTTTTTTTTTTTTGCTGCATTCTTTTTAATCCTACATGTTGTTAAAAAAAATTTAAATATCTGCTTCCTGTTTAATTTCTTTTGTGCAGTATGGTCATTTCCTTGGATTACTTAACTATTGGTTTGTGTCTTATTTATTAGGGTTTCTATTGCTAAGAAGACACACCATGACTAAGGCAACTTTTTATAAGGGACATTTAATTGGGCCTGGCTTACAGGTTCAGAGGTTCAGTCCCTTATCATGGCAGGAAGCATGGCAGTGTCCAGGCAGATGCGGTGCTGCAGAAGAAGCCAAGAGTTCTACATCTTGAACTGAGGGAAGTTAGAAGACTGACATCCTCAGGCAGCTGGGAGCTCTCTCAGAGTCTACTCCCACAGTGACACATCCTCTCCTTCAGCAGCGCCACACCTCCAACAGGGCCACAACTCCTAATAGTGCCACTCCCTGGGCCAAGCATATTGGACTACCACAGTTTGTGGAGCATCTTTATATGTTGAGGCTCTGTAGATTGCAGGCTTGGCCTGTGCTCTAGTTATGTTAGAATCCATGAGCCTTTGCGCATGGTTATGCTCATTGTATCTCAGGCTGATCCTGACTTCAGATCCTGAGGTTTCAGCCAGCTAAAGGTATCAGGAGCATGTGCTACCATACCCAGCTTTAGAATGGTTTTGATTTCTAGTGCTTTACAGAAAGTTTCATTAAGAGCCTAAAAAGCCCTACCTGTGGGCTGGCAGAATGGCTCAGCAGCTGAAGATGTTTGCCAGAGCCTGGTAGCCTAAGCTTGATCCCATGGTAGAGGGAGAGAATTGACTCCTGAAAGCTGACTTTTACCTTCATATGTGAGCACATGCAGTATGTGCACACATAGAGGCACAAATGGAATAACTGAAAAACACCAGATCCACACTTAATTAATGGTGTTAAGATTTAATGGATGGCCGGGCGGTGGTGGCGCACGCCTTTAATCCTAGCACTCGGGAGGCAGAGGCAGGCAGATTTCTGAGTTTGAGGCCAGCCTGGTCTACAGAGTGAGTTCCAGGACAGCCAGG
>NC_034603.1:66374216-66375401 GCF_900095145.1 Mus pahari
AAAAAAAAAAAAAGATTTAATGGATGAACTGGGGCTGTAGCTGAGTGGTAGAACACTTGCCTAGACTGCATAGTGCCCTGAGTTTGGTCCCTAGCACAAACACACACTAACACACACTCCCCAAGTGCATTCAGAATCATAATGGTGGTACGTTACATTTTAGGTGTGTGTGGGATATTCATTTGGGGATGTACTGTATCTGCTGATGTGCTTGTGAAACTGAGATCAGATATGATGGTAAGATGAAAAACTGGGAGGGTTGGAGAGACAGATCACCCAGTCAGTGAACTGCTCACGTACTAGCAGGAGGGTCTCAGTTTACTCTAGCACTTTTTTTTTTTTTTTTTGAGACAGGGTTTCTCTTATAGCCCTGGCTGTCCTGGAACTCATTCTATAGACCAGCCTGGCCTTGAACTCAGAAATCAGCCTGCCTCTGCCTCCCAAGTGCTAGGATTAAAGGCATGCGCCACCACTGCCGTGCTTACTCTAGCACTTCTGTTTAAATAAAACAGAAGCTGAGTATAGCAGGAGGCAGAGGTGAGCGATCTCAGAGTGTAGGCCAGCCAAGGCTGTGTAGTGAGACTTGGTCTCAGAACTCACATACAGTACAAACACATACAAAAAACAAAGTGGAGAGCATTTGAGGAAGACACGTGACATCAATCTGTGGTCTCCGCATGCATGTGCACACGCATGCATGCGTACATACATATATACATACATACGAACATGAGTGTTCACACAGATCAGGGAGCTTTTATATAGTGTACAAACCATGATTGGCTTTGCTCAGAAAAGCCACAGGGGGTGAGGATGGAACTTGGGGAAGTGACATAGAGAAAGATGAAGGGGTGTTGAAAGAGGCAGGGACTCTGAGGCAATCACACCAGCATCGTCTTAGTCAGGGTTTCTATTCCTGCACAGCATCATGATCAAGAAGCAAGCTGGGGAGCAAAGGGTTTATTCAGCTTACACTTCCACATTGCTATTCATCACCAAAGGAAGTCAGGACTGGAACTCACACAGGGCCTGAACCTGGAGACAGGAGCCGATGCAGAGGCCATGGAGGGATGCTGCTTACTGGATGCTTCCCCTGGCTTGCTCAGTTTGCTTTTTTTTTTTTTAAAGATTTATTTATTATATGTAAGTACACCGTAGCTGTCTTCAGACACTCCAGAAGAGGGC
>NC_034603.1:66375412-66377289 GCF_900095145.1 Mus pahari
TAGCTGTCTTCAGACACTCCAGAAGAGGGCGTCAGATCTTGTTACGGATGGTTATGAGCCACCATGTGGTTGCTGGGATTTGAACTCCAGACCTTCGGTAGAGCAGTCGGGTGCTCTTACCCACTGAGCCATCTCACCAGCCCCCTCAGTTTGCTTTCTTACAGAACCTAAGACTACCAGCCCAAGGATGGCACCACCCACAGTGGGCCCTTGATCATCACTAATTGAGAAATTGCCTTACAGCTGGATCTCATGGAGGCATTTCTTCAAGGGAGGCTCCTTTCTCTGTGATAACTCCAGCTTGTGTCAGGTTGACACACAAAACCAGCCAGTACAACCATGTAAGACTCAGCTCAGGTTTGACAGGTATAGCTCTTGATGTACAAGTCTGGTGACACGAGTTCAGTCTCCAGAACCCAAAGTGGAAGGGAAGAACCAGCTCCAGAAAGTTGTCCTCTGGCCTCTGCATGTTCAGAGGGGCACACACAGTAATGACAAATAACATTTTAAAGTTTGAAAAATTAGCACACCCTTAAACCCAGCAGTCCAGAGGTGGAGGCAGGGGGATCTCTGACATCAAGGCCAGCCTGGTGTACAGAGAGTGTTCCAGAACAACCAGAGCTACACAGAGGAACCCTGTCTTGAAAAGCCAAAATAAGCCGGGCGTGGTGGCGCACGCTTTTGACCCCAATACACTTGGGAGGCAGAGGCAGGTGGATTTCTGAGTTCGAGGCCAGCCTGGTCTACAGAGTGAGTTCCAGGATAGCCAGGTCTACACAGAGAAACCCTGTCTTGAAAAATCAAAGCCAAAAGAAATAATAAACAAACATTAAAAAACCAGAAAACAACGTTTGGAAAATTGACTCTGTGTCTGCTAACATGTGCCCTTTCTGTAACCATTACCTCCTCAGTTTTGGGGTAGGGCTATCAGTAGCTACTATTTACCATTCTATAGAAGACAAAGTGGTGGGAAGGTATCAGGTTATGCTGGGATAAGATTCTGCAGCCAGGGTTGCAGTGTGGATTCTTTTTACCAGTTACCAATTGTGTGCCCATCGGAGACTCTTCAGCTTCTCATCCACACTTTGAGCTATGGATAGCGGTAGTCACGCCTTTCTGTAGGGGTGTTTCAGGTTTTATGTGAGGTCATCTGAGTAGTCCTTAGCACAGTATTTGAGGCATAGTGGGTGCGCTGGTGATGGTGCTCTGTTAACATGTCCATTCATGGTTCGTCCTGCCCGCCTCTCAGAAGCTGGTGAGGTGGAGGGAGGTCTCGTGCATAGAGGGAACGGGGAGCTGAGAAGATTCGAGGCACACATTGATACTGCTCCTTGACACAGATGTCTGAGTGTGCTATATCGGTGTCTCACGGAACCCCTGGCTTAAGTCATGTATTCCAAGCTTGTGATAAAAGGAGCTCTTAGGGTAAACTTAACATTTCCTCTTTCTCCAGGCAAACACAGAACAGCCCAAACTCAGTAGAGATGAGCAGCGGAATCGAGGTGCCCTCTTACAAGACATTTGCAAAGGGACCAAACTGAAGAAGGTGACCAACGTTAATGATCGGAGTGCTCCTGTCATCGAGAGTGAGTCTGAGCTTCTTCCCTAGGGTAGAGTCAGGATCCAGACTTGGAAGCCATCTCTGGGCCATCAAGTTCATTGTAGTCTCTCCAGTGGGAAAATGGTGTCTCGGATAGCTTGACTTTCCTTCCGGCCGCAGAGCTGAATACCATGGAAGTTCTTCCTAACTCCTCTCAGAGTTAGAGGCCCTCCCCTGCTGTCAGGGCTCATCCCTGGCTGTTCCTCAGGAGACCAGCGCATTCCTGGAAGCTCCTTGGCTGAGACCAAGGGAGGTTTTCTTTTTTTTTTTTTTTTTT
>NC_034603.1:66377374-66430907 GCF_900095145.1 Mus pahari
ATGGTTGTGAGCCACCATGTGGTTGCTGGGATTTGAACTCCGGACCTTCGGAAGAGCAGTCGGGTGCTCTTACCCACTGAGCCATCTCACCAGCCCCCAAGGGAGGTTTTCTGATTGCTGTACATGTCCATTCTTGTAGGCTCAGGAGAGTTTGCTCACACTTCTTCCCCTGAGCCACTAGCTGTTCAGGAAAGAGCCCAGGGAACTCCGCTGAGCATATCTTTAATTGATTTGTTTTCTTTCACCTTAAAGATGGCTCCTTTGTCCCTTCGACCTTTCAGTTTGCCTGTTTGTTTTAATCCTCTTGTGGAGGTGTGCCGCTGCAAGGCCTGTGTGTTCTTGGGTCTGTCTGTGTGTTTGGTGGTGCTGTGCACTGCTGCTATTTGATTGCTTCTTGATAGAGGGGCAGAGTAAGGCTGGTTCGCTTGTGAAGGAAAGCCTCCATAGAGGGATGTCAGCAGCTCAGAGTGTGTAACATGAAACCCTTGCCTTCCAGAGCCCAAAGGGAGCAGTGGGGGCTATGGCCCCGGAGCTGCTGCTCTGCAGCCCAAAGGAGGGCTCTTTCAAGGAGGGGTGCCGAAGCTCCGACCTGTGGGAGCCAAGGATGCTTCAGGTATCAAAAATGATCTTGCAGGAGATTTCCCAAGTCTAAGTTTCTTGACTTGTGCCAAGTGTATCTGGCCTTGGGTTGCGGGTAGGGGGGAGAAGAAATGCGAGTAGTTCCTTCCACAATAGAGTAAAGCAAAGCTGGGGGGCAATAAAAATGCTTAACTTGGTAAAGAAAATGGGAGTCGCTGCTACGGTGCATGACTGTGGTCCTCCTAGGTCCCGAATCTGTTGAAACCTGATTAGAACTCAGCACTAAGGCTAGAGACATAGCTCAGCTCGTGGAGGAGCACCTCGCCTGCGTGGGTCTCTGGGTTAGATCCCCGGGCCACAGGAAGCAAACAGACCCAAGAGGCCGTGCTGGTCCTCTGTTGGCTGTTGCGCAGGCTGTACTGAGGACCCTGGGTCAGCTAAGGACCTGACAGATAGGCTTTAACTCTAACACAGTGTTGGCGGGTGTGTTTGTAGAGTCTCCAGCTGGTAAGCCGGCCCTGCAAGTCCCCAGCTCTCGAGCTGCTGCTCCAAGGCCTCCGGGGTCTGCAGCCAGTGGGCGTCCTCATGATGATACCGACAGCAACCGAGCCTCCCTCCCAGAACTGCCCCGGATGCAGAGACCCTCCTTACCAGATCTCTCTCGGCCCAACACCGCCAGTGGCACAGGCATGAAGCACAGCTCCTCTGCACCTCCCCCACCACCTCCAGGGCGGCGTGCCAACGCGCCCCCCACCCCGCTGCCTCTGCACAGCAACAAAGCCCAAGCCTACAACAGGGAGAAGCCCTTGCCTCCAACACCTGGACAGAGGCTGCACCCTGGTCGAGAAGGACATCCTGCTCCACCCGCTGTGAAACCACCTCCTTCCCCTGTGAACGTCAGAACAGGACCCAGTGGCCAGTCTCTGGCTCCTCCCCCACCGCCCTACCGCCAGCCTCCTGGGGTCCCCAATGGGCCCTCAAGCCCCACCAATGAGTCAGCCCCTGAGCTGCCACAGAGACACAATTCTTTGCATAGGAAAACACCAGGACCCGTCCGAGGCCTTGCGCCTCCTCCACCCACCTCAGCCACCCCCTCCTTGTTGAGTAACAGGCCACCTCCCCCAGCCAGAGAGCCTCCTAGCAGGGGAGCAGGTAAGTGCTTGGAGCCCTTTATCTTTTTGCTTGCTTTCAGAATTTCTGCAGTGATTCGGGAGAATAAGAATCAAGTATTGGGTCTTATTGGGTTCCTTTTTATGTGTTGTTGGTAAGTGTTAAGGAAAAGAGAAAAAAGAACTCATTGTGGACCGCCTAGTAAATACATATAAATAATGCTATATTTTGAATCGGGGGAGAGATTAGAGAGTGAAAAGGCTTAGCCTGTATGGTGCCAGTGTGAAAAGCTGAAGTAGGAATACTTGTAACACTGTGACAGCAGGGACGTCACTGTACAGTGAGGGCAAGGACAGCAGGAGTCAAAATGAGGTGCTGGTTCTCAGAACAGCATGTGGGGCTTTGTGAAGACTTGGAGCAGAACCAGTCCCACAGCCAATGGATTGTTCTGGTTTTGAAACAAGGTCTTTGTGTGTCATTGGCTGGCCTATAACTCATAGAGATCCACCTGCCTCTGCCTCCAGAATGCCGGGATTAAAGGTGTGCACACCTAGTTCTAAGTAAATTTTAGTTAAAATAGTAATAGTAAAAAACCAAAAATTTGCTGGGCAGTGGCGGCCCATGCCTTTAATCCCAGTACTTGGGAGGCAGAGGCAGGCAGATCTCTGAGTTCAAGGCCAGCCTGGTCTACAGAGTGAGTTCCAGGACAGCCAGGGCTACATAGAGAAACCCTGTCTTGGAAAAAGAAAAAAAAAAAAAAATGTGTGCTTGGTGGCTGGAGAGATGACTCGGTGGTTAAGAGCACTGACTGCTCTTCCAGAGCACCAGGATTAGTTTGTTAGCATCCACAGGTTGGCTCACAACTGTGTGTTCACTTCAATTTCAAGAGATCTGATGCCCTCTTCTGGTCTCTGAGGGTACCAGGCTCACATGGTGCACAGGAATAAATCTAAGAAAACACTCATTCACACATAAAATATTAAATATTAAGAGCCCATGAGCTTGGTAGAGTGATAGAAAAATTCCAAGATGAAGGACGTGGTCCTCTGTGCGCAGCCCGGGCAGTCAGACCCTGAGGACTGATGGTGTCTGAGTGATGGGGACCCTTCTGTGCAGCATCAGTGGAGAAGTGGTAGGGGAAAGAGGAAGCAAATTGGGGTGGCTCAAAAATTAAGAAATGAGTGCTAGCTGGGTTGGAGGTGGAAACAGGAGGCTGGCTTGAGCCACAGGACTTTGAGGCTAGCCTAGACAACATAGGGAGACTACGTGTGACCCAAATGAGAAAAGAACATTTAAGAAAGCAGTACAGGAACCCCAGTGCAGGCCTAGTTGGATGTCTATGTGTACACACACAGAATGGTCGCCACGGCACGTGCTGCTCTTCCTGAGGACCTGGGCTTGGTTTCTAGCCTCCATCCCACACACCTCCTGTAAGCACACTTTCAGGGGACCTGATGCCCTCTTCTGGCCTCCAGTTCTGGAACTGTACATGCAAGGTGCATATACAGACTTGTAGGGAGGGACACACACACACACATACACACACACACATGCATAACTAAAACTAAAGACAAATAAAAAATAAGCCAGGCCTAGTGTCGTTTGCCTTTAATCCCAGCACTTGAGAGGCAGGAGGATCTCTGAATTTGAGACCAGCCTGGTCTAAAAGTGAGCTCCAGGACAGCCAGGACTATTACACAGAGAAATCCTGTCTCACAAAACAAAAGTAAATTAGTAAAAAGGCTCTTCTGCTGCCTGGCTAGGTGGTGTAGATTTGTGCTCTCCCTAGCAGTCTTTTAAGGGGTGTCCCAAACAATAACCTGATACAGTGAAGATGTGGTATTTTCCTGCCTATAGCATACCATAAGGTAGCTCAGGATTTTGTGAAGTTCAGGTTTAAAAAAAAAAAAAAAAACTGTACCCAGTGTGTGGGGTACTGCTCAGTGTGTGGGGGTACTACTGCTCAGTAGCTAAGAGTGCCCTTCCAGAAGACCCAGGATTAGTCCCTAAACCCACTTGGCGGCTCATAATTGTCTGTAATTTCCAGTTCCCGGGGAAACTGGAAAACACTCTTTTCTGAACTCTTGCTGGCACCAGGCATGCACATAGTTCACACACATGCAGGCAAACATGTATACACATAAAGTATATAAATCTGAGAAAACAAAAAAAAATTTAACTTAGAATTTTTTAAAGAACTTATTAATGTGAGCAAATGCCGTATCTCCCTATACCATTCTGTAACAAGAGCAGAGAAAATAAAAGTGACAAGCATGCAGGCCATGGTGAGGTGGTTCAAGTGTCTGCAGACTTGCTGCTTTTCACATCCTAGTAGTTGTGCTCTGTTCGTAAGCCGTGAACAGCTCGAGCCAAGGAGAGGCTCCAGCCTGCTGCCCCGTCACAATCCAGAGCAGCAGTGTGGTGGCCCACGGTTACTGTGTGGTGGCTATATTTGCTGTGTGACGTTGGGCAAATCTCTTGATTCTCTTGAGCTTGTTTTTTGTTTGTAAGCTAGGAGTGTGCGAGACAGTGGAACGCACTGATGCGCCTGCGTCCAGGCAGCAGTTCATGGACTACTCTATTAGGTCTCATCATGGCAGGATTTATGGTGATGCATATTTGTTTCTGTGGAGGCTGAGCAGGAAGTAGCAAGTTGCAGACCAGCCTGGGCTGCATAGCAGGTCTGAGGCAAGCCTAGAGTAAGATGAGGGCTGTTACTGGGCCACTGTGCACAAGCCTTTAACCCCACACCCTGGTAGCAAAGGCAAACAGATCTCCTGAGTTCGAGAACAGCCAGGGCTACACAGAGAGACCCTGTCTCGGAAAAAAGAAGAAACAAAGATGAGATCCATCTTAAAAATGCAGAAACCATAACAAAAGCCCAACAGACCAAAACAAAACAAACAGATGGCGGTGGGCAGCCACAGCTCTGGATGGAAAAGTAACCTGAGACACATCTTGTCACCCCTAGGCTCCTCTTAGAGCCTGAATCTCTCTCTTATTTTCTATGATTTTTTTGTTTGTTTTGTTCTTCAACACAGGGTTTCTCTGTGTAGCCCTGGCTGTCCTGGAACTCACTTTGTAGACCAGGCTGGCCTCAAACTCAGAAATCCACCTACCCTTGCCTCCCAAGCACTGGGATTAAAGGTGTGTGCCACCACTGCCCAGCTGTATCATTTTTTTATAGCCAGTGTATAACAATGAATTTATTTCATCCCAGCATTGCTGTGCATCTGTATCACTGGGCATTTCTCACGTTCGCTCCTTCACTGGTTTTCCCCAGGCTGCTTTCTTAGCTCTTGTCTCTCAAACCTTTCTCTCCTTTGGCAGCTCCAACCCAATCCTAACTGCTTTGATTTTAATTGCAGCTCCCCCACCCCCACCACCCATGATCCGAAATGGTGCCAGGGATGCTCCCCCTCCTCCCCCACCTTACCGGATGCATGGGTCAGAGCCACCAAGCAGAGGAAAGCCCCCACCTCCACCCTCCAGGACACCAGCTGGGCCACCCCCTCCTCCACCACCCCCCTTGCGGAATGGCCATAGAGACTCCATCACCACTGTCCGCTCCTTCTTGGGTAAGTAGGTAGGGATTTTGTCTACTAGTTCTGGTGGTGACTTTGATGACTCCCGTGCTTGTGGAGATGGAGACTGCGCAGAGCCTTCCTTCATAGCAGGTCCTCTCCTGACTTTTACCCTGAGTTCTGCTCCCAGTCCACTGATGTCTTTTTTCCTCCCGTGAACAGATTAAAGTCAAACCATCAGGGGTCACGACAACTCGAAAGCTATTCTCAAGTCCCCACAAAGATCTCTGGTTGGCCTTTCTGTCAGAGACTATCCAATTTACTCATGTATCTATCCAAGGAGGGGATACTGGTGACTTAAATGCAAGAGGCTCAGGATGAAGCACCATGGTACAGCGCTACCCTAATGTGTGTAAGGTCCTGGCTTCAATCCCTTGCACTACAGAAAAAGCACAGAAAGCTAAAGAAGCTTAGCTTACGGAGGCCCTTGGTTTGAGTCCTAGAACTACAAAAGCAAAATATTCAGAGGCCAGTGACGAACCAGCCTTTGAGTTTTATAGGAGGTCATTTCATCTCTTTGGACCCCACTTTTACTGTACAGAACTGGGAAGTGCCTGGATGAGTAGCGAGTGGGTCACCTTTCCAAGCTATAACATGAGGACTCTACTGAGGAGAGGTCACCTCATGAGTTCAGCACTTGACGGTCTGGAATAGGGCCACAAGAGATGTCCAGAAATGTTGTCAGGTCTCTGCTGAAGACTTATAGAGCAGGCCATGAGGTTTCCTGTGACTCTCAGTACTGTAGGGTCTTTAATGGCTTCCTCCATTGCTATCTCCCAACACATTCCAGTGTGTTTGTAACAGACATACCAGGGTTTTGCTTCGAACATACATCCATATTGCATCTTTAAAATATAGCACTTGGGAGGCAGAGGCAGGCGAATTTCTGAATTTGAGCCAGCCTGGTCTACAAAGTGAATTCCAGGACAGCCAGGGCTACACAGAGAAACCCTGTCTTGAAAAACCGATAGATAGATAGATAGATAGATAGATAGATAGATAGATAGATAGATAGATAGATAGATAGATAGATAAAATATAGTAGGGCCTGAGTCAGGAGAATCCTACATTCAAAAGTAGCCTGTAATACATAGCAACACTCTGTGTAAACATACAAACAAACAAAAAGGAAGCTTTGAAGCAAAAAAGGAACTCTTGAAGTTTGAACAAGCTATGTCAGTAAGACTTTTGATTTTTTTTTTTGTTTTTGTTTTTTTTTTGTTTTGTTTTTTTTTCGAGACAGGATTTCTCTGTGCAGTCCTGGCTGTCCTGGAACTCACTCTGTAGTCCAGGCTGGCCTCGAACTCAGAAATCTGCCTGCCTCTGTCTCCCAAGTGCTGGGATTAAAGGTGTGCACCACCATGCCTGGCGAGACTTTTGAATCTTGTAAAGGCTCCTAGAACGTAGGAACAGGGCCAACACAGCTGTCTGAAACGTACTGCAGAGCAATATAGGGTAACCTTGATTGAAAGAAAATTTTCTGGTTGAAACTCACCAGCTAGAGACATACTCCCATTTGAAGTTAATAACTACCACCTTGTAAATTGAATTCAGTTCATTTCCATAACAACACCCTTTAAGCCCACCTTGTTTCTAGAACAAAGTGATACTTGTTTCTGCCAGCACACAACGCATTAACTCCTTTCCGATGGAGTCTGATTTTGGGTGGAAAGATTTGAAGAATCATCTTAAAATGCCTTAGGGGTTTTAAAAGGGCTGGAGCTAGCACTGGGCATGGTGGTGCACACCATGATCCCAGGACTCGGGAGACTGAGGCAAGCTGAGCTCTCCGAGTTTGAGGCCAGCTTGGTCTGCACAGTTCCAGACTAGCCAGGTCTACAAAGTGAGACCCTTTCTTTAAAAAAAAACCAACAAGGGCCGGTGAGATGGCTCAGTGGGTAAGAGCACCTGACTGCTCTTCTGAAGGTCCGGAGTTCAAGTCCCAGCAACCACATGGTGGCTCACAACCATCTGTAACAAGATCTGATGCCTTCTTCTGGAGTGTCTGAAGACAGCTACAGTGTACTTACATATAATAAATAAATAAATCTTTAAAAAAAAACAAAAAAAAACCAAGAAAAACCAACAAACAAACAAACAAAAAAAACCCAACATCATAATAAATTGTCTTAGTTTGGGTTACTATTGCTGTGATGAAACACCTTGGGGAGGAAAGGGATTATTTAGTTTACATTTCCATGTCACTGTTCATCATTGAAGGAATTCAGGACAGGAACTCAGACAGGGCAGGAACCTAGAGGCAGGAGCTGATGCAGAGGCCATGGAGGGGTGCTGCTTACTGTCTTGCTCCCCTTGGCTTACTCAGCCTGCTTTCTCATAGAACCCAGGACCACAGCCAAGGATGGCACTACCCACACTGGGCTGAGCTCTTTGCCATTAATCACTAATTAAGAAAATTCCTGGTGCTGGCGAGATGGCTCAGTGATTAAGAGCATTGACTGTTCTTCCAGAGGTCTGTTTTTTTTTTTTTTTTCTTCCGAGACAGGGTTTCTCTGTATAGCCCTGGCTGTCCTGGAACTCACTTTGTAGACCAGGCTCAAACTCAGAAATCCGCCTGCCTCTGCCTCCCAAGTGCTGGGATTAAAGGCATGCGCCACCTTGCCCGGCTGGAGGCATTTTCTTAATTGAGGTTCCTCCTTTCAGATAACTCTAGCTTGTGTCAAGTTGACATAAAACCATCCAGCACATAAAGGGACTGTAGAGAAAGCTGAGTGCTTTAGGGTGTTGATTACTCTTTAGAGGACACAGGTTCAATTTCCAGCACCCACATGGGGCCTCACAACAGTCTGGAACTCCTATCTCAGAAATCTGATGCTGTCCTCTGGCCTCTGTGGGCACTGAATGTACATGATGCTCAGAATTATATGTAGGCAAAACACTCACACACAGTTCTAAAGAATGAATATTTCTCTCTCTCTCTCTCTCTCTCTCTGTGTGTGTGTGTGTGTGTGTGTATGTATGTATGTATGTGTATGGAGGCCAGAGGTCACCATTAGGTGACTTCCTAAATTATTCTCTCTCCATTGTACTTTTCTGGGACAAGTTCTCTCACTGAACCTGTAGCTCCACAGTTGGCCTGCTGACTGGCCAGCAAGTCTCAGTGATCTTTCTTTTCTCTGCCTCCACATCCTGGGTTACAGGCTCCTGTCACCATACCCAGCCTGGTGCTGTGCGTCCAGACTGAAGTCCTCATACCTGCGTGACAAGCACTTCCCTGACTGCCAACCTCCCCAGCCCTCAGATTAGGGATCTTTGGCTACCCGCTGTAGGTGGGATGCACCCAGGGCAGTACTGTGGCTGGCGTGGGACCTTCAGTTTGGTGGGTAGGGCAGGCTCTCCATTTAGCAGAGCTCACAGGAGGTTAGTAAATAGGGAGGGTCGTAAGAAGGCACAGGTCTGTGGAGGGGTGACTTAATGACTCTGTTCTCTTCACAGATGACTTTGAGTCCAAGTACTCCTTCCATCCAGTGGAGGACTTCCCTGCCCCTGAAGAGTACAAGCATCTTCAAAGAGTTTACCCCAGCAAAACAAACCGAGGTGCGAGGGGAGGGAACGGGGGGGGGGAGGGGGGAGCTCTAGGATTGTGTGCACCATGGTTTGTATGTCCTCTGAGGCCAGATGTACGTCCTCACATGCAGGCTTGGCAGCAAGCACCTACCTACCTACCAAGCCATCTCTCCAGCCCTAGCCCGATGTCTTGGGGGCTGGAGAGATGGCCCAGCAGTTTGGAGCACCAGCTGCTCTTTCAGAGGTCCTGAGTTTAATACACATGGCTCACAACTGTCTGTATCTAGTCTCATGGGATCTGACGACCTCTTCTGGTATACAGATAGATGTATAAAACATTCACATACATTAAAAACATAGATCTTTAAAAGGGGGGGAGGGGGGGTGAAGAGGCAGAGGCAGGCGGATTTCTGAGTTTGAGGTCAGCCTGGTCTACAGAGTGAGTTCCAGGACAGCCAGGGCTACACAGAGAAACCCTGTCTCAGAAAAATTAAAGCTGGGCAGTGGTGGCGCACGCCTTTAATCCCAGCACTTGGGAGGCAGAGACAGGCGGATTTCTGAGTTTCAAGGTCAGCCTGGTCTACAAAGTGAGTTCCAGGACAGCCAGAGCTATACAGAGAAACCCTGTCTCGAAAAAAAAAAAGAAAGAAAAAAGAAAAATTAAAAAATTTTTTAAAAAGGAGGCTGTCCCATTTCAGAAATGTTCTATACTCTGGTGTGTGCACTGAATATGTTTATCTTCTGTTTTCCCTCCTCCAGCTGCCCGTGGAGCCCCACCTCTCCCGCCCCCTGCCAGGTGAAGCCTGGCATAAGTCCTGCTCCTCAGGAAAAGGATGGACCTCCTCTTCTCAGATGGCCCCCCAACCCCTAACCCCTGCATGAGAGCTCCTGCAGTGTTTCTCCAGTGCAACCAACCCTAGGCTCTGAGCATCCTCCCAGCCCAGCTCCATCTATGCATCTCCTCTCTGGACTTGGCGATTGGACTCTTTCTATTGGCAGTAGGGTCTACTCCCATATCCACCTTCTTCCAGCAAGCCCTGCTAGCCAGAGGAGGAGAAAGCTTCCACGTCTCCTGCTTTCTTCCAGGGAAAGGTGCCTTGTTATGGTGAATGGACTCACATTGGGCAGGGCGGAGAGTGTAGCCCCTGCCTCTGTCATTCCTTGAGGGTGAAGGTGGTGTGAGCTATAGCCCATAGTGCAGGAGGTCGGTGTGGCCAGGACTTCCGCGGAGAGGTATTCCATGATGCAGGGAGGGGTTTGCAGAGAAGTGATCTGTTTTAAAGGTCAGGTTACAGAAAGGACAAGGAAATGGGTCTTCTTCATTTTCAAGAGTGGTTTGGTTTTGTTCTCATCCTCCTCCCCCCATCCCAAGAGATGAGTTGTACATACACACTAAGTACTAATCAGTTAACTAAACAGTAAAAGGGCACGAAGCAAATGAGGGTCATTTCAGAGCTTAGTCAGCTCTTGTGCAGCTAAGGGCCGGGGCTGTCCGAGCTCTGGGACCTCCTGCCCCTTCCCCTGGTTGCTAGGCTGAAGGGTGTCCCTTCCTGATCCCACAAGAGAGGAGTCACTTTGTTGAGGGCATTGTTCATTCCCTAGTCACAAACCCTACAGACTTCTTATAAGACATGGAAAGATAGGGCCTTAGCCATAGCCTCCTGATTACTTCAGTTTTTTCTGATTAACCCTGAAGTGTCCAGCAGTCTGAGTCCTTCAGCCCTTGTGGAAAGCTCCAGGGAGATTAAGAAGGGAACCAGGAAGCACTTGCTTCGTGGGAGTGTCTGGCTCTTCAGGACCAGTAAGGTCTTGACAGCCGCCTGCTCATATCGAGACTCTCACACCCATCAGACAGCAGGCTCTTCCTGTTTTCTCTGCCACCCATACCTTACTGAGACTGCGGGGTTTAAGGCCACAGAGTAGAAAAGGAAGCTTCAGAGAGAAATACAGAGTCCTGTAAACCAAGAAGCACAAGAGGGAGGCATGCGCCATCCAGGCAGGTCTTCCCTGGAGGCCAGCAATACATTGTTTCTCTGTCTTCCAAGGTGTAGGGAAACAGCACAGGAAGGGGATGTTCCAACGGAGGCTGGTCTGTTGGCCAGGAAGTGTCTCTTCTCCAGTAGCAGTGTGGGGCGCCTGGACTTCACACCCAGAGAAGTTGGCTTCTGACAGTCCTTGACCTGGGCACAAGCTGCTCAAGTCTTACATCACAGTAGGGGGACCAGGCAGTTCTCTGAGTTGGGTAGGGGAAGCTCGTGAAATACTTCCAGATACACCACAGGGTTAAACTGTCATAGGGACCGTCCTTTTTTTTTTTTTCCTTCTTATTTTTATTCTTATTCTCCCCATACCCCATCCCCACCCCCCAAGACAGGGTTTCTCTGTGCATTCCTGGCTGTCCTGGAACTTATTTTCTAGATCAGGCTGGCCTCTGCCTCCCAGGTGCTGGGACTAAAGGTGTGTGCCACCACACCTGGCTCATAGGGACCTTTCTAATCTAGTGGACCATAGGCTAAGGATCTGTGTGTAATGCCAGGTCAAACCCAAATCTTCTAGGACCGGAGAAAGTGGACCTAAACTTAGTTTATTTATTTATTGAGTGTTACTCATTGCCAGCTCTTGGACCACTTGGACTCTTGGGACAGGCAGTGGTTAGAGCTCACAAGACTTTTAATTGTTCACTATTTATCTTCTTCTTAAATCTGTTAGCCGTTATGCTCCCAGCATCCTGAAGTGAACAAAGTGAAGAGAGGGAGAAAAGCTGACACTCGGAGAGTTCCAGGGTAGATGCTAATGGTTGAACTGTGAAGTCTTCCCATTTGTTGTTGAAATGGGAGCTGATGCCTTTTGTACAATGTTATCAAAGTGTGAAAATTTTTCCCTTACTGAAGCATAGACCATCAGAAATATATATGCGTGTGTATTTATGTATGTGTGTATATATATATGTATATGCACACCCGTATATATTTGTATACACACACATACATCTACTCACAAATAAAGCCAAACCCTGGCTTTTTGCTCGGGCTGATGGTATCTTCCTCGACTTGACCTGCCGCCCTTTCTATTCCCCAGATTCAGACTGTGTCGTGTGGGTATTGATGATATTCTTGTTGTCTTTGCCTGGTGGAACAACCACCAAAAAAAGGCTTGAGTTTAGATCTGAGTGAGTGAGTTGCCTCCTCCAGTTGACGGATTGTGTTGATGACACAACGCCTAACTTAAATGTCTTTGCCTTATTCATCATTTGGTCCTGCTGTTAATAACAAATTTATTATCATGTATATTTGCTATTGAAGATGGGAGTGTGATCCTCAAAATTGTTGGTCTGTTTTGTATGTTGTACACAGCTTGTAACGCAGGTTTAAGGTGGCCAGGCTGTGAGAATCCTGACAATGTCCCCCTTTAAACTGTCCTTGATGTCCTCATGGGAATGTCGTCTCTTCAGTGGAAGATTGGGTGGTCTCATGTTGAGGCTATTACTTAGTCCCTTTAATCCCCTTGTCCTCTCCCAAAGGGGAGAGACATTGCCCAGCTAAGCAGCGAGAAGCTCAGTCACAGCTCCCTAGTGGGAATTGCTGCATGGCTGTTTCTTACCGCCCTGCCCCAAGTCAGGCAGTGATTCCGATTTTCAAATGAGCTAGATACTCCTCTCCCCCTTTCTCCAGTCACCAAACCTGGACCAAAGTACTTCATATTCCAGGTGTGGGCTCCTCTCTCCTGGGATTTGCTGCAGCTATAGAGCCCTGCCCTTTTCATAGCCTTGGCTGCTTGTGTGAGCCGCTAGGGCCATCTCAGCCTGATGGACGTGAGGAGGTCCTCACCACGAATTCAGTTCATCCCTGCCCCCTTTCCTAGCGACGACGACGGCAAAGAAACTAGTCACTGGCCATTGCCCTGGGGAATCCCCTCACCCAGTGGCTTCCCGTCTTCGAACACCCGGGCTTACTTCCAGGCAGAGGTAAGGGGTGGGGAGAACTGTAAATAGACTTGCTGCAGAGCAACTCAGGGTTGGGGTATGTTTTAATTCTCCTGATCACTTGAAAAATAATCTGTAGGCTGAATGCTTCTGGAGTGTGGGAGAAATGTGACTCCCAGGGTCCTTTGTCCTCTGAGGTTCTGGGGGTGGAGTGTAGGACGTCAGAGGCCCTTTGATAGCAAGACTGCTGTCTGTCCTTCTGGAAACCCAACCTGCCATCAGCTGCAAATCGGATTCTTCACATTCCAGGTGTAAGCTTTCCTTTCCCCTTGACTCTCAGTCCCTCGCTGCGTGGTCAGGGGTACTCTCTTAAACCACCCACATTTAGGGAATGAGAGGGAAGAGAGGAGGCCGTTATAAGTCTGCCTTCAAGACTCATTTCTTAAAAACAAAATGTAAAAAAAAACAAAAGATAACCACCTTCAATCACAGGCAAAAAAAAAAAAAAAAAAAAAAAAACCCAAAACATTAACAGCAACCATTTAACTGAAGGAAGGGTCTGGTTCCGCTCCATCCCGTGTTCATTGTGCCTTTACTTATGTTAGATCTCTGTGCTTTCTTCCTCCCCTCTATGACGTCATTAATTAAAACCTTCCTTGATAACCGCTGTTTCCTTTCTGTCCCTCTTTCTTACAGCTTGGTGGGTTTCATCTCTGATTGTCTTCCATCTTACTCGCCTGGTGGCTGAGGGGCTTAGCGCACACGTGCGCACATACACACCCTCTTTTTTTTTTTTTTTTTTTCATGTCTAACTCTTTCTCCTTTTCCACAGTTTACAGCCTGGAAGTTACAGTCAACACTGAGTAAGAGACCAGAGTGATTGTGTGCGTGTGTGCATCTGCATGTGCGCCAGGTTCTTTGAAAAATAATTTATTGTGTGATCTCCTTTGGAGTTTTTGTTCAGGTTTTGTGTTGCTCCACAATAGCACTATCCCTGCACCTCCACCCCCGGCATAAAATGTATCATCTGGTCTCAGGTTGGATTCCTTGGTACGTTTCTTTCTGTGCAGTTTAATTAAACCTTAAAAGGAAAAAACAAAAAGGAAAACTCTGTGTCTTTTTGTCATGAGCAATACTGTTTCACAGAGAGACAAGGAAACCCCATTGTCTCCTCTTCTGGGCAAATGTGGCAGCTTGATTTCAGGCCCCCTTAAGAAAGGACCTGTGGGTGAGTACAGCAGAAGCACCTGCGGCTTTCTGGGGCTTTCTGCCTGTGCGGTTTAAAAGTCACCCTTTTGGCCTGGCTGCCCAGTGAGTCTGTTTGTGTCTGCTGCTTCGTTCCCGTCGCCTTTCTCTCAAGGAACCCCAGAGGCTCCTCTCCGTGGGGTCTGTTCTTTGTGTCCCCTTAGCCTCTGTCTTCCTGTGCCTGTGTTTCCAGGCCGATTCCCAGCCAGATAGTGGAAGAAAAGGTGGGGGGCAGGGCCCTCATCTTGTGAAGCTCTGCATAGTTCTGCTGCTGACCCTGGAACTCACTGTGTAGACCAGGCTAGCCTTGAACTCAGAGATCCTCTTGCTTCTTCCTGCGCAAGATGTGGACCACCACATCTTCACTGCCTTTTCAGCCGAGATCTTAGCCGGTTTTCTTGAGCTTTGACTTTAGGTGTTAAAATTCAACCAGGCCTCTTTGTTTCTGTGTTTGCCGCTGATAGTAACTGCAAGCCAGGTCCACTGAATTTGACTTGCACTTTCACTGATAGCAAACCGGCCAGTTACTTCCCTCCGGGTTTATAATGGGTGTATGTGTAGATAGCTCTCATGGAATCTAGGTAGATATAATGTGTGTGTGTGTGTGTGTGTGTGTGTGTGTGTGTGTGTGTTTCGCTCTCAGGGAATCTAGATTAGGAAAACTTGCTGGGGGGAAAGGTTACTACCAGAGTGGCTAAATTCCTGATTATTTGACCCATTGTTATTAATATGAATAATAAACTATTTATTGAGTTCATTGTCCTTTCTGACTTAATAGCCTGCATTATGGCACTTGCTTACATGACCTTCAACTTCCAGCCCTGTAAATTATCTCACTTCGATAGTATCGTTTGGTCTATGTGTGTACCTTTGCACACGCTCAAAGAAAGATGCCAGACAGGTCTTTCCAGTGTGACTTGATTCCTGCCCTGTGACCCCGTGTGAGTTAAGTGATAAGAACACCAGCTTGCTCACTCCCGATTGCTCAGGCACAGCTGTGTGCACTGTGAATGTGTCTCAAGTATTTCCTGGCCCAGACCATGAACTGCAACTCTCAGGACGGAAGCTGCCTTCCTCTTGCTTGTTAATTCTCCGTAGATGGTAAAATGCCAATCTCGGGATCGTGACCACACCAGAGAAGAATTACAAGGAGAGTTTCACCCTCGACACCACGGACACCCAGTCTGATCTGTTTTTGCACATAATTAAATCTATTCTACGGAGGCAGAGGCAGGCGCGCGGATCTCTGAGTTCGAGGCCAGCCTGGTCTACCAAGTGAGTTCCAGGACAGCCAGGGCTATCCAGAGAAACCCTGTCTCAAAAAGCCAAAAAAAAAAGAAAAAAAAAAAGGAAAAGAAATGTATTCTACGTTTATGGCTTTGAGATTTAAAAGATTATCTATGTGCTTTACAACCATAAAAAATCATTCCTGCAAACAGTGGACATGAGCCTGACAGAGTGTCCTTTTTCATCCTTTCGTTTGACAAGCATTTGTCATGGACTTGATGGCAGGAATCCACACAGGAAGGTGACTGAGACCTGGGCTCTACCTTCAAAGCCCATAGTCTAGGAGATGAGAGTCGTCAGGAGGAAGCTATGCAGGGTCTGACCAGAAAGGAAAGTGACACATTCCAGCCAGGAACCTGAGTACAAAGGTACAGAGATGAGTTGATGTGAGTATGAGGTTACTGGAGCAGAAGCCTCCTGCAGATGACCTTTTACTGTTCAGCCCCGACCTTCTGCCTGCATAGCCTCATTCACTCTACAAACTTCTCTCTCTCTTTTTTTTTTTTAAAGATTTTTTTTTTATAATTATATATGAGTACACTGTAGCTGTCTTCAGACACACCAGAAGAGGGCATCAGATCTCATTACGGATGGTTGTGAGCCACCATGTGGTTGCTGTGATTTGAACTCAGGACCTTCGGAAGAACAGTCAGTGCTCGTACCCACTGAGCCATCTGGCTAGTCCTGCAAACTTCACTTGAGCTGATGCTTTTTTGTTTGTTTGCTTAAGCCTGGCGAATGCATTTTTAAGCTGCAATATGCACATTAAATACAACTTTCCTGCTCCCTCCGCTGTAACTCAGGTAGGTCGTGCGCTACCATCTCCTAAGCTGACTGGACCAGTGTTGCTATTTCTGACCACGACGACGACTGTGTATGGGCAGGTTTTAGGTCCTCAAGTTACAAAGATGTGAGCCGGGGAGGTGCTCTCCGGTTCCACTGCCTTGGGAGTCCAAGCTGAAAGCTTCCCTTCTGTGGCCTGTTTTCCATCCGTGGCAGCTCGTTTTCTTCTGGAGTTAGCTCTTAGCTGCTAGAAAACCTTCACAGAATAGACCCCTTCCTTCCCCGTCTTGACCTGTTTAGAACCCAACTCTCTTTAATCCTCCTCCCTAATTAGGTAGTCTAGAGTTTCGTTTTCTGTCAGACTTTAAAATGCAAATATCAGCTCTTCCAACTAGTTATAAAAAACTTCCTAGGGTGCTTATAAAGACTAATTAAGGTGATAGAGGTAAAATGGTGAGCTCAGCCCCACACACTTAGGAACTCATTGGCTCTTAGCAGCTATTTGAAATGAGAGTTAACTGGTGGCTGCTATTGCCTTCCTACTCATAGCTTTGTGTCTGTTTTATTTGGTGTCAGAGAATATATCTTATCTTATATATCTTAATATATCTTATAAGATATATCTTATAGCCAGATGTGGTGGCGCACACCTTTAATCCCAGCACTCGGGAGGCAGAGGCAGACAGATCTCTTGAGTTTAAGGCCAGCGTAGTCTACATAGGTCCAAGACAGCCTGAGCTACAAATACAAAGTCTCAGAAAACAATAACAAAAACAAAACAAAACAAGAACAAAATCCCAGAGACTTTTACGGTTACCTAGAATTGGGTTCTGGTCTTTAGAAGAACCCCAGGTAGGTTAGTAACCTTGGAGCCTGGCCTGCCTGCAAATGGCTGCTGTAGTTACATTTTTCATTAAATGCTCAGCTTGCCTCCCAGATAACTGTCTTCCCTGGGTCCCAACCCTAGTGCTTGGCCATAAGAGATTTTCAAATTAAAGGGACATAATTTTACTCCCTATGATGTGTAGCTAGATGAATGTTAAGGCGGCACTTGGAATGTATAACCTTGAAATTATCCGTTTGGTGTGGCATCTGTTTCTCACTTCTCAAGTGCAAGTCAACAAATAGTGAGATGATGTCAGTTTGCTTATATAGGCCTAGAACTTGCCCCCCAAAATACCCTGGTTCCAGTCATCAGCTCCACCCCACAGAGAACTCTGTGACCTTAGAGTGAGGATGCTAGGCAACGGTTGGGAGGCGGGCTGGGGGACAAAGATACCTCAGTAGAAATTAAAATGCGGAAGTAGATGTGCGTGGAGGCAAAAAAAAACTACACTTCCCGCCAGGCTTTGCGGTGTGACGTGCTCGCAAGCGCGCGCCTTTCCTCCGAGGTCTCAAAAGTTAACGCCCTCCCGGGCGAGTGGGTGTGACTTCGTGTTGGGCGCTGAGACCTGGGGCTGTCCTATTGGCTGCCGGCCGTCACCGGCGAAGGCGTGGTGATGAGTGACAACTAATCAGAAGCCTGGCTGTTCTTTGGCGGGAGCCGAGAAGGCTGGGGTAGAGCGGCTTTGGCGCGAGCCGACTTTGCAGCTGCGGTAGCTCTTGTGGCGGGAGAGTCCTTGCGGTGGTGATCGAGACACGAGGAGCGTGCACCGACTGAGCGACACGGCCCTGAAGAGTGCAGAGCTCCGCGAGGTCTGGTGTCCAGAGAGGTGAGGCTGGTCCGAGCAAGGCCGGTGGAGAGCGGGAGATCGCCTGAGGTCTGAGGCTGGGTCATGGGTCAGGGAGGGGGTTGTGAGCTCTGGAAGCGGTTCGAGCGGAGAGCTGCTGGGAGGAAACGGTGGAGGGAGGGTGGGGTCGGCAGCTTGGTGGAGTGCTGGTTAGTTCGGAGCAGAGGACGGAGCTGCACTTGCCCTGGACCTGGGAGAGCCTAAAGGTGACGGTCTGGAACCAAACCAGTGCTAAAGAAGTCTCGCAGGTCTGCAGGGAAGGGACTAAAAGTATTATAGAAATCCCAGGAGACAGACTTCTGGCATCGCTCACGTGTAAGAACTTGGGTTCTGGTCCCAGGATGCGCAGGGAGATAGCCGTGTGTTTCTGTGACTATCTCTTTAAGAGAGGGCTAATAGTTTCTACGTTTGACGTATGGTGTGTAATATGTGTATAACGGAATGTACTAGGCAGACAGACCTTACCCTTTATTACATAGATTTGCATGGGAAGCAGAACTAAATGTTTAAAATGCTATGTGAACGTGATTTATGGAGTGCTGGTCCCCAGTATAATTATTTAGATTGCTCTGTGTGTTTTTCTGATTCCCCTTTGTATCCAGTTGTGTAGCCATCATGCCTCAAACCCGATCCCAGACACAAGCCACCATCGGCTTTCCGAAGAAGAAACTATCTAAGACCCTGAGCAAAACCAACTCCTGTGACGGTGAAGTAAAACTTAGAAACGTCCAGCCTGCACCCATCACTCCGTGTGCGGATGNAAAAATTCTGCCCCTCAGCCCCCGAAAACGTTTGGGTAAGCTTGCCGCTTTGTGACTGACTCTCAGCCTTTCCTGCCTTGATTCTGAGGTGCCTGACTCTTGAACCGGAGCTGTATTTGCCTTCGTAATGGCTCCCAAGTGTGTACTGAACAGTTGAGCCGTACACTAATAGAGATCATTTGCTAAGGAACCCAGGTTTGATCTTCATTTCCTTAGTTCTGTCCTTTAAATTTCCCTTGAAGCTATAGTGTTATGGAATTTGCCTGCATACTTGTGAAATTAAGAAGAAACAAATAACCCGGGAGGTGGTGAGCTTGCTTTTAAATCCCAGGTGGGTCTCTTGAGTTTGGAGCCAACCTGGTCCACAGAGTGAGTTTCAGGACAGCCTGGGTTACACAGAGAAACCCTGTATTGAAAAAAAAAAAAAAGAAAAATTTGATGAGATTCTTAATATTTTTTTATTTTTGTTATCAAATAGTACTTGACAATCATTTGGTTTTTTGGAGAAATGATCTCTAACTCAGGCTGGCCTGGAACTTACTTTTTTAGCCCAGGATTGACTCAAACTTGAGGTCCTTCCCACACTACCACACATGCTGTGTGTGGTAATGTTGCAGCTGCTGGATGTTAGGGGTTGAACCCAAGACCTTGTATGTTCTAGGAAGTGCTGTACCACCAGCTCTACGTGCCCAGCCTAAGAGCTTTTGTGCTGGGGTTGTGGGCGGATGTGTACAGAGAGCCGCATCTGTTGTGAGTCGGGGTGATTTTGCCATATCTGAAGATTGTTCCTGTTGAGGGGATGGTATTGGAACAGTGAGTAAAAGCTAACTAGGATGCTGGGCATCCAGCAGTGCACACAAACAGCTTCCCATCCCGAGATGTCAGGAGCGCCAAGGTTGATGAGTCCTATTTTAAAAGAACCTTACAATTTCACCCCACTAGAACTCATTGGGTTGCTACCAAATGGTAAGATTCAGGGGTGCCATCTGGTGGCCACATTTGCTCCTTGGGGAGGAGTTTCTTTTGTGGTTCTGACTCAGGTAGAAATTCACCTCTTGCCAGTGATGGTGGCGCACACCTTTAATTCTAGCACTCAGGAGGCAGAGGCAAGCCAATCCTTTGTGAGTTCAGGGGTCGACTGGCTTACCAGGACAGCCAGGGCTACTCGAAGAAATCCTGTCTCAAAAAGAGAAAGAGATTCACCTCTTTCTGAATGTGGGGGAAGTCCTTGTGGTTCTTTTTCCTGCCCTCCGCTGTGAAGGACAGACAGTGGTTTAGGTGGCTGACAGCGTTGCTCTGACTGAGCATGTCTGCTTCATGTTTCAGGCGATGACAACCTGTGCAACACTCCCCGATTGTCTCCCTGTTCTCCGCCAAAGCTGGGCAAGAAAGAGAACGGACCCCCTCGCTCACATACCCGGAAGGGGTGCAGATTGGTATTCGATGATGTGCCCACAGTTAAGGCTTCCCCCNAAAAAGAACAAGATAGAGTTCACCAACACCAGATACTTTCCTCCTCTGCTCAAAGAGGTCCAGAGAGCGAAACAGATCCTGAGCAGGAATGTCCACCGGAGAAGGAGTCTGTGTGTATAAGACTGTGCAAGCAAGAAGGTGAGTCCTTCCGTGCTAGAGTAGCTGTCAGGAACCGTGCTGGTGGGTCTGAATGAAACCCAGTCACCTTCGGCTTTGTCTTTAATTGTCCTTTTGTCCCGTCACAGGCACTTGCTATCAGCAAGCAAAGCTCGTCCTGAATACAGCTGTCCCGGATCGGCTGCCTGCCAGAGAGCAGGAGATGGGTGTCATCAGGGATTTCCTGAAGGAACACATCTGCGGGAAAAAAGCTGGCAGTCTCTACCTTTCTGGCGCTCCGGGAACTGGAAAAACTGCCTGTTTAAGCCGGATTCTGCAAGACTTCAAGGTACACCATGCATCTGAGTTATGGATACTTTTGCTGAAACAATATATCTATGTGTGTGCCTGTGTGGGTAAGTACACACTAGTGTTTTACTTGCGTGTATGTTTGTGTGAGGATGTTGGATCCCCCTGGAACTAGAGTTCTAGATAGTTGTGCAGTTGTGCTCTGCAATGTGGGTGCTGGGAATTGAACCCAAGTCCTTTGGAAGAGCAGCCACCACTGAGCCAGCCCCAACGATTGACTCTTACGGGTTCAGGAAGAATAGATGGTTGGGAGATTGACTACTTCCTAGAAGTAAGTAATTTTGTTATTTCAGGGTATAAATCTTTCCAAAGAAAGTAGAGCGTCACTCTTATATCCTGTTTGCTCTGAGATCGGATCAGGTTTGAGGAAATCGTGGTCTGAAGATGACATAACTCCCATGTTTGCTTTTTTTTTTTTCCCTAGAAGGAAGTAAAAGGCTTTAAATCTATCCTGCTGAACTGCATGTCCCTGAGGAGTGCCCAGGCTGTGTTCCCAGCTATTGCTCAGGAGATTGGTCGGGAGGAGCTATGCAGGCCAGCTGGGAAGGACTTGATNAGAAAACTGGAAAAGCACTTGACGGCGGAGAAGGGCCCCATGATGTGAGTGTCTGTCTGTCAGCTGGGTGATGCTCGGTGAAAGTCTGTAAGGGGTTATCCAGGGAAAGAACTTTGCTCTGCAACATGGGTACATGTGCTTGAAGAAAAGAAAGATAATACAGTTTCTAATTTATTTATTGGTAGTGCTAGGGCTCAAATCCAGGGCTCTGTGTGTGTTAGATAAGTGCTCTATGACTGAGACACACCCATAGCCCCTGAACTTTCTGATTATTGAGTTTAAATTTTAACTGTTTTGTTGTTGTATTGGGGATTTTGTTGTTTGATTTGGGATGCCTTTTTGTTTTTGTTTTGTTTTTGGAAATGGGGCTTTATTTGTGCATCCTCGGATGTCCTAGAACTAGCAGTGTAGACCAGGCTGGCCTTAAACTCACAGAGATGGGCCAGACCGGGTTTAAAATGTAACTGTTTTTAAGCTAGTTCTTTGAAAACAATCGGATGATACCTGTTAGTGATGGGGGTTGTCACCCTACCAAGCGACCCAAGGGGTAGTAGCCCAGATCCAACCTTGGAAGGTTGAGAATGTGACTACTGGTACTAATTATTTCTCTTTTTACATAGCGTGTTGGTGTTGGATGAGATGGATCAGCTGGACAGCAAAGGGCAGGATGTGTTATACACGCTGTTTGAGTGGCCGTGGCTAAGCAACTCTCGATTGGTGCTCATTGGTTAGTGCTCAGTTGCTAATGTGAAGCTGTGTTAGTTGTTTAAAATCTGTGTGGGTGGGCTGGTGAGATGGCTCAGCGGGTAGGAGCACCCGACTCTTCTTCCGAAGGTCCTGAGTTCAAATCCCAGCAACCACATGGTGGCTCATGATCATCCGTAACGAGATCTGACTCCCTCTTCTGGAGTGTCTGAGGACAGCTGCAGTGTAACTTACATGTAATAAATAAATATATATATCTTTTTAAAAAAGAAAGGAAAAGAAAAAAAAATCTGTGTGGGTGAAGTATGTTGGTGCACACACGTGTGTAGAGACCAGATGTTGACATCACTGGTGTTCATTTTTATTTACTGAGGCAGAGTCTATTGCTGGACCTGGAGCTCACTGTCTCCCTTAGTCTAGCTGGCCAGCTTGTCCTGGGGATCTCAGCTCTGCCTTCTGAGGTCTGAAGCCTGCTCCTCGTGCCTGCATAGCCAGTGCTTAGTCCACTGAGCTGTGAGAGTTCCCCGTGCACATTAGTGACCTCTGTTGTTTGTTCATTCATGTGCATGGGTGTTTTGCTTGCATGCAGCTCTGCACTGCTTGCATCCCTGGTACCCATGGAAGAACATAGGCCAGCTTTCTGTCTTAGCAAAATAAGAAATCATTATGGTGGTAAGTTAACATAGCATGACACTGATATTTTGTTAGGTTGGAATAAAAATGACAGGCCAGACGCCACAGTGTATTCCTGTGGTCACAGCTGTTTGGGAGGATAAAACAGGAAGATCATGGTTTGGGGTGTCATGGCAAGCGAAATCCTTTTGGTATTGGTGTTATTAGTAGTATTACTGCTACTACTACAAAATAGGGGTTGCCATTGGAGAGATGGCTCACTGGCAAGGTGCTTGCTGCGTAAGCATGAGAGATCCTGTCTCAAAAACTAAGGTGCAGAACCCCAAAGGAGAACACCTGACACCAACTTGGGTCCCGTCTATACTCACACAGAAGTGCATATACACATGAGTGTGTACATACAACTCGCATAATCATGCAAAGTAACATAGGCAGTGAGGGGTGTGAGTTGCTGATAGAGCACGTGCTTAGTGTGCACAAAGCCATGGCTTCAGTTCTCATCATGTATGTACTGGAAAGAAAAGGGCGGAATGCTGAATTTTGAAACAATACATTTGTTTTTTGGTCTGTCTTGTTTTTCTTTTGGTTTTTCGAGACAGGGTTTCTCTGTATAGACCAGGCTGGCCTCAAACTCAGAAATCCGCCTGCCTCTGCCTTCCGAATGCTGGGATTAAAGGCGTGCGCCACCATGCCCAGCTCTGTCTTGATTTTCAAGTCAGGGTTTCTCTGCATTGCCCTGGCTGTCCTAGAGCTAACTCTGTAGACCAGGCTGGCCTTGAACTCAGATCCACCTGCCTCCAGAGAGCTGTGATGAAATGGTGTCTGGGGGATGGAGGTGGGAGACTCAACCACCACACCTGGCTCAATAGATTTATTTTTGAGGCAGAGTCTCACTGCAGCCCTAGCTGGCTAGCCTGAAATTCAACAGAAATCTGCCTTGCGCACTCTCTTTTCTTAGCCCCTTCTTCCTGGAGACAAGGTCCCTTGTCCAGGACAGCCTCACACCCCTGACCTTCCTGTGTCAGTCTCCCCAGTGCTGGGACTATGAGCGTGTTTCACAATACCTGTCTAAGCACTCCATCTTACCTAGTAGGTCCATCCCAGCTTTCAGCGTGGGGTATGGGGCAAATGGAAGCAACAGGTGAAATGCTGGGTTAAACCTGGGAATCTTAGGGGGCTTAATTTCCTTTTAGGATGGTTTTGCTGCTAGTGGTAATTGTTATTTCTCTTCTCAGGTATTGCTAATACCCTAGATCTCACGGACAGAATTCTGCCGAGACTTGAAGCTAGANAAAACTGTAAACCGCAGTTATTGAACTTCCCACCATATACCAGGAATCAGATAGCCGCAATATTACAGGATAGACTTAATCAGGTGAGTGCCCGCTACTGTGCCAAAATCTGTGGCAGGGATAATCCCCGTGATGGAGAACTAACCTTAGGTTTAAAATATTCCGTTTGGGCTGGAGAGATGGCTCAGTGGTTAAGAGCACTGACTGCTCTTCTGAAGGTCCAGAGTTCAAATCCCAGTTAGGATTTTGGGCCAGTGTTAACTAAGCCTGACTCAAATGTCTTCTGGGTCTTGTCTGAAGGTGTCAAAAGACCAGGTTCTGGACAGTGCCGCGATCCAGTTCTGTGCCCGCAAAGTGTCTGCTGTCTCGGGAGATATCCGTAAAGCGCTGGATGTTTGCAGGTGAGTTATGGCATTGTTGACTGTTTTTATTTAAAAAAGAGGAAACATTGTGGACGATCTGGTGTCGCTCAGATGAATGTGACTTAAGAGGCTCCACACTGCCTCTTTCCGTGCTCAGAAAAGAGGACTTGTTTCTCAGTGGGGAGTGCTGGGTTTCCACCGTGTTAATGTCTGAGACATTATCAGTCCATTACCTACAGAGGGAGAAACAAATGAGATGTTGCTGGCACTCCCCGTGGTGATTATAGATTGGTTAATTACATTTGTATTAAAAAAGACTCCAGTTTGCTTTTCCATTCGCTGGCCTCAAGCAGGTTTATTTATGGACCTGAACCATCTTTGCCTTTAGACTTTCTTTTTCCTTTGCTTTTGTGGGCACCCCTTCCTCCTTCCAGTTGGTGGTCCCCCAAGTCCTAGCCTAGACCTCTTTCTCTCTTCTGTCCCCCAGCCCCTCCTGCTGGGGAAAGCCTCTGTGCTGACTGATGAAAGTTCTTCCTCCCAGTAGGGGCACTGGGTCCATTAAAATGATCCTTGCTGTGGTGGCCCGCTGGTCCAACTTCCCCCTATTGCCTTACAGAAGATCCAGGTCTGCCCATGGCCTCCTGTGGGCAAAGCACTTTCGAAAGAACAGTGGGAGAGGACGCTCTCCCTGTTGCTAGATGGCGTGATCTAGACAGAAAGTTCGCCCTAGTCAGCAAACTCCTTGAGTAAAGAGGACAGCTATGAGTGATGGCCATGCAGGCCAGCAAGATGAGCCAGCATGTGTCCTATATCTGAGAACTCCCCTTTGGGGTCTGCTGTGTGGGAGTGCAGTCCAGCCTTCACCCTGCCTATCCCGTCTACCCGGGGCATTTTTCCTCATCTAGAATGTTACTGACTCGGTGTATGACAGCCTACTTGACATATGTAAAAGCAAGAAGAGTAGTATTGTTTCCGAAATTCCCAGCATTTTTATTTTAAAGGCAGGTCAGTCTCCCTTAGGCTACAGCGTAACCCAGTTGATTTTTCAGGCAAGGTCTCCTGGGTAACTGACTGGTCTGGAACTTACTATGTAAACTGGCCTCTTAAGACTTTTTTTTTTTTTTTAAGATTTATTTATTATATGTAAGTACACTGTAGCTGTCCTTATACTCCAGAAGAGGGCATTTGGTCTCATGGTGGTTATAAGCCACCATGTGGTTGCTGGGAATTGAACTCAGGACCTTTGGAAGAGCAGTCAGTGCTCTTAACCACTGAGCCATCTCTCTAACCCACCTCTAAGATTTATTTACTGTTTTTTTTTGTTTCGTTTTGTTTTAGTTGTGTGTATGTATACTGTGACTGTGTCTGTTTTGTTTGTACGGTACCTGTGATGGCCAGAAGAGGGCATCAAATCCCTTGTATCTGGAGTTACAGGTGGTTGAGAGAGCTTCCTTTTGTGGGTGCTGGGCACCAAACTTGTAAGGGACCTGCTTTGGGGTATGGTGACTTGGTTTGGGCCATACTAAATTAATTTTAGAAAAAAAAAATTTTTTTTTGTTTTCTAGGCGAGCTATTGAAATTGTGGAGTCGGATGTCAGGAGCCAGACAGTCCTCAAACCACTCTCTGAATGTGAGTAGCTTACCCGCTTCCTGTCGGCCTTTCTAAAGGAGACCTTGAGTTGACTTGCTGAGGAGAGGGAAAGATAGGCAGACACAGTTAAATCTCCCCTCACACGGCAGGTACAAGAGGGAGCAGGGTATGCTAGATGTAGGTCATTTCAGTCTTGCCTGCCAGTGTCAGTCTGTGTGGTACTGGAGGTGGTGGGGCTCGAGGATTGAGGTTTCTTCCAAGGCTCTGGGAACGAAAAGGAGGTTGCAAGAGCCGCCTTCTCTCTGGGCGTGTCGGGTGCACTTTAGGTCGTTCTGCAGGAGAAGGTAATGCCTGGTCCATAGAGGGGAGAAAGGAAAAAAGATGCTGTGAGCAAGCGTCAGATCAAGAGTTCATCTCGGGGCAGTCTGCGAGGCAGAGCACAAAGACCCTGTGCCTGTGACCGACAAGGCTGCTCTCCCTTTGCTTCGCTGGCAGATGTCACCCGGCTGTGACCTGTATACTTACCAGTGTTCCGTGTCCAGTGTTAATCTTTAGAAACGAGGGGGATCTGACTCGTTCCTTCTAGTTGGGGGTGCAAGATAGAAACTTCCTCTTTTCCATCCAAATTTACTAGAAGAAACGGTTTAAAAGGTTTCAAAAAGTAACCGGCATTAGTGCTTGGACAGTGAGTGAGCAGTGTAGCCTGACCTGAGATTGCTCTCCTCGGTCTCCTTAGGTTATCCCGTCCTTACAGGCTCCTGTCCCTTAGCAACAACACACAGGCTTGTCAGCGGCCCTGGGATCACCACTGACGCGTGCTGCTGAAAGAGCTCCCAGGTCCCCGGTGTAGATTACGGGAGTAACCTAATTCCCTCTATTGACTTCTGATATGTGAATAGGGATGGTTTCAGTGGCCTAGCTGTATAGTAAGCTATACAGACGGTGACTTCAACTAAATACAAGGAATGTTCTAACACATAGAAATAACTAGGTTCCCCAGCACTGAAGATAGGCAACAAAAAGTTGGCTAGACATCCAGGATGGAATCTCATGCCTGAGATTCCAGCCCTCAGCATGGTCACTGCAAGTTCAGGGCCAGCTCAGGTGAGTGCTGGGATTGTTTTAGAGGGGGCTTTGCCATTGTGTAGGGAATAAGATCGACTTCCAAGTTCCCTTCATTGTGGAACTTGTGCTACTCCGTCTGTGAGCTCTGGTTTCTCTATTGGCCTTCTGCAGCTTCCTGCTTGTGGTAAAGCAATCGAAGTAGATTGTTGTGGGGCAAGTGCAGACAGCCTCAGGAAGTAACTGCAGGCATAGGTTGTTAGAGAGCAAACCCTACCTCTCACTGCTCTGCTTCTCCAAACAGTGGGGCCGTAGGCCTCTGTGTGTTCACTGTTCTCAGCCTCTGGCTCTGGGGAGGGTAGGTACTACATGCTAGGCTAGCCCGTGGCATTTTCTTTTGTTTTGTTTTGTTTTGTTTTTTTTTCGAGACAGGGTTTCTCTGTGTAGCCTTGGCTGTCCTGGAACTCACTTTGTAGACCAGGCTGGCCTCGGACTCAGAAATTCGCCTGCCTCTGCCTCCCGAGTGCTGGGATTAAAAGCGTGCGCCACCACGGCCCATGGCATTTTCTTAAGTGTCTTGCAGAATAGTTTGGACACATTACTGAACCTCAGGGGTCATTTGGGAAAGCCATCTGGGGGCGGGGCCTGGGGCGGGGCCTGGGGCGGGACTGAGTTTTCCTGGCCATGCTTATCCACCCATCTGATTCATATCTAATTCAAATATTAGATAATTTTTCCAACTGTTCCTTTTCCTTTCGTAACTATCAGGCAGTCGTCTTTGCTTCAGAGTCTAAGGCTGAGGGACCTTGCACAAGGCAAGTGCTATGGCACCAGCTTCACTCTCCGGCCAACCTCTGAGGCCGTTAGCCAGGCTTGCTGGCATCTGTCTGGGTCCTTGCTTATTCGGGAGGGTCGATTCGTTATCTTCTCAACACAAAACTACATCCTAAAGGATAGGGTGACTGGGTCGTTATTTCCCAGAGAAAAGGCAAGCCTGCCTTCTGGAGCTGCCCTTTCCCTCATCTTCCGCCCCAGAAACAGAACCTCTCCTCTGCCGTTACGTGGGCCTGTGGGTTTCTTTTAGCTAAAACCTGCATTATATGTCTCCACAGGCGATATCTTTGAAATCTAGTAAAGTGCCAGGTGGTGGTGGTGCGTGCCTTTAATGCTAGCACTCGGGAGGCAGAGGCAGGCAGCCGAGGACAGATTTTGAGGACAGCTACACAAAAGGAAGGAGGGAAGGAAAGGAGAGGAAAGGAATTGAACCAAGCTTGCTTACTTTGCAGGTAAATCACCCAGCAAGCCGCTGGTTCCCAAGCGCGTTGGTCTTGCTCACATATCCCAAGTCATTTCGGAAGTTGATGGGAACCGGGTGGCTTTGAGCCAAGAGAACACACAGGATTCCCTTCCTCTCCAGCAGAAGATCCTGGTTTGCTCTTTGCTGCTCTTGACCCGGCGGCTGAAAATCAAAGAGGTCACCCTGGGGAAGGTATGCTTCAGGTCTCAGCGGTGGTGGTGCATGCCTTTAATAACAAAACTCTGGGAAGCAGAGGCAGGTGGATCTCTGTGAACTCTGGGCCAGTCTAATCCGTGAGTTCCAGGATAGCCAGGGCTATATAGAAAGATCCTGTCTCACCACCCTTACTGAGTTAGCCATTAACCAGATAGAGCGGTACTATACTTGTAATCCTGGTAGCAAGGAGGCAGAGCCAGGGTGGTTGCCATCCAGGGCTGTGTAGAACCCGTCTTTGTCTTTGCATCTGTGGTCTTCCCCCAACCCCTCTCCCAACTTAATTTAAAGCCCTGTTCCTAAGTTCTACCTTAGAGTAAGGTAACTGGGCAGTCAGTAGCAGTTGCTGCTCATGCAGAAGACCCAGCTTCCATCCCCAACACCCACATGGTGGCTCACAGCCACCCCTAATGAGATCTGACGCCCTCTTCTGGTGTGTCTGAAGACAGCTACAGTGCACTCACATACAGTGTTGGGGGTACGGAAGGTCTGTTGCCTATTCAAGGGTTCAGTAAAAAGGGGGAGGTGGGATATTCAGATAACTTAAGACACAGTTTCTGGGCTTATATTTTTTTGGTTTTCAATCTGTAAGGTTATGAGATGTGACTTGTAAGTGACACTTGTTCTCCCTCATTTCCTCCCAGTTATATGAAGCCTACAGTAGCGTCTGTCGCAAACAGCAGGTGGCGGCTGTAGACCAGTCTGAGTGTTTGTCCCTTTCAGGGCTCCTGGAGTCCAGGGGCATTGTGGGATTAAAGAAAAATAAGGAGAGCCGCCTCACCAAGGTACAAGTAATGGCTTTTTTTGCATGTCCCTGCTTTTAATTGTCCTGTCTTGGCAAGCGTGTCCTTTGCCAAAGTAAAGATTAGAAGTGACTAGTGAACAGTTTGTTTTTCTGCCAGCTAGGGCTTAGGATGTGAGGATGGAGTGATGTGATTCGGGCCATTGAGGATGGCAGCAGTTAACCTGTCCGTCTGAGGAGAATGGAATCTGATAGGCAGTGTAACAGTGTGTGTGTGCGCGCGTGAGCGCAGATGTTCGTCATCACAGAAAGACCTCTTCTCTTTCCAGGTGTCTCTGAAGATTGAAGAAAAGGAAATAGAGCATGTCCTGAAAGGCAAAGCTTTCATTGGGAACATCCTCGCTGCTGGTCTGCCCTGAATGGTTCTCTTACTCACGGCGCCTGCAGGTGTCCCTCCCGCTGGTATTTGGCAGTCCCGAACGTCTTCATTTTAGTAAGGTCGTTTGGAAACAGTTACGGCCCTTTTTACTCCGCACCAGTAAATTTTAGTGTATGGATTCATGAGTGTTAGCGCTGGCTAATATCGTTGGCTCTTATTGTTTTTACTCAAAAATGACCGAGTAGCTGGGTGTGGTGGCTTATGCTTGTGATCCCAGCACTTGGGAAATAGAGTCAGGAGTTCAAGGCCATCCTTGGCTACATAGTGAGTTTGAGCTGGCCTGGACTACATGAGACTCTGTAAAAATAAAACCGATGACCCCTTTTAAAGCAATATTCAGTACTTTTCCCCTTTCACGTACCTACGAGTATATACAGACTTATGTTGAAGAATTTGTATATCTATTACCTCTGTCTACAAAGGATATATTTTGTAAAGAACTTTGGGGTTTAGAAGAATGATCCAGGAAAATATACAAGCCTACATGCAAGGGCGTTGTGTCCAGAGGATGCTCCCTTCGTGTGACATGTGCTGCTGCACTGGACTTTTTAAGGACTGATGAAGAGTCTCCGGCGCTCCCTCCCAGTATGGGGGTGACGAGGAGAGTAACTACAGATTGTGAATATATTTATTTTCAAGTTTCGTTTGTCTGGGCTGCATTTGTTGTCTCTCTGGGTTTGGGGGCACATAGGTGTTCATATCAGGGTCAAGCAGCAGGAGTCACTGTTTACTACGATGTGGACCGCCGGGACTGAACTCAGGCCATCAAACTTGGCGGCAAGCGTCTACCCTTCAAGCCACTTTTTGGGCCTGTGTTTGTTGCCTTTTTAAGCAGCCACACTCCATGGTAGCTTAGGTTTTCAGAGGTTAATACAAAAATACCTTCTCATCAGGCCTTGGTGGTACACACCTTTAAATCCCAGCCTGCAGGTGACAAAGGCAGGCAGGTCTCTGTGTTTCAGACATGTTCTAGGACAGCCTGCTCTACAAAGACTTCAGAAACAACAACAAAATTAAAAGTAACAAACAAATGGAAATACCTTCTCACACTTTCCTACAGTGTTAGCTTCCCTCAGATAGAGCCATTGTTTCAATAGGATGCAGTTCCGGATGAATTTTCATCTGAACCCCTCTCTCTAGGCTCCCTAGGTAAGTTCATCTATATGGTTACTAAGATGTCTGTGTTTGATTTCCTGTGGCTGGCGTTAAGTGGCAGTTTGTGACAGGGACACCAGAGGGCACCATTACAACACTGCTTTGAAAGTGTGGCCCAGGCAAGGGTGGTTTTGAGGGAAGGGGCAGGAAGGTTCCTGAGTCCGACTTGTTTGGGGGGTTGCTGTTCCTTTCGTACTGGCTAAGTGCTTGGGAGCAAACCGTGCATGGTATGAACGGTCTGAGCCTTTGCCTTTCTCCAGGCGAGGCTGCTGCCCCATTGTCTGATCCAGCCCCAAGTTTGGGAATTTGATATGGGTGCAGGAGATCTGTTGGCCACTGTTTGATTCAGTCTGCACACTGTATCCTTGTAAAGTGATCTGAACCACAGCAGGTGGGATGGGATGGGACAGGAGAGCAGTTGAGCCCTCTGAAATGCACACTGCCCGCTGCAGAAGACTGAGGAAGTTTGGATGTCAAGCGCTCACTCGTAGAAAGCCCATTCCCTCTGGGGCAGTCTCCCAAGGAGTTTGGAGAGTGTCTGGAACTGTAAGGGTTAATGAGCATAATTGTAAAGATTGTCCGAAGACTGATGGGAAGCAGAGACCGAATGGGATTGAGAACAGATGTGAGGCTTGATTTAAATTACATTTTATTGGATGCTGCAGCCTTAAGAGACGTGACTGCTTTACAGTTTGTTTCCACACTGTGGGCAGCTGCTGTCTGTTCTGTGTCCATAGTAGGATCCTGCCCAAAAAGGAGCAGCCTCCCCGCCTCCAATGTAGTTGAGGCTTGGCGCCTTCCTCTTAACTGCAGGGCTTGAGTCAGGGACATGGTTTGACTCTCAGTGGGACTGGGCTGTATCCTCCCTGGCTTCTGGCCAAGATCCCATTTGCAGATTCAAAGGGGCCAAGTTCCTTCCCCTCTACCTCTCCTCCCCCCTCCCCATTTGGAAATAGGGCTTTCTGTGGACTGTTTTGTTAAGTTTCCTTCAGCACACACACACACACACACAGTCGATTTCTAGGTCATTGCTGCTCTTAAGACTTCAGCAATTGGAACAGGGTTGGTTCTGTCAATGATGCGTGAAGCAGACTTAGAGTCCCTGCTTGGCTTCCGCTGCCCTTGTGGGAGCAGAGGCTGATGTATGTTTGTCAGTAAAGTCTTAAGTGTAATTCAGACGCCTAGGCGGAAAGGAAGAGAGAGTCCTTCCCTCGCTGGTTTTTCTCACCGAAGCTGGAAGCTATGGGAAGGTGGTGGGAGTTTAAGTGGAAAGGGATGGGCCTGTGGTTACTAGTTTTTGCCAGGATCTTAGGCCACATGGCATAGTGGCAAAGATGCTGACCTACATTTTCTCCTTTTGAAGACACTGGGGTGTGTATATCCTGGTTTGTCATTATTATTATTGTTGTTATTGTTGTTGTTATTTTAAGAATCAAATTAAGCTTCCATAGTGTTGGGTATCGCTATGGAAAGAACATAGGCTTAATAAAGCTGGTATGAATTCCAACCCCAAGATGCCTCTGACATTTCTGGCTGAATGAAGACTTGCCTGTGGCTAGCTAATTCCAAGAGTGTGTGAGGTCCAGCCTAACTACCCAGAAATCAGAAAACTTGGCAGAGCCCTTTTCCTTCCCTTCCCTCCCATTGCTCCTTGCCCCACCCCCACCTCAGCACAGGAACATTGCCACTGAACCACATTCCCAGTCCTCCCTGCCTATAAGGACTTTCTAAAGATACACGATAAACTGGACCTGGTGGTACAGGCCTGCAATCCCAGATACACAGGACAAGTTCAAGGCCAACCTGGACAATTTAATAAAATAAGAGTTCCCAGGCTTGCCTGATAGGCACAGGGCCCTGGGTTCAGTCCTCAGTGCTGGAACTGGAAAGACAGACACCACTATATATATATATATCTTGACAGTTCAGTTGGTAAAGTGCTTACTGTGCAAACGTGAAGACCCAAATTCAATCACCAGGACACTGCCACACATTCACACACAAGGACTTTAATTCTAGCACTGATGAGGCTGACAGGAAGATCCTTAAGGCTTGTTGGCTGGCCTGCTTCTGCTTGGTCAGGTCAAGTGAGAGACACCCCTGTTGTTTTGTTTTGTTTTTAAAGACACCTACAATTGACCTTTAACTTTCACAAGCACAAAAATATCTGGACTCTCGGGGATTGGGGGCAAAATGGTTTTATTTATGGTATAGGAGACAGGTTTTGTTTACAGTGTAGAAGCCCTCTGCAGACTTTATTTACATTTGTATCGGTCTCCAGTGCTCACTCTGGTTGCTATTCATTAACTGCTATTCAGTGAATGAAACGGGGAAGGTTCTGCCTTTTCCCCCAATAGAAAACAGTTCTTAGCTGGAGGTAAACTGCGGGGTGCAGACCCTCTCAGGTGGGCTGGGACCCTGCAAAATGCCTTCTTCTGGCAGCTCCAGGGCCTTGCAGCCTGTCCCTTGGCCTTCCTACTGATTTGCTTCAGGCAACCTCTGTTGCTTCGGGGAGGTTTTGCCTTTGGGTTGGAGACTTGCCTACAGGCTAGGAAGAAGTAGGTCTGTCAAGAAGTTACCCCAGGTCCCCAGAGGTTGCCCAGAAAGCTGTGGCTGGGCACTGGGGACTTGGGGAGGAAGCCACCTTTGATGTCCTACTTTTTAGCTTGGGGGGGGGATATTAATCTCCGTTTCCTCCTGATGGCTTCTCCTCCACAGAGAAAGGTGGCTCACTGAGGCCTAAGTGTGTGTCCTCTGGTCTCATGGTCCAACTCCACCAGTCCAGAGGCTAATTGGGTGCAAGGGACTGGCTGAAGGCTGCAGGCTGGCAAAAGGAAAGTCGGCTCCCGGGTTTTCTTCTTCTTCTTCTTCTTCTTCTTTTTTTTTTTTTTAATTTCTAATTGAGTTCTGAATCAGCCTCACTCGCTTTGATCCCTCCTCTGTTTCCCACACTGCCTGAAAGAGCTAGATCAGCACTTTGTAACAAGGGTGCGCCTGCTCCCCACAGCACCACCCCCCCTTCCCCTGACGCTCTCTGCCGCCGCCATCCACTGCTTGTCTCCTTCAGTTAAGATAATGAAGATGCTGAGAGATAAAATGTGTATTTAATAAGGGTGGGGGCAGGGAGGCGGAAAGGGGCAGCCAGGGCCTTCCCTAGTTTGGGGCCTCGCCAGGACTCTAGTTGAAAGCAAAGCTAGAGAGTGAGGCTTGGCCTCGGGGTGCGGGGGTTTCTGGGCCTCAATCCAGCTGACTTCACTGCCTGCTGTTTGCCCTAAATTCCCCCCCACACACACACCCTCTCACCCCCACACCCCTTGCCTCTCTGCTCTCTCCCAGTGGGAAAAGGGAGTCTCGTTTGACTTTCTTTTCAGCTGGTAACTTGGCCTTTGCTGCGGTACCCCCACCCCACCCCAGTATCAGCTGCAAGGTCAGACTAGGGCAGCCGCCCCCCCCCCCCCCGTAGCCTAGGCCTGTAGAAGCTGTGGGTTCACAGTGGGGGGCGAAAAAGCTGGAGTTAATGAAGGCCAGCTGCCCGGCTGGGTTCTGCCTACAGCTAGCTAGAGGCCAGCCTTCAGCGGTGGGGAGGAGGATGGGGGCGACCTCCATCCCCGGGTCCAAGGATATCCCGGAGCTTGGTTTCATCCCCAGCTGGTGAGAGACTAGGTCCGCTGCTTCCCTTCCCCTCTTCCTTCCCTCCCCGAATACCACTCAGCCCCGTCTTGAGCTTTCTAACTGTAGTGGTGGCCCAGCTGAGATCTGAGGAGCTCCAAGCCCTTTGGTAAACACTCATTAACTGCCTGGGAAGAATCCGGAGTCCTGTTTAACAGCTGGGAGAGAACTGAGGCACACTAGGGTGAAAGGCTTGACCTGAGCTCACCCCACAGACTCCACCCTGGGGCTTCCATCCTGACTGTCTCACTCCTAGTTCTTCCTGCAGGACTGTATGGGCTAGAGGCTCTGCCCTTGCTCGCTCCCCTTTTAAGGAGAGGCCATATTCTTCCCCTCAATCTATCCTGGTCTTCTGGCCCTTCACACATACACACACACACACACACACACACACACACACACACACACGTGACACCACCCCACCCCACCCCCACCTCTGTTGCTGGAAATAATACACCACGCTCCTTGCAAAATGCCCTCAGTCCAGCACTCTGCAGACTCCTCAACTGCCTCCCCGAGGCCGTCTGGCCCACCATGCCTCAAGTGACCAGAGAAAGCTGGTCATCCTTTACTACAGAGCCAGTGACCTTGAAGTTGATCTGCTGTGTTTAGAGACACCTCTGCCCCAGACTACCTGGGGAAATGCACTTTAACATAATTCCTGTGATCATAAAAGTTCAAGATCCTGATGAGGGCCGAGCCTAGCCCTGCTTGATACCTAGGTTCTGTATCTTAGACATTCCCTGCTAATTGCCCAGCTCTAGTACTGGATGTATCCACGCCTTCCTTCTCCCTAGTCCTACCTGCTCAGACTCATTTATACATGAGTCCACACCACAAGTTCCCCACTACGCCATAGTCTAACATAAGGCCATAGTTTGCGGCTGCCATTGAGACTCCATCCGGGCTGGAGAGATGGCTCAGCGGTTAAGAGCACTGACTGCTCTTCCAGAGGTCCTGAGTTCAATTCCCAGCAACTACATGGCGGCTCACAACCATCTGTAATGAGATCTGACGCCCTCTTCTGGGGTGTCTGAAGACAGCTACAGTGTACTTATATATAGTAAATAAAATCTTGAGAGAGAGAGAGAGAGAGAGAGAGAGAGAGAGAGAGAGACTCCATCTTCCTGGGATGGCCTCTTAGGCACTTAGAACTTAGAGGTAAAGGGTGAGATAAACAGACTGCCATAGTCTGAAAAAAGAGACATTAGTAGGTGTTTGCTTGTCTAAATGGAAAGTTGCTTTCCCTACATTCTTGTAGCTGATAGTTAGGTAGTCCAGCGGGAGAGTTAGAGAGTAAGGTGTTAGCTTCATCCCCATGACTCAAGGCCAAATCCATAGGCTCAGGACAAGCAGAAAGAAAACGTCTATTTGTCCTGCGGCGTGTGTGCTGATCTGATACTGCTCCTGGCCCCTGCCCGTGTCCCCCGACCCTCTAGCTTTCTAACCGTGGATTTTAGTTTTCCTCCTTCAGTCCTCAGCGCCGCAACCCGCTAACCAAGTGGGGGCTGGTAGTAAAAGGGCAGGGTGAGCCTACAACCTGAACAGTGGGCTTTAGGACCCAACGGGAACCGTGCCTCTTGCAGCAGCCTAACCCAGAAGCAGGGGGGAATCCTGAATCGAGCTGAGAGGGCTTCCCCGGTTCTCCTGGGAACCCCATCGCCCCCCTGCCGGCACACACCTGAGCAGGTAAGGTCATGCACGCCCCCTCCCAATTCTCCCTTGGTCTCCTTTCGCTGGGGCCTCTCGGCTTCAGATCCGGCCGCTTCCTCCTTCGGCAGTTGAGGCTTTCCCCATCCCTCCTCCCCCTCCCCCCCATTGCTCACAGTAGTCTAGGGAGGTGGGAACCTGGGAACCCTGGGGCGTTGGAAACCTCGGAGCCCCAGACCCCCCGGAGCGCCCCTCGTGCTATTCGCCCCCTCCCAGGCAGTCTGCATTCTCTAGCTAAGAATGGAAAGTGGGGGAGGTCTGCCCAGGCCCCACGCCCTTGCACCCTCTTTTGCTGTATTGCCCTAGCCCTCCACCTCCACCTCACCTAAGACAGAAGGTAACAGGACTGAAAAAGTGGTGAGGGACGTGGAGGGGACCGTGCTCTCTCTCCCCGAGGGCTTTCTCCCTTGCTTCCTCGTGGCTTCCCAGCCTGGAGCCCAGGACTTTGCCTCCACTCCCTATAAAGGGAGCCCGGTCTCCTTCCAGGTGCAGGACACACTTGGGTGCCCAAGGGCTTTGCAGAAAGGTGGTGGAGTTTCCGGGTTTGCTGACCTTGTTCTCCGGGGAAAGTCCTTTCAGCTTAGAACTCTCAGCCCTACCAACACCTCGGCGCTTAGTGCAGAAGCCCCCTCCGTTGAGTGCCCGTGTGGAGACCATGTGGTCGGAAGACCTATACATTTTGGATGGAGGTTACTGTATGTTTCCAAGGGGGAGAGATTCCCAGGAAGGCCCAAGCCAGATCAGGCTCAGTCCAGATGGCTGGGGAAGGGGGTGTGGACCAGATCTGGAAGGCTGATCGGCTATGCCAGCTCCCTGCACTCCTTGGCTTTCAGAGCCCTGGGCTCCTGGTGTTACTCTAGAACTGGGAGGGCCCCAAGCTTGGGCTCTCCTGCAGGCTCCCTGGGAGGGAGCTGGATGGCACATTCTGTTTACAGTTGGCTGCGGTTCCTCTCTCATGGTGGGCTGATAGGCTGTTTGCTGGAGATGGGGAGGGGGGGGAAGGGGCGCATCTTATTATGGTTTGGTGGGTTTCTATGAAGGGCTGGTGGCTTGTCTAACTAGTAGCCTTGTGTGTATCTTGCCCCTGGGGGTAGCTGAACAGGAAGGCGATAGAGGAGCTCTTAACCCATCCTAGTTGAGCTCTGGGGACATTGTGAGGGTGGGTGACATGTACCTATTTGGAAACTAGCTGACTGTGTACTCTATCCTCCCTCGTGTTTCTCAGGGGAACCCTGATGGTTGGCTTTGGAGGAATGGGTCAGTCATGGAATGGATTCTAGACTTAGTTCTGCTCTCACTACAGAAAGAGTGGGTTGCTGGGTATGAGCAACAGACTTCAAGTCAAAAGGCCTGACTCTGAGAGACTTAACCGGTTATATGCATTTATAGCCAGTGTCTCCTCAGCTGAGCCTCAGTCTCTGACCGTGACCCTGCCAGAAGAGGCCCCAGGAGATAATGTGTAAACTCCAGTTATGACCTCAGAGTTCTAGGATGGGAACCCTCCTTAAATCTGGGTCAGATTCTTTGCCTTCCATCTCCTTCCACCACCGCCCAGGGGACAGAGGAGCCCTGCCTAAGGACACAGAACTTCCTGAGAACAGCAGCTTTGCCTGCCACCACCGTGATGCTTGGCACACAGCCCCAATCTGGGCACCAGATTCCCCTTCTCCTCAGAGGCCACACAGCTTAGTCCAGGAGCCTCCTCTCCACCTTCCTTTCGCCCTCCCCGTCTGCTACGTCCTTGCCCGTCTCTTCCCTGCCCAGTGGCCTCCTTGTCCGGCTCACTGGGCACGAGCCCTAATCGGATTGGACAGCTGAGATATGTGTGGTGGCTGAAAGCAGGCGGGAGAGAGGCCAGTGGGGAGGATGGTGTGAGAGCTGCCCCTGACGCTGCCCTGCCTCCCACGAGCACCACCTTGGGCTTGCTCAATCCTGGCTTCATCCCAAGAAAGGGGAACCAGAGGAAGCCCAGGGATGAACCGCTAGGGACTAGGGACTAGAGGTTGGGGTGGCTCCTCGTGCCTGAGGCCCTGATTGATACTTGGCCTTAAAATACAGGCACCTTACTACTCTGATAAGGAGAGAGAGGAGACTTAGAGGAGAGCCATGCTGTCTCCCATCCCCATGCCTTCACCTTCTTGTTCTTCCTTCCTGTTCAGAGTAATATTCCTTGCTTCAATTCAACCCTTTGGGGAGCTGCAGGGGCACTGTGTGTGTCTACATCTGTGTCTGTCTGTCTGTCTGTCTGTCTGTCTGTCTGTCTGTCTGTGTGTATTCCTATCAAGCCTGTTTCCTTTCCTCCCCTGGAAGATATTTTTCTCATTTACTCTCTGGGCTGGAGGCCAGGATGCCTGGGTTTCCCGCCTGCTTCACTGTGCAGGGCTCCCTTGCTGGCCTCCAGAGAGTCTCAGAACTGGTTTCCTGACGCCTGTGTGGAGAAGGCCTTCCCCAAGGGCTGGGAGGTGCCAGGAATCCCAGATGGGATGGGGAGCAGGTACTGTATGTAGGTAGCCTGTGGCACTGGGGAGAGCCAACTTCTCTCACGACCCGACCTCTGATTCAGCTTGCTGGCCGTGCCTGCCCAGCTTGCTGGACACAGCCTGGGTCTGCCTCCAGCCTTCTGGCTTTCTGGGTGGGTATCCAAGCTCTCCTGTTGCTGTTTTGGCTGTAGTGTCTGAGGGGGTACCTACTGAGAACCTTATATCTGAGCCATGTGCATTTTGGGGGGCGCGGGGCTAGCATAATTGGGGGTGGGGTACTAGCTGGTCTCCCCTCTAGTCAGGCTAGGATGAAGGAAATGAGCACACACTTTACCAATGCCAATTCCCTATGCCCTCAAAAACCACTGGGTCGAGCCAGGCCTTCCCTTCTCAGTGCCCACAATGTGGTTGGCATTGATTTGTCAGAAATTGGGAAGGATTTCTTCTAGACCAATGACCTCCTTTCTTCTCCCGCAGGGCAGGGGCAACTTTGTGATTGTAAGCACTTAGGAGCAGGCCTTCCCCTCTAGGGAAGTGGTGTGGGATGTCCCAGAGATGGCCAAGTTGGCACTCGCCCCAGACTGGAGTGCTGGACACCCGTTCTGAACTGAGTCGGTGGGTGAGGGCAGGGCACACCGGCCTCCTGCTCCCCACCCCCCATTTCCTGCTCCTTGGGCAGCTGTGGGCGAGAAAGGCTGTGGGGACTATTTTTAGTTGGTCTGTCCCCTGGCAGGAGGGACGTGCAGAAAAGCACGGGGCAGGCAGAGGGGCTGGCCAAGGTGAGGGTAAAAAGACAGGCTGAGGAGTGAGGAGAAGCCAGGGGCCGCAGACAGAACAAGGAAGTGTGTTGGCCAGAGGAACAAGTTTGCTGAGAGGGGCCTGACTCAGTTCAGAGCAGCAGAAGAGTTCTGGGGACCCCCTCAGGTTTCTCTGACCAATTCCCCTTGGGTCAGAATCGGACTTTTGCCACCTAGACAAGCCCTTTCCCCTCACTGATGGGAACCAGAGAGGGGTGTGTTTTACCCTAAGACTCTCAACCATTCGCCGGCCCTGCTGGGACTGGAGCCCAGGTGGCTTGTACCACTGTCCTCTGGTCTCTACCACACAGTTTATGCTTCCCTCACCGGCTTGCAGCAAGGAGAACCTCAGACCAGGGACGGGAGGGAGGGCTGTCTCCCTCCCTGCTTGTCTGTGCAGGGTCTCTGTAAACCCCAGCTTGGTTTGTTTGGGCGGCCTGTGGCCACTGGTGTGAATGGAGGCGCTGGACAGCTTCCAACACATTCCCAGGCTGGCAAGCTGTGGGGCTCAGAGCCACCTTTTGGAAGGGACATCCCGTCCAGCTGTTTCATCTCAGAGACCTAGAGAGGGCCAAGGATTTTTGTCCACAGTTGCAAGATGAGTTGAGGACAGATGGGGGACAAGGACACACATCTTTAGACTCCCCAGAACCCATCTTGAGCTCATTCCTGCCATGCCCAGGACCCATGCCATTGTCCCCAGCACGGAAAGGAGCCAGCACAATCAGCAGAGGTCTCAGATTAGGGGGCAGGGTTGTGTGAGTCCTAGGAGCAGGGGATGGTACGGAGAGGGAGGTTGCTGGAGAATAGCCAAAGCCATCAGTGGGGATTCTAGCCACGTCATCTCCCTGAGGGACTCCATGGTGTATAGGCGTGAAGAAAGCCATTCCTGGGAAAGTAAGGTGAATGGCGCCCCCTAGAGTTGTTCCAGAACCTCCCTCTGTGTTACCAGCTGGAAGGAACTGTTACAGATGGGGACCTTAATCCAACACCTCCTTTCCCAACCCGCCCCCTGTCACTCAGCCCCTCCTGTTTCCTGTCTGGCCACCTCCTCACCAAGCAGCTCTTCGATGACCACAAATTATGGTGCAGGAGCCCCTCCCCCCTGCCCACTCTGTTTCCCTGTCTCTGGGGTCCTGATTTATCACGCCCCCCATCAAGCCTGCGGCACTGTGTAAGAAATCAATAGTGTAAATGGATTGAGGCTGTTCAGTCTGTCAACTCCCTTTGGGCCCCACCAACTCCACTGGGACCCAGTGAGCTACTCTGAGCCTTTCAGTCTCTCAACGCAGGCAGAGACACACCTAGCGGTTGTAGCTCAAACACTGAGGGGGGGGAGCTGGGTCTGTCTGCATCTCTCTCACCTTCTCTTTCTTACACATAGGCTGGGCTGGTCTTCGCATGACAACTACCCTTGAACATTTATTTCCTAGTTTGGGTGGAGTGGGGTGGAGGGGCTCAAGGGAGAGCAGGCTGCCAGCCAAAGGTAGGGAGGGAGGCAGGTGGGTGAGGGAGATGGGTGAGGGAGATGGGGGATTGGGTGACAGCCCACCCCGTTGGCTTTGGTAACTCAATCCCCAGCCCCACCCTCATGATTTCCCTCCTGCTCAACAACTTCAGCAGCTGCTGGCAGGAGTGTGTGTGTGAGTGTGTGTACGCGCGTGCGTGCGCAAGTGTGCGCGCGAGTAGGGTGAGAGGGGCTGTGGGGGCAGGAGTGCTGCCAGGACATGTTTTAAGGAGACTCATTGCCTGGATACAACTTGGGTGGCAGGGAGGAGGTGGGGTAAATCGGAGAGTAGGTGGTGAGTGATGATGGGGAGGGGGGCAGGTAGGGGAGGGGTGAGCAGGCTGCAAGGGGGCATCACAGCCCAGCCTGAGGGTCTCACTAAACTTCTTGGCACTGGAGCGGAGCTGGTGCCTTGGAGCTGGGCAGTAGTGAGAGGCCAGAGGCCGGCATCAACCCTGAGTGCTGAAGCCTGCCTTCACCAGGGGGCGCATGTAACCAGGGAGGACATTGCCTGTGGCCCCTGTCCCTGATCCTTAGGTCATGCCTGCCGGGCAGCACAGCCCTGGTAGTGACTAAGTCGCTTCTGTCCCGGGGCTGGCAAAGTACCAGACTCAGCTCTTCTCTTCTCGGTAGGTGAGTCACTGCCCTGGCATCTTCCCCGGATGCGGCTGAGTCACCCGACCATGCCTGCCTGGTAGGTGGGCATCGGCATCTTACTAGGGTTAGAGTGGAGGGTTACCCATGTAGCCCCCAGTGTCTTCTCTCATCTCTTTTGTCTCCTAGCCCTACCCATAAACCTGCAGAACCAGGCAAGCACGCTGCTTCCCCCACATGAGGTAAAGGAAGAGGTAGCAGGCTTGAGAATAGAGTGGGATATGTTTGATTTGGAAGAGGAAATGGGGGAGTGTGGAGCAGACAGCCGTGAGTTCAAAGCCTAGGCCAGCACGGACAGACTGTAAGACCATGGCAAAGCAATTGTTTTGTTTGAGGCAGGTTCTTACTCTGTAGCCAGGGCTGGCCTGGAACTTAACTATGTAGCAGCCCTGGCTTGTCTAGAGCTCATCATGGCCATCCCCCTGCCACAGTCTCCCAAGGCCTGGGGACTATAAGCATAAACCACTATATGAAGTTGGTTGGCAGGCAATCTCTTTCTTTTCTTTCTTTTCTTTCTTTCTTTCTTTCTTTCTTTCTTTCTTTCTTTCTTTCTTTCTTTCTTTCTTTGTTTCTTCCTTCCTTCCTTCCTTCCTTCCTTTCTTCCTTCCTTTCTCTCTTTCTTTCTTTCTTTCTTTCTTTCAAGATTTGTTTATTTTATATATATGAGCACACTGTAGCTATCGTCAGACATACCAGAAGAGGGCATTGAATCCCATTAGAGATGGTTGTGAGCCACCATGTGGTTGCTGGGAATTGAACTCAGGACCCCTGGAAGAGCAATCAGTGCTCTTAACCACTGAGCCATCTCTCCAGCCTGCCAATTTGTCTTTGAGCCTCAGTTTTCTATCCTGTATACAATGGAAACAGGACCCCTGGTAGACGGAGACTTAAAAGAAGGTAATTGGGAAGTATACCTCTTGGATAATTGAGTTGCGAGGCTGTGGAGGAGGAAGTTCAGGCTGGTTCTAGCAGGTACCTCCCTCTTGCCTCACCCACCTTCAGGTGGTCTGGGAGAGACTGTCTTTCCCCATGCCGACTTCAGATTCTGTTCCTGCATGTGTATGCTACGCATGTCTTCTCTCTCTCCCTCTGTCCCTCTTATCTGTAGGCTGTCCTGGAACTCACTCTGTAGACCAGGCTGGTCTCGAACTCAGAAATCCACATGCCTCTGCCTCCCAAGTGCTGGGATTAAAGGCGTACGCCACCACTGCCTGGCTGTCCTAAAACTCCTGATGCTCCTTCCTGCTTCCACTTCTGGAGTACTGGATGCTGAGGTTATATATGTGTACCACCACCACGCTGGACTTGATGCTATCCTTTGGTCATTCTGCTTTGAAACAAGGTCTTTCTCTGTAGCCATGACTACATAGTCCAAACTGGCCTTGAACTCTGGCAGCGCTCCTGCTGCAGCTCCCCGAGTGCTGGTGTTAGAGGTTATGGGTGTATGACAACACCTGGCTTGATGCTGTTTTTTTTTTTTTTTTTTTTTTTTTTTTTTTAGGAGTTAACAAGCTGTAACTCCTTTGAGGGCAAGGAGATGTCACTGGACAGTTACTACCTGTCTGAGGCCCACCCTGGCCTCCTCTAGTCTGATGAGGGACTCTATTTGTCTTGGGAAACCAGTGCTTCCCCCACCCCCACAGCCTGTCTCCTTCGTGCAGGAGTGGAGGCCCTAGGAGAGCCCTGGGGCGCTTCTCTTCCTTTAGCCTCTTGCTATAGTCTAAGTACTCTGCTCTCCTGAAACAGGGTGCCTGGCTGAAGGGTGTGAGAATCCTGTTTTCTTTGTTTGTTTTTGTTTTTTAAAGATTTATTTATTTATTATATGTAAGTACACTGTTGCTGTCTTCACACACACCAGAAGAGGACGTCAGATTTCATTACAGATGGTTGTGAGCCACCATATGCTTGCTGGGAATTGAACTCAGGACCTTTGAACCATCTTTCCAGCCCCGAGAACCCCCCCATTTTTGCGACCAACACAGCTGCTGCTGTGGACTCCTGATACCTGGCCCCCTGCCTAGGGACCTCTTCTGATCCTGCAGTCATGCTTGGGTAGGGCTGGACTTTGGACCTGTGGTGCCCTGGGCATGAAGGAAGTGTCCCACAGTGTGTAGGCTGTGTGTCCAATCTTGAATGTGTCTGACTCCACTGGGCAGTGGTTTGTGTGAGTGTGGGTTTTCTCTTTTGTGCCCATATGGCCCTCCAGCTGCATCATTTCAGATGCACACCTCCATCCCATGGCCTTATGTGTAGGTGCTCTGTGTGTGTGTGTACCGGGTGGGGTGTGCATATATGCCTTGGAGGTATACACAGTCATGCCATGAGCATGTGTGTGTTCAAGAAGAGTGTACCCATAAGCATCAAGGTAAGGCACACACTTTTAATTCTACCCTGCACCCAGAAGGCAGGGGCAGGCATGCCAGCCGGGTCTACTGAGCAAGTTCCAGTACAGCCAGGGCTGCACAGAGGTTTCTGAACCCCTGTCTCAAAACAAAAAACAAAACAAAACAAAACAAAACAAAACAAAAAAAAAAAAGAAGAAGAAGAAGAAGAAAGAAAGAAAGAAAGAAAGAAAAAAGAAAAAAAGTGTACCTGAATCCATATGCCGGCAGGTGTGTCTGAAGGCTGCCCATGTGGGAGGGAGGCAGTGTAACTCTGTGCATGCACCTATCTGGTAGGATCTAGGCTAGGAGGAGCCTATGGAAACTAGAGGTGAACTGGCCCTAGACTACCCTCTCAGCCAGACTCCTCACTTGGATGGAGGCTCCTGATGATGGTGGGGCCCTGGCTGGAAGGTTTGACGGGGGCACGGGAGTGGGTGCGTGGAAGGGAATGGGTTAAGCGGCGGCCTCCACATCTGGGAGCCATTGACGCATTCTTGCCTGCTGAGCGCATGTTTGTGGATGGATCTGGACGGGACAGATCGGGGCGGGGCGGGAGAGAGGGGCTGGGCGGGTGGTTCGCCCCGGCGGAAATCCAGACGGGAGCGGGAGACTGCACTAGCCCAGCGGGGCGGCAAGGGTCTGGGGAAGCGCTGCACCGCTTTGCCGAGTTTTCCCTTGCGTCCGACCTCTGGGCAGAGTGTCCCACGGACCTGAGCTGTTACTACCTTCCAAGGCAGCCAGCGCAAAGCGAGAGAGAGAGAGAGAGAGACAAGCAGATACTCCAGTTCTAGGCCCGGTTTAGACACCCATGCAACCGTGGACAAAATCCCATGTGGGCCTCGGACCTCCTGTTCTTAGTCTGAAAATCCGGACATCGGATTAAACTGAGCGTCCCTAGGGTGGAGGCCTGGGTGTGTGGCACTTCCCTTGCCAGTGGGATGTCCGGGGGGGGGCAATTGCCACTTCTCTGCCTGGGAACTCGGGTGAGGGAGGCACTGCATAGTGGACTCACCCTCTTCCAGTGCAGTGCTAGAGGTGGAAGCCTTAACCTCCGGCTGGCCGGGAGGGGGCTTGTGACAGTTGGGGATTGAGGTCTACAGATGGAGTGTGGTTCAGATCCTGTCCTCCTGGAACGTGTATGAACTGCCCTCGGTGTTCTAGAATGGAGGGGAACTCCAGGCCGTCCCAAGAGCTGGCTTGGGGTGACCATATTTTTAGCTACTCGGAGGGATTCAGTTGAGCTAGAAATTTCCTCTAACCCACTCAAGCCGGAGAGGTGTTTGGGAAAGAAGAAGGATGTTCGTATGGTCTTCTCTTTGTACTTCGGTTTTGCAGATGAGAAATATTATGGTCCAGAGGAGCCAAGTGTTTTGCTCAAGGTCAGATAGCTTTCAGTTTCAGCTGGCCCCGGAGGATTGTGATTAGGAGAGACAGAGACTTGACAGCTGGGGCAGGAGTCAGTGCGTTCTCCATATTACACCATCTCCTTTCTTCCCAGGTTTGGTAGGTGTGTGTGATGTGTGTCTCTCTCTGTGAGTGTGGGCGTGTAGCCGAGGGGGGGCGGGGGGAAGGGAGTGTGTGTCGGATCCCGCACCCTGAGGTTCGTTCACCGCCGAGTCGTATTTTTATTCTTTTCTCCGAACTTCACACACACCCCTTCTCTCTCTGAATCTCTTTCTGGCGTGTGGAGGGAGGGAATTCTCCCAGATTCCCACGGTCCAGCCACCAGCTGCAAGCGTCTCCTTTAAGACTCGCCCTTCCCTGGGTCTATTAAGGAGAGAGGGGCGGGTGTGAGCATGAGGACCCGCCCCCGGTTAGTGATTGGCCCGTGGCAGGCAGGGGCGGGCCTGCGGCAGGGGGGCCTCCCTCCCACCCCAGTTCCATACCCTCCGCCCCCCCAGTCTAGGGCTCCGGGTAAAGTTTCAGCCTCTGCACGTGACTCGCCATGGCCGCTGCCGTCGCCCCGCGCCCCTGAGCTGCGGCCCCCCGGACGGCTCCTCTCCGAGGACTCCACACCCCAGACGCCGGGCAGCGCCGTGGCGCCTGCTTGGGGCAGACCCTGTGCCCGCAGACGCGCAGACGGGTTGCATCCCCCTCGCTTCGAGGTAACCTCTCCCCTGGAACCCTGGGGAACCCTCGGCTCTCTCACACATCGGGGCTCGGTGGCCCACTCTGGATGGGAGCTGCGGGCGGGGACTGGGTGCCGGGCAGTTTCGACGGGGACCTGGGGTTTCCTGGACTTCCCAGCCTGCCGCTGCCGTGTCCGGGGTTGGGGAGCCCCGTCTGCGCCGCGTCTTCGCGCGCACAGCCTTGAGGCTTCTGCGGCCGTCTGCCGCGCGTGTCCCCGGCGCTCCAGCCGTGGAGGATCTACTGCTGGGAACTCTCTTTTCTCTTCAAACCCAAACCAAACAAAAAGATTTCTTGAAACCTGTTTGGGGAGAGATCAGATGCCCAACGGACTAGCCCCCCTCCTACTCTTTCTCCTGTTACCTGAGCCGCCCTGTGGTTTGGGGAGAATCAGCCAGGGGCCCACCCCCACCAGAGGGAACTGGCTGGGGGGGCGGGGCCCGCTCAGCTGGTGTCTCGGTTGGAGTGTGGGGGGAGCCGTCAGAATTGGGTGCGGGAGCCAGAGCAGTTGGGTGAGACGCGCCTGAGTTTTGTGTTACTTGGGGCTTGTGGAAGCCTTTTGGGGTGAGGGAAGGACAGAATGGACTGGCCGACCTTGCCTCGCTGAGGATGTCTGGGATTTAGTGCCACCCACGAGGCCTGGAAGCTGCTAGCCAGATGTGTGTATGTTGAGGAGTGGTTGGCAGATCAGTTTAACTGTGTCTCCTTTTCTCTCTGGGGCACTGCCCTGCTGTCTTACTGTTCGTGGGAAAGGGGGACAGATCCCCCAGCGTGCTAGGCTGGGGGTGGGGGCTAACTCATATGGAAATAATTTAAAAAGCAACAACAACAACAAACTCAAGTCTTGAGAAGTTTCTTGCCCTGCTCTTCCACTATTCATCCCATCTTGGATAGGATGCCCAGCATGGAAGGGATGGTACCCCTTGCTCCATACCTGGTGCCAGCTCACGATGTTGCAGCCAGATGGTTACCTTCTACCTGTGGACCGTGTGCACATGTATGTGTGGATGTTTGCCAACAGAACTGCTTCCCATTGCTCTCAGTTCTGCCCTTGATCACCCCACCAGCCTGGGGACGGGACTCAGGCTTGTCATCTTTTATCTTCACAAGGCAAAACTTGGGGCGCGGGGCGGGGGAGGATATTATCCAGTAAGGACTGTGATGTCCTGTGAAGAAATTAGGGTTCAGACCCCCAAACTCCTCCCACTCCTCCAAGGCTTTGTATGGAGATGAAGCAGGGGAAGGCCCCCAGATTGGAGTGGGGGTGGCCTGGAGCCTTGGGGCTTCCCCTAGGAGGGGTGGGGATGAGTAGGGGGGAGGGAACAGAGGGAGAAGAGGTTCTGGAGTTATCTATGTAGCTCTTCCTCGTGAGGAACAGGAGGGATGTGGAGTCACAGAGTTTGTGTCTTTGAAAGGTGATGCATTGGGAGGGGCTGGCACATACATCTCTGCTGCCTGGGAGGCTGGGCCGGGAAGCAGAGCAGTCAGTGGGGTCAGACTCAAGTAGGCCCTTGGGGGCCTACGATGGTGGGTGTGCAGGCACTTGGAGGGTGTGAACCTGTGGTGTATGCAGAAGAGCCACACTGCAGGAGCTGGACGCAGTTCCGAGAAGCCCCCCGGGCTGGGCCTTGCCTGCCACAGCTCTGACTCTCTCTCTCCCTATCTAGTCTGACCCTGAATGCACCTGCTGCCACCGTGGGTTCCCTCTCTGGTTCACCTCCTCCTCCTAACCATGTGGCAGCCTGGCAGGAAGCTAGCTGTAGCTCATCCTGATCACCCCTGTGCCTCCTCCGGTGGGCACAGTCACCCACACACGCCATGACGTTGTTGTTCCTGTCAGCCTGTCTAGTGAGGGGGTGAGGACACTGAGTGGCCTTCAGGTCTGCTTGGGGGAGAGCCGCTTCCGTGTTAACCGATTGCTCTCCGAAGCTGGCTCTGCCTCCTGGGGTTTTTTTTCTTACCAGGTGACTCTGTTCAGGAACTGAGGTTTTAGATGGATAGTCTTCAGGGTTAGGTGACATGCGGGCAGGGCTCGGAAGAGCCTTGATGGCCCCGGGCTGCCTGAGCAGAGAAGGACCCCTTCTCAATTGGAGGGGGCCGTGGTGCGCTGAGTCCTCCGTAGGGTCTGCTGGAGAGCACTGCCTGGGATGTAGGGTGATGGGTGGCTGAGGAAGGCAGTCCTCTCCCTTTGACAAGTAAGTACAATCATTCACTCCCAGCACCCCACCCCTGGCTGGTGGTGGTGGTTTTGAGAGTGTGGGAAGCTGTGGCAAGAGCCTCTGGCAAGATGACCGAGGTTGTCTTGACTTACCAAGTCTTGGGAAAGAAGTATAGCCACTGATACCCCCAGCTCGCTGAGGCTTTGGCTACACGTCCCTAGCTGACGCCTGCTGTCTTTTCCTCCTGTGTTTCCCTCCGCCCTCCTGCTGCTGTCTGGAGCCCACACGCTTTCTGTGGGCTGTGGGGGCAGGGCAGGGCAGGGTCTGGATCTCCTTGTGTGTCTAAGGAGGTGTTCTGGGAATTGGCAAGATGGGTTGAGGGTGTCTGGGTGTCCCTGCAGGGTGGGAGGCGTGAGGGGGACCTGGCCCAGAGTGTGAGAATATGTCAGTGTGGGTGTGTGTGTGTCCCTAGTCTGGTTAGGGTGTGGGTGTCTCTTGCTTCGTCTGGCTCTTGTCTGGCTCTTGCCTCCCTCTCTGGTCCTCACACCCCTCCTTGGATCTCCCCCCCCCCCCCAAGCTGGGACCGCCTGCCTTCTCCTCTCTCTGCAACTGGAACCTCCCTTGCCTGTTCCAGGAATTTTGTAAGGAGGAGGAAGAGGCAGGCAGGCAGACAGACCTCCCACACTGTAGTCAGCCCGCCGGCCTGGCATCATAGGGAAGATGAAATAGGTGTTGTAGGTTTTGCCTGGCTTCCCTGCTTCCTCCATCACTTAGGGGCTGCCTCCTGCAGAGGTCCCCAGTCCTGCAGACTGCCCTTAGATACCTCCTTCCATTCAGCATCTGCCCCCAAAGCCCCCTGCTGGACCTCCAGGCTCCCAGGAGCTGATGGGGGGATTAAATTGCTGCCAGCCTGACCAGCACCTGTTGCCAACCCCAGCCTTGTAACTGGAGCTGGCCAGTGAGGGGCTGCAAAATGACAGGTGGAATTTCTGCAGCCAGCCCCCCACCTCCAATGGATATGCCTTCCTGGTTGGAACTGGGAAAGCCCATCCCCCCCACCTCCCCCATGTCAACCTAATAGGAGTCCTGATGTTCCTATCATGCCTGAGGGACCCCCCCCTTACCCTATCATAGGCTGCTGTAGAGTCAGGCAGTAGTCCCTCCTTGAAGTTCTTAGAGCTCTGCTGCCTTGACAGGGTTCTGTGTGTGTGTGTGTGTGTGTGTGTACGTACACGTACATGGGGGGGGCAGATGGGGTGGTTCTCTTAATGTTTTAATTGCATAAAAACTGGGAGCTCAGCTCTCGGCCGGTGGGGAGTCTGGGGCTGGCTGGCCGCCCGGTTTGAGCTAAATATAGCCTGGGACATCTGCAGAGAAGGGGAGGGGAGCAGAGCGAGGTTCCATTCCCCCTCACCTCAGCCAAGGTGCCCTCGTCTGGGCGGACACCTTGGAGCAGGGAGTGGGGATTCCTCAGCACAAAGGGCAGGGGAGTGGTGGGAGGGGCTGGGCAGTTGGGAATTTGCCTGCTTGGAGGCCGCCAAGAAAACCAAAATGAACTGGTAGGCTCACGATAGGACCCATGTGGGGTGCGTGGGATACTGGTTAAGGTCCTCTAGCCCTGGCTCCCTCTTCCCCAAAAAGTTGTCTCAGGTCAGGCAGCCTCAGTGTGTCTCGGTGACCTACTCATTGTGTGCCTGTGAGTAGATACCTATTAGGTGGCCCCTCCCGGCCCCTCCCACTGGAGCATCTGCCCCTTGGGCCCTGCTGCAGGTCCCCAGCCCTTCTGTCCCTTGCCCCCACAGCGAAACCTTCAGCCCAGGAATCGAGACTTGAGAAGAGGAAGCTGTGGCATGGAGTTCTCTGATCTCCAGTCACGGCAGGAAGTGGAGAGGAGGGGGGATGAGGGGGGGTAACCTTGAGTGGCAGGTGGAGAAGGAGGGCCCCCGAGAGTGAGCCCTGTATGAACTGACCGTGCACATAGTGGTGGGGAGTGGCCACCCTTCTAGCTGATCCCTCTTCTCTCCAGCTCCAGGTAGGGGAATGTTGGGGGACGACAGCTGATTCCCCAAAGGCTGCAAACTCTCCTGTCAGCAACCCCCTAACAGCGAGGGGGGGGGGAAACTGGCTTCCTGTCACGTGCTCATCACTTCCTGTCCCACTGTGGTTCCTGGGATGTTTGTTGTTGGTTGCCATGGCAATGGCCGCCCGTAGGCACTACCCCTGGTTTTTGTGGGGAGAGACCTGCCCCTTCCCTCAAGGCCCACAATTGGGAGGGGGGCACTTGGGAGGCCTGACTAGGGGGCCCTTTCAAGCTGAGTCTGTGTGTGTGTGTGGTCTCTGACGACTCAGGTCCCTTAGGGCCCTCAGACTTCTGTCTGTGGGAAGGAGTCACAGCCACCTACTCAGACTGAGTTGGGAAGACTGACTTGTGGCCATGACTGTGTGAGACTGATTTAGTAGCCGCATCCCCTCCGTCTGGGTCCTTTTGCCTCTTCAGAGCTCATTTCATAGACCCTTGCCTTCCTCTCTTTTCTCCTTCCTTCCTCCCTGGGGCGTTTGTGGCTTCTTGGGATCCAAGCTGGAAAGTACAGGACCCTGGGCCACTGACTCCTGGTGTTTTACGGTGGGGAGGCAGTGAGTTCTGCAGCCAGTTGGCTCTCCAACCCAGTGCAGCACGCATGAGCCTCTCCGTGATTCAGCCAGCCCTGTTCTCTAAGGGAAAGCCCAAGCGCTCAGTGACCACAATTTCCCACCTAATGTGGGCTTCTCTGCTTGCTGGGGATGGAGAAGGGAAGAGAGTCCCCTTGGTTCTTGCTAGACTGGGGAGCAGGGGCTCCCTGTAGAGTAGGAAGTTCCTGGGGAGGGGGGGTCCTAGGGTGTGGGGTTGTAGGGCAGGGAACAGTCTGACTCAGGCCTGGTCTGGGGTCAGTGCCAAAAGGATATCCTGAGGTGGGGGTGGGGGAGGTGTTCCTGGTTTCCCTGCAGCCTGGGTCCCCAGAGAGGGATGATGGGAGGGGACTGGTAGCATCCAGTTCTGTTGGCACTGTGCCCTAGGGTTCAGAGTGGAGCAGGCTGGGGTTGGTGGGGCTGGATTGAGGCGATGTGTGGGCATGGGTAGAGCCCACCCCTACTGGCTGTTGGTCTGTCTGCTTTTCCACTCCCAATCTCTCTCTCTCTCTCTCTCTCTCTCTCTCTCTCACACACACACACACACACACACACACACACACAGCTTCTTCACCCACCCACCCCCTTCCCCTAATTATGACTGAATTGTGTGTCTTGCATGGCGGAGAGGAGGCGGGGGTGGGAGGGGGCAGCTGCCAAGGTGAGGGTGGGGAAAGCCCCGTGCCAGGCTGGGCGCGCACATAGGTGATTTCCAAGCTGGGGGGTCCCCTTTGTGCCCCTTTGGTCCCCGATCGACAGAGTGACTGTTGTACCGTCCACACACTCCTGTGGTCTGGCTGTGGCCAAGGCAGGCTGATTTCTTCCTCTTCCTGTTTTCTTCCTTCCCCATGGCTTGGTCCCTTTCTTCCTGTAGGCCTGGGCTGCCCCCTGGCCTTTCACCTACTCTCTGTTTCCACGGAAGACCCAGTTACAGCCCTGCTTCTGGATGAACCCCTCCGCTGTCCTGCGCATGAGAATTCCTGAGTGAATGACTGTGTACCACAGGTGGGGTGTAGGGCAGAGCCCCTACTCCTCTTTCCTGTGTCCTGCTTGTCCTGGGCTTCTGTTGTCTGATTGATCTTCATGCTTGTTCGTCATTCCCAGCTGACATGTGGCCTCTGGGAGCTGGGGCAGATTTGGGGTTTTGTGGAGTATAAATTGGAGGTGTATCAGAGCCATTCTTGCGGGATGAGGTGCTGTGAGGAGCTGGCAGCTGGGAAAGGCCCTTCCACTTGGTCCTGTCCTGCCTTCGGTAGTCTTTTTCCTCAGAGAGGGTGAGCTTGCCTCTGAGGAGGACAACGAAAGAGCTATGACTGGGGGGGCGAAAGCCTTGGAGAAAAAAGAGAGTTATGGTCACAGCGACTTCCCAGCCTGGTCTACAGATGAAGCCGAGTGGGGGGAGGGGGAGAGGTTGTGGCTTGGTGTGTATGTGTATACACGTCTTTTTCCTGGAAAGCTTATAAATAGTTCTAGCCCACTGTTCTGGTTTGAAATCGGCCCTATTCTGCCCTGCCCCTGCCTGGTCAGCTCGGCTAACTCCAGGGTAAGGGGATCCAAAGGATGAAGAGCTCCCTCTCTCTGCCAGGGCTGGAGGCCCTCCCACCCAAGTTAAGTTTGAGCTCTGAGTCTCATTTGCATATGATTCATTAATTGTCTAGAGTGCTTAGGAAACCCCCGTCTCCCCGTTTTTTTTGTTTTTTTTTTTTTTTGTTGTTGTTGTTGTTGTTTTGTTTTGTTTTGTTTTTAACGCTCCCCTTCAGTCTTTGCCCCTTCACTCAGCCCCTTCAGAAGGAACTGCTTGGAGCTGGCTATGTAACTTGTTTGGTAAAATGTTTGCCCAGCATGCATGAAACCCTGTGTTCTAGCCACAGCACCAGGTAAACCTGGGACGGTAGTCCGTGCCTACCACCCCAGGATCCTGGAAGTAGAGGCCGGAGAAACCCGTGGCCATCAGCTAGTTTGAGGCCAGCTTGGGCAGCAGACCCTGTGTGTCAAAAACAGGGGAACAGCTTGACTTCTGTCTCTGGGGAACCCTTGTTTTGAAGGAGCAGAGTGGAGAGGGTGAAAGGAGGCTGTGGGGGCTCAGCTAGGTTTGGGGGCCTCTAACTTCTCCCCAGAACAGGGGAGGGAGGAAATGGCCTATTTCTCTTCCCCTTCTCCCCTCCCCAAATCCAGAGATTTCCCTTTTTTGGTTTGTGAAATGCAAGAAGGGAATTTGGGAAAGGGCTGTGGTCAGGCCTCTGCCCACACACCCCCCCCACACCCCCATATCCTTTTCTCCGCAACCCTCCCCTCCGTCTGGGGGGAAGCAGATCCAGAAAAAATGGGTAATGTTCCCTGCTTAGCGCGGTCCACAGAGGCTGGCTCTGCTTGGGGGCCCGGAGAGAAGCCAAAGGGCCCAGGGACCCCAGGTGATAGAGTGATGGGGGAGGGGGAGACTTAAGTGCCTTCTCTGCACCAGGCAGTGCTAGGTGCTTCCAAGGGAGACAGTTCACAGGCAAGTAAACATGCTTAGAGAGGTTAAGCCACTTGCCTAAGGTCACCCAGAGTGGCAGAGCTGAGATTTGACCCTTCAGACCTCTCCGGGTTTTTCTCTCCCATCTTCCTGGCTGCTGTGCACACAGCTCACTTTTTTTTTTTTTTTTTTTTTTCTTCTTCTTCTGTTTGTTTGTTTCTAAAGTGTGAAACTCTGGAGTGGTGTGCATGAGGGGTGTGTGTGTGTGTGTGTTTGTGTGTGTGTGTGTGTGTGTGTGTGTGTGTGTGTGAAGCTGGCCAGGGATCCATCCGGATAACTTTTAGGGATTAAAGGACCTAGGAAGGAGGGGATGTGTGGCCGGTGACATGCCTCCCACCCTTTTTTTTTTT